>NC_083292.1:10055200-10362700 GCF_963506605.1 Zootoca vivipara | reverse complement strand
GGTTTGTTAATATGATTAAGAAAGAGTTGGGGGATGCAGATCCCCATAACTCTTCCCTACCTGTTCTCTCAGTGGCAGGGGGGGGATATGGGGGGAGGAGGGAGGGGGGAAGCAGAACTCAATTCATAATTGGACCCCTTTGATTCTTAAAGCACACGGGTCCTACTGGTGGCAGAAGTGGACCGGGGTGTGGAGGGAAAACGAAGGGACAGGGTTATACTGTATGTTTTGTTCTGTAAAATCAATAAAAATTTCTTTAAAAAAAAAAAACTTAGTTGTATCCCACCCTTTAGATATGCAGAGAAAATTAGCTGAGGATAAAAAGATTCTTACACTGCCATATGAAAAAGGAGGGAGATAACAAATACGCTTCAGAATTAAACGAAAGACAATACAGTGGTACCTTGGTTTATGAACAGAATTGGTTCCGGAAGTCTGTTCGTAAACTGAAGCGTTCATAAACTGAAGCGAACTTTCCCATTGAAAGTAATGGAAAGTGGATTAATCTGTTCCAGACGGGTCCGCGGAGTACAGTGGTACCTCTACTTACGAATAACTCTACTTACGAATGTTTCTACTTACGAATGGAGCTCCGTCATCTTGGATGCGGTTTAGATAGGATTTTTTCTACTCACGAATTTTTAGATAGGATTTTTTCTACTTACGAATTTTTTCTACTTACAAATGTGCGTTTGGAACGCATTAAATTCGTAAGTAGAGGTACCACTGTACTTAAACTGAAGTGTTCATAAACTGAAGCGAACTTTCCCATTGAAAGTAATGGAAAGTGGATTAATCCGTTCCAGACGGGTCCACGGAGTACTCAACCTGAAGCGTACTTAACCCGAAGCATGGGTGTAATTGGTTCCGGAAGTCTGCTCATAAACTGAAGCATTCATAAACTGAAGCGAACTTTCCCATTGAAAGTAATGGAAAGTGAATTAATCAGTTCCAGATGGGTCCGCAGCGTTCGCAAACCGAAAATTCATAAACCGAGGTGTTCATAAACCGAGGTTCCACTGCAATGAAAATGGTATTGGATCTTCCGCAAATTTTTGGTTCCCAAAAGAAGTAAAAAGCAGCCACCTCTCAACAAATTTGTTTTTCTCCCTGACATTCACTCTTGCACGAATATAACAAGTCGATGTATACATATTAAAACACAGCTTTTGCCAGACTAAAAGTGCCTTCAAAGAGCAGGAGCACAAGGAGCCAAGACTAACAATCGATAAATTAAATTAAGCAGTGAGAGAATTAGAGGCTTGTTTAAAAGAGAAATGTGTTCAGCTGCTAGCAGAACACAAATAGAGAGGAAGAGAAACTCTTGGGTTTACTTTAGGGGGTTTCGTGCAAGGGAAACTACCACAGAGAAAGGCCTCTCACAAATTGCCACCAAGTCTATCTCAAAAGGCACAGGCAAAAATGCCATTTGGCCCTTGCAACATTCCTCGGGTCACAAAACCTTTCCGGGCCACACCTCTCAGCAGCCCCGCTTTGTACCTTCCTCAGGTGTTTGTGACCTTTCAGTTAAGAGATCAGATCAGGGGGAGACGCCATAATTGCCACTTGTGAAATGGCAGGCTGGGCCCTATATTGGCGCCTTAATGATCATGCGCATCCATTCATTTGCATGCGCACAACAGATAAGATGTGGAAGGGTCGTAGCTCAGTGGCAGCCCTGAGCTAGATGGAACATTGGCCTGACTTTGTGTAAGTTGGCTTTCTATGTTCTTTGGGGAAGGAGCAGAACCCTGAAGAACAAGTCTAGTCCTGGGATGCCTCCAGACTGTCATGAGTTTCAGGGAGACATTCAAGCACACACCAAAAATTTAGGGTAGCACAATTAAAGTGGATTGAAACACTCTTGTCACCCTAGAGCAGCCCATCTCAACTCTGGGTCCCCAGATGCTGGTGCAGACTAAAACTCCCATCATCCCTGAGTGTTGGTCTTGTTAGCTAGGGGGTGATGGGAGTTGTAGTCCACCTGGAGACCCAAGGTTGATAAAGACTACCTTAGAGCAGTGTTTCTCAACCAGTGTGCCTCCAGATGTTTTGGGACTACAACTCCCATCATCCCTAGCTAGCAAGACCAGTGGTCAGGAATGATGGGAGTTGTAGTCCCAAAACATCTGGAGGCACACTGGTTGAGAAACACTGCCTTAGAGCACCAAATCTACTTAGAAAAACCCTACAAGATCTTTTACGGTTTGAAATGTGATGAGGAACTGCTCTGAAAAGTGCAGGCTGAATAATAATAATAATAATAATAATAATAATAATAATAATAATATCTTATTATTTACACCCTGCCCATCTGGCAGAGTTTCCCCAGCCACTCTGGGCGACTTCCAACAAAACATTAAAATACAATAATCCACGGGTGTCAAACACAAGGCCCGGGGGCCAAATCCAGCCCGCCAGACCTTGTCATGTGGCCCGCCGAGCACCCCAGCCAGCGGGACCCAGCAGCGGGACCTTGCTGCTGAAGCGCCGCGCCGACAAAGCGCAGACAAACAGCTGGGGCGGGGGGGGGTAGAAAGGCGGCCAGAGCAGCGCTGCGTGGAGCGCCCCGAGCCACAGTGATGCAGCAGTGCTCTGTAGCACTTTGAATCCTCCTCCTCCTGCCACGGCTCGGCGCCTGGAAACGGCTGCTGCTGCTGCTGCTGAAGCACAGACAAAGCACCCAGCAGCGCCGTGTGGAGGAGGAGGAGGATTCAAAGTGCTACAGAGCACTGCTGCGTCCCAGAGGCTCGGGACTCTCCGCACGGCACTGCCGGGCACAGACCCAGCAAGCCGCCGCCTCCGCCTCCTCTTGCCTCACCTCCTCCTCCTCCTGCCGCGGCTCAGCCTCACGAACGTGCAACTCTGAGGCTTTACGCACTTCTCCTAAAACGGACACCCGCTGCCTCACGCTGCACAGGAAATGCTTTTTGCCCCTGGGTCCCTTCATGCTCTTTTCTGGAGCTGAATCAAGGCGGCGACCCCCCCTCCCTTTCTTTCTTCCTCTCTCTCGTTCTTTTTCTTTCTTTCCCTCTCCTTCCTTCCTTCTTTATCTCTGTCTTCGCTCCCTCTTTCTTTTTCTTTCCTTCTTTATTCCTTCTTTCCTACTCTTCTTTCTCTCACCTCTTTCCTTCCTCTCTCCCTCCTGCTCCCTCTTTTCTTCCTTCCTTCCTTCCTTCCTTCCTTCCTTCCTTCCTTCCTTCCGTCCTTCCCATCTTTCTTCCTCTCCCTCATTCTTCTTCTTTCTTTCCCTCTACTTCCTTCCTTCTTTCTCCCTTTCCGTCTTCTCTCCCTCTTTCTTTTTCTTTTCTTCTTTATTCCCTTCCTTATTTCCTACTCTTCTTTCTCTCCCCTCTTTCCTTCCTTCCTCTCTCCCTCCCACTCCCTCTTTTCTTCCTTCCTTCCTTCCTCCCTCCCCTCCCTCTCCCTCTCCTCAAAAACATAGGATGCTGCTTTATACTTCTGGCCGTTAAACCCTGGAACCAGGAGAGCAGCTCCAGTGAGTCAACCTCAGCCAGTCCCTTTGGTGAAGGGTGGTGGCTCACTGGCAGAACATCTGTTCTGCATGCAGAACGACCCCAGCACCTCCAGGTACTAGTAGCTCTGCAAAGGTCCTGCATGAAACCCTAGCAAGCCTCCACCACCCAGTGCAGTTACCAAAAATCATTTTTCAATAAATTGTACAATAATTGTACATTTGAATATCTACTTGCCATTATTCTGACTATGTTTCTGCTTTCAGAGCTAGTTATTACTTACATTATTACAAAAAACAGTAATAATTGAATGCAGTGACAATAATTTATGATAATAAAGAGTGGACACATAGTCCTACAGATACAACCGGCCCTTTGAGGGTGACCAATCTGCTGATGCGGCCCCCGATGAATTTGAGTTTGACACCCCTGCAATAATCTATTAAACATTAGAATAACATCTATTAAACAGGGCTGCCTTCAGATGTCTCCTAAAAATCTGGTACAGTGGTACCTCTACTTACGAATTTAATGCGTTCCAAACACACATTTGTAAGTAGAAAAAAATTGTAAGTCGAATCCCATAGGAATGCATTGGGATAAGAAATTCGTAAGTAGAAAAAATCTAAACCGCATCCAAGATGGCGGACGGAGCTCCATTCGTAAGTAGAAACATTCGTATGTAGAGTTATTCGTAAGTAGAGGTACCACTGTAGTTGTTTTTCTCTTTGACATCTGGTGGGAGGGCGTTCCACAGGGCAGGTGCCACTACTGAGAAGGCCCTCTGCCCGGTTCCTTGTAACTTGGCTTCTCCAGCGAGTGAATCGCCAGAAGGCCCTCGGCACTGGAATGAATGGCTAATAGGAAGACGTATGAACTCCCCACCAGCAAACCAGGATGAATGCTCACGGTCACGTAATCGTCCTGCACACATATCAGAACGAATAGTCAGTAAAGACTGGATGTAGTATAACCTTTGTGCAAGCAAATTAGGATTTATGCTCAATAGACAGGACTTCTGGGAGAGCCCTTCTACTACAAATGTTAACAAGGAGCTGAGATTTATATGGGGCAGGTAAGCGAATATAGGAAATGGTACCCGGCTAAGCTGGGAGCCTGTGAAATTGGTATTGTTCTCTAGCCTGTGCCCCCACTTTCCCACACACTGCAAAGTTGATTGTTGCTACATTTCAGTGTTTGCATTCAAATGCCACTTTGCAGCTATGCTTCTATTATCGAGCCTTGCTCTCTCAAGCAATTACAGTGATGAAAACACCTTGCCAATGAGCTAACTCTAATTAAAGGCAGAGCAGAACAGACACTCTCGCTAAATGCATTCACCATTCGGTACTACCAGGCTGACAGCAAACCTCCCATTACTCACAGAACGAGGGCTCTGGGTTGCTTACTGGAGAAATGCGGGTGGGGGGGACAGGGTGAGCTGGGGAAAGAGAGGATAAACAGTCTTTTCAGGAATTAACGATGGTAAGGACCCGACCGACACCCCCCCCCCCAAATACAAGGCCCCTGCTGACGACAAGATATTATAGCGCAGGTTAATGGAAACCAAATACCAATTTAACATTACCAACCCTGAGCAAATTGAGTTCAGCTCATCAAAAGCCCTCCAAGAGGTACTTTGAACTAAGATGATGGTTTGCAAGGGAGGGAGAGTCATTAACACAAGATGGCAGAAAAAGAATGGCTTGTAATAACTCCCTTTTGAAGGGATTATTTGGGGGATATGAATGGATGGTTAAGGAATGGGATTTCTTGACAAAGAGGTCTGGGTGGATTTCTTAAGAGAAAGGAATTTTGCCACAAAGAAGCCCTTAGTGAACTCAAGAGAAGGAAACAGACCTCCACGGCACCCTTAAAAAGACTCTTGTCTTTGATTCACACATTCCCTAGTAGACATTAATTAATTAATATACTGCCCACACGCTAGAATGCTTTCCGAGTGTTTTAAAAGCATAAAATCAATCATAAAACCCTTACTTAATTAAAATAATATTTTTCAATTTCAACAAAACTTTAAGAACACTCATATTAAAATATACTGTACAATAAAGACAATTAAAACAGTTGGATCAAGAAGTTCAGATTAGGTAGAGGGACGCACTTCCCTAAACAGGTGTGTCTTCAAGAACCGGTGGAATGCCAATACAGATGGGGGCCTCTCGTGTTTCACCAAGGAGGACACCCTCCAGCAATGATCCCCACAGGACCTCTGTGGTCCATTCCAACGCTACAATTCTGTGATTCTGTGATTCATCACTCCCAGGCAACTGTGAATTCCTATGGCCAATGGCTAATGGCTCTGCTGCAGACTTGCATTTGTCAAGTTAACTGTGCATACATACAGCAGTTGCAATTGGGGATTTTGATCTGTTTGATTCCCAGAATATTACCTGGCACAAAAAAAAAACCCAACCAACCACCCCTCCTGGAGGTTAGTGTTGGCAGGGGGCTTAGAGCTGTGCTCTTTACGTCCCTCCAGCAATTAGCCTGTTAATATTTCTCCATGCTATTTGGAGAAGAGGAGATATGGAAAGCTCTCCCCATGCTTCAGAGGAAAAGCAAAACTAAGAAATCTATATGTAAGGAAGAAGGCTTAAAACTGATATTTGGGGGTGGGGGTGGGGGCAGAGACAGAGAGACAGAGACTTGGATGGCTTCCAAAACTTAGAAACAGCAGCCGCGTAAAAAATGTTATACCAGAAAAATTGCCTGAAAGTGGATCCCCGACTCACACACAAGCTGCTTTCTCTTAGTAGACACTCGCCTGTATTCTGAGACACATCACTGGCCCATTTAGACCAGTACTGCTGGCACTGGCAGGCAGCGACTTGCCAGGATTTCAGACAGGGGTCTCTCCCAGCCCTGCCTGGGGATGCTAGGAATTGTATCTGAGAACTTTTGCATGCAAAGCCAAACCATGTGTTAGCACAAATGTGCTGGCTGTCAGAGAGGAGATTGAGGCTACCTTTCTCATCTGCCACCCATTCTGTTGCTGCACTGCATTAAACTAAGCCAGGGTTTGCCTTGGCTCGTCACCCGAACTCGGGCTTGCGGTTTAGCTCTCTGGATAAACCACAAGTAAAAAACCATGGGACTAAACCTTGGTTACAGCTCATGGTTAGCTGGAGGTTCTTCATCATTGCAATAACAAGTGTTCTTTTAGAGTCAGTGTTATGCAGTGATTAAGGTGCTGGACTCAGGTTCAAATCTTGACTTAGTCACCAGGTAACCTTGTGTCAGTCCCTCTCTGCATCTCAGGGCTATTGTGAAGGCCAAGGACAGGAGTGTGTGTCAGCTACAGGCTGACACAGAAGAAAATACATTTTAGATTTGCCTAGTGAAATGTTGGTGCTTGATTTCCAGTTTAAGAATGTGAAGGAAGAAAAAAAAACAATTTGCATGATGAGAACAAGTTAGGCACAAATGGGGTTTTGCATGCCTTTGATTAAGTGTAAACTTGGTTATGTAAATCTATTTCATTTCCTCCTCCTTTGTTATTCTGGAAGTGCACATGCTATTGTCAACTGGGATGATAATGCAGTGCAAAAAAGGTTGGGGAGCGGAGGGGGAACTGAACAGCACAATACTCGTGAGCCATTCACTTTGTCAAATAATAATAATAATAATTTTTTTAAAAAAGGATTGTTCATTTGCAATCTTAACTTGGTTAAATTAGCGGCAATTTGAGCTCTCTTCATTTTCTGGGAAATGATTTGCAGAAGGAGAAAACACACACACACACACAGAGAGAGAGACCTATGATGTTCTTGATAAAGAATATGCAGCTCATCCTTGCTCCATGAGTGAGATTCCCACTCACACCACTCCACTCCAATGTATCAAGGTCCATTAAACAGGAATTTAGAGATGCCATTATCGAAGTCACTCATTGGTTCATTTTACCAAATTTGTGGTAGTTTGTGGGTGGTTGTTGTGTTTTAGCTTAAATAACATGAACTTTTGTGTGTGTGTGTTTTTCAATTTTAAGCAGTCTACAAACCACAAAGCCACATATCTTTTAAAAAGCCTTCTATATTTAGGCTTGTCCATTAGATAAACACAATACCAACGAGTATTAATTTCAATGGGTCTACTCTGAGTAAACAACACCCCATATATTCAACATACACACTTGTATAGATGCGTTTTAATGGTGGATTATAATTTTTAATGCTTGTTTCTCTATTTTGTTAGCAGCTTTGAGCAGCTCCTTTTTCATACAGGAAAACTGGGGTTTAAATGCTAGTATAAATAAATCCTTATGTCCATGCCAGCTGGATGAAAAGGTAACAAAGCCTTTTGTCAAAACAGGGGGGCGTGTTTGCAATGCGATCCTACTCAGAAGCCAGTTCCACTGAGTTCAATTGGTAGCTGTGTCCAGGGGCGTAGCCAGGATGAAAATTAGGGGGGCAAGGGGCGGGACCAAGGGGCGGGGGGAGGGGCCACAGTGGGGCAAGGAAAGATCCCTTCTCCCTTGCCAGCTTTCCCTCCACCCGCCCCGGCGATCGCGGAGGGGGAGGAGGGGATCGGAGCAGCCCGATTTCGGGCTGCTCCGACCCCCTCCTACCCCTCCGCGATCGACAGGGGCGAGGGGGCACCAGGATCAGCCCAAAATCGGGCTGCTCCGACTCCCTCCTCACCCTCCACGATCAGCAGGGGCGAGGGGGCGCCAGGATCAGCCCGAAATCGGGCTGCTCCGATCCCCTCCTCCCCCTCTGCGATCGCCGGGGCGGGCGGAGGGAAAGCCCCAGAGCCGCGCAAAGCATTTGGCTGGCTTTCCCTCCGCCCGCCCCACAGCCAGCCGGCTAGAAGGGACGTCTCCCTTCTCCCTTGCTGGCTATGGGGCGGGCGGAGGGAAAGCCAACCAAACGCTTTGCGCGGCTCTGGGGCTTTCCCTCCGCCCACCCCACAGCCAGCCAGGGAGAAGGGAGACGGCACCGGGCGGGCAGCGGAGCAGGCTGGCCAGCGGCCCTGCTTCTATGGGGGGGGCAATTGCCCCCTCCTGCCCCCCCTGCCTACGCCCATGGCTGTGTCTTAGGATTGTGATTCTGACCCCTTACTTGCATGCCCTGTCCATTGACATTAGGGAGGCTTTGTTTTGAAGATTTTAATAACATATTCAGGAACAGTATTTCCTGATTAAAAATCATTGGGAATCCTATCATCATTTGTATGGCGGCAACAGTGCATTAAGCACACAGCCAATTCACTTTGATTTTGTCAGCAAATGCAAGATCAAATTGAAAGGCTTGGAACAAGTCCCAACAATGGCTTGGCTGGACCAGTCCATAATAGCAAGTTATTAACATTGCAACAGCCAAAAAAAACCCCAGAGAGTCGGGTTGTTTTTTCCCCTTCCCTCTTTAAACAATAGATGGTTCTGTAGTTCATTCTCTTCATTAAAATTAAATATTGTTTAATCTGTAGAAGAAAGCTGGCTTTGAACAAAATGTGAGTTTGCTTCCCGAGAGGCCAGGAAAAGCTAGGAGCAGATAGTCATTCTGGGATAGTTTCTTTTAGGGCAGAGAACCTCATGCCAGGGGGCCCTCGGAATTCTCCACAGCATATGCCCCCCAAATGGTGGTTAAAACACACAGAGAGAGCGCACTAAGTGGGATCATGACAAGAGCACACACACACACCCTGCTGCACTTGCTCTGAAGCCTTGTTGGGAATGAGAGAGGGAATGTGCCAACCAGCAGCCAGTAGGACAATTGGCCCCTGTTCACCACCAATATGTCTGCCCGCAAACACCTTCCCCTGCAAGCTTTCCTACCTGCTAGAGGTGTGTGGGGCCAGGAGCAATTAATCTGAATTTTAACTTTATAGGATAAGTTTTCACACACTTCTCTATCCTGGCAAGCAAGAAGCATCATCAGAGTTCATAGAATCATAGAGTTGGAAGAGACCACAAGGGCCATCCAGTCCAACCCCCTGCCAAGCAGGAAACACCATCAAAGCATTCCTGGCATATGCCTGTCAAGCCTCTGCTTAAAAGACCTCCAAAGAAGGAGACTCCACCACACTCCTTGGCAGCAAATCCCACTGTCGAACAGCTCTTAATGTCAGGAAGTTCTTCCTAATGTTTAGGTGGAATCTTCTTTCTTGTACTGTAGTTTGAATCTATTGCTCTGTGTCCGCTTCTCTGGAGCAGCAGAAAACAACCTTACTCCCTCCTCTATATGGCATCCTTTAATATATTTGAACATGGCTATCATATCACCCCTTAACCTTCTCTTCTCCAGGCTAAACATGCCCAGCTCCCTAAGCTGTTCTTCATAAGGCCAGTTTCTGGCAAAAACAGGAAGAAGGTGCAAAGCAGGCCTGGTGAGTGGAATAGCCTCTGGAGAGATAAGAGTGGCCCTTCTGAGGGCCAAACAGAAAAATGTGGCGGTCCGTATTTGGCCCCTGGACCTGAGATCCCAAAGCCATGCCCTACAGACTGACGAGTCATGCTCAGAGTGGAAGGTGTATGTTGGCTTAGTCTTCATATATTATTTCCGCACTGATGTTCTGAAAACCGAATTGGTCTCAACAGTGAGAAAGGGAGATGGACCTTCCAAAGAACGACACCTCACATGTGGAGAGTTTTCTATAATCAGGCAGCAAACAATGTGAGATACCGAAGGTGCTAAATTACGGAGAACAATTGTTTTCTGCACTGCAGCCTTTTTAAAAAAAATGGCAAGAAAAACAGAAATCTGGAGCCGAAGATTAAGACCGATAAATGGAAGGCCTTCCCTTCAGAATTCCACTCACACTTCAGAGACCTTCTTGATAACACACGGCTGGTGTGTTGCATGTTCACTCTGCTGATGTGATAAAACTTTCTTCTCTTCATAATAATATTAATATTAATATTAATAATAATTTATTATTTATACCCCCGCCCATCTGGCTGGGTTTCCCCAGCCACTCTGGGCGGCTTCCAACAGAAATATTAAAATACACTAATTTCTTAAAGATTAAAAGCTTCCCTAAACAGGGCTGCCTGCCTGCTTTCACACACACACACACACACACACACACACACACACACACACACACACACCGCTTTTTGACATCATAGTATAGTGTCAAGTCCCAGCAGTAAATAATGTAGGGTTAGAAACTATGGCAAAACGGGCACAGCTGCTCCTGACAACATTATCAATGTTGTAATTATTATATGGCACACAGTTGGCTTGGCTGATATGCAGAGGGCAGTGGGGGAGCGAATGAAGATAAAGACGGTTCCAACTCATTTCGGGACAGTGCTTCTTGCTGCGATGTTAGCCGTGGTTCTTTCTTTTGTAATTTTCTTTTGCCACGCCTGTTCAGAGGTGCAACACATGCAAAACCCACTGGCCGGCCTCGCAGCAAAATGGGTAGCAGCTTTTAGATTTAGGTTTACACCTGCACTCTTAAACCACTTGTTGGTAACAGGTATGGCTTTCCCCCAAAGTATCCTGGGAACTGTGGTTTCTTAATGGCGCTGAGAGTACAGCATCTAGATCAAGGGAAGTAATAGTACCACTCTGGTCAGACCTCACCTGGAGTACTGTGTCCAGTTCTGGGCACCACAGTTCAAGAAGGATACTGAAAAGCTGGAACGTGTCCAGAGGAGGGCAACCAAAATGGTCAATGGCCTGGAAACGATGCCTTATGAGGAACGGCTTAGGGAGCTGGGTATGTTTAGCCTGGAGAAGAGAAGGTTAAGGGGTGATATGATAGCCATGTTCAAATATATACAGTGGTGCCTCGCAAGACAAATGCCCTGCAAGACGAATTTTTCGCAAGACAAATGCGTCTTGCAATCTGATGGTGACTCGCAAGACGAATTCGTTTTGTGAAAAATTCGTCTTGCGAATCGCGGTTTCCCATAGGAATGCATTGAAATTTAATTAATGCGTTCCTATGAGCAAAAAAAGAAATTTCAATGCATTCCTATGGGAAACCGCAATTCGCAAGACGAATTTTTCGCAAAACGAATTGACTCGTGGAAGGAATTAAATTCGTCTTGCGAGGCACCACTGTAAAAGGATGTCATATGGAGGAGGGAGAAAGGTTGTTTTCTGCTGCTCCAGAGAAGCGGACACAGAGCAATGGATTCAAACTACAAGAAATAAGATTCCACCTAACCATTAGGAAGAACTTCCTGACATTAAGAGCTGTTCGACAGTGGAATTTGCTGCCAAGGAGTGTGGTAGAGTCTCCTTCTTTGGAGGTCTTTAAGCGGAGACTTGACAGGCATATGTCAAGAATGCTTTGATGGTGTTTCCTGCTTGGCAGGGGGTTGGACTGGATGGCCCTTGTGGTCTCTTCCAACTCTATGATTCTATGAGTTCCCCCCGCTCTCCATTCCCCTCACTGGGTTGCAATTCTCAGAGCAGCTGAACAATAAATCCCTCTTCCCAGCGAGCTCTGGGAATTGTAGCTCTGTGAGGTGAGTCAGGGTGGGGAACCTCAGGCCCTTCCAGGCCACACTCCTTAGCAGAATTGAATCTTCCTCCAGAGATTTTGCCAGGCTAGCAGTGTCATTGAACCTCTTTGCTTGCTTGGATGGAGAGTCAACGAAACTTCTCACTAGTGTGTGGCTGGAATGAGTCACATCTACCCCCCCCCCGCCCCACCTTCCCCTCTGGGTCTGCTCACCCCTGACATGCGACCCATTCCCAATCAAACAGCCAGACTTCCCCCCCTCCCCAGTTGCAGATAAGGAGACTGGCCAAGACAGCAGTTAAAGACCCACTGGGTTGTGAACAAACAGAACAGAAAGCAAAGGAATGATGTGGCTTCAAGGAAAACGAACCGCTGTAACTTCAGTTCCTTTCACTTAATCCTCTCTAATTCTTATTGCAACAGGTGCTTTACTCTGGAGCCAATCTGGAGCTCACACTGGGGTGGAGAGAAGGGGGGGTGGGGGGTTAAAATGTCAGTAATCCGATTCCTTACTTCAGCCAGCAATACATGATACTCTTTCTAATCCAGAGATGAGGGAAAGAAAAACAAAAAAAGGAGAGAGAAGAGAAGAAGCAATTTGCTAGCTTAGCGCTGGAATCCAGGAGGGAACTGGTTCAGCCTTGCAGCAAAAGATGAAACGTAATGGTGGAGGGGGGGGGTCTGGATTTGTCTTGGGGGCCAGGAGAGGCTGACCTTTCGCACATCAGGGAATGTCACAGACACACAATGTTGTGGAAGGGGGCTTTCGAGTCAAGGCCAAAAGCCTTGCATTCTCCACACCACTAACTGGAAGAGGTTTCGGGGTGGGGTGGGAGAACATAGAACATGGGTACGCAAACTAAGGCCCGGGAGCTGGAGCTGGCCCAATCACCTTCTAAATCCGGCCCGTGGACAGTCTGGGAATCAGTGTGTTTTTACATGAGTAGAATGTGTCCTTTTATTTAAAATGCATCTGTGGGTTATTTGTGGAGCATAGAAATTCATTCATATATTTTTTCCAAGATATAGTCCGGCCCCTCACAAGGCCTGAGGGACACTGAAAAAGTTTGCTGACCCCTGTCTTAGACGGAAGGGATAAACCCTGCATTTAAAGGGCACATCAAAGACATGAAAAAGGGTGAACAACAGGGCGTTCCTCACCCGGGATGCTGTCTCATCCCGAGCTGGCCCCGCCCAGAGACCACATTGCTGGACTCCTAACATCCCAGGAGGTCACTGCCCACCCGGGGCCTTTCGTGGGTCTGCAACCCTGACACATTCGGAGAGAAGCAGTGCAGTGGAAACTGCAACTCAGATTCTGTTTATTCCCCAGCTAGTTGGCTCAGCCTCGTGCCCAAAGTCACTGTATTTTTCAGCCAGCTCCCCTTTGATTAATGTGTCGCACTGAACAGCCCTTTAAAAACCTAATAAATATGGTAGGAGTATCTCATAATTGTCCCTCTGATCCGAGCCAGAAACATGTGCTTAAAAAAAAGAAAGGAAGCTCTCAATAGCAAAACCGTTCTGCTTCAAAGAATGATGGTACTAATATTTCTTACACCTTAGCTACTTGTGAACAAAAGCCTAATTATTACCAATTAAGTTGGGAGAACCTTTTTGTAAAAAAAATAAAAAATAGCCACCTAGTCGCTTGAGAGTCCCATGGACTGCAAGAAGATCAAACCTATCCATTCTTAAGGAAATCAGCCCTGAGTGCTCACTGGAAGGACAGATCCTGAAGCTGAGGCTCCAATACTTTGGCCACCTCATGAGAAGAGAAGACTCCCTGGGAAAGACCCTGATGTTGGGAAAGATTGAGGGCACTAGGAAAAGGGGACGACAGAGGACGAGATGGTTGGACAGTGTTCTCGAAGCTACGAACATGAGTTTGACCAAACTGCGGGAGGCAGTGGAAGACAGGAGTGCCTGGCGTGCTCTGGTCCATGGGGTCACGAAGAGTCGGACACGACTAAACGACTCAACAACAAAAGTTTCCTGCATGGTTTGCCTAATTCCTTGATTCCTCCCCGCTTCCCTCTGCAATGAATGAGTAATAATGCTAATTTTTTACATATCACTTTTCATAACGTACAAGGGCTTTTCTACATCAGGATGAGGATAGCAATCTATGATAAGATTGAAGGGAGCAGGGTAGAAGCAGAAATGCAAGAGGGTCCCAATCCTGCTGGAGTGAAACACGGTGTGGTGGCTTCCTCTCTAGGGTAAAGAGAGACACCAGTTTGCATCATCACAAAAGCTCTTCTCGCCAAGGAACACAAAATAGACAGTTTCCACTCAGACATAATGATTCCCCCCCCCTTCCTTGAGCAGAATAAAGCCACAGAAATAATTAATTCCGGGCCAGGGGGGGGGGAGGCAATGAAATCTGCAGCCACAGGCGCTTAGCTGCCTGCTTGGGTCTCAGCAAGATGGAATTTACAAGTCACCCTGGGAACCAAAACAAAAGATGTGGCGTTCTAAGATGCTTGGGAAAGATTATAAAACCATTCCTCAGCCAAGAAAGAGTCAAGCACTTGCTAAGGCGTATGTGGCGCTTTTATCAGGACTAATTGCAAACCTTTTGTCTGAGCACCCCTTAGCGGCGTTGCCCGCCTTCCTGTCTGCCAGCCAGCAGTTCCGGTTACTGCTGTTATCTTTCTCTCTCTCTTTTTTTACCCTGACAGTGCACCAAGAGCTCTGTGTTTTGTAGGGTTTTCTGATCACCTTTCCACAGCCATCAATGCCCACGATGGTGTATTACAATGATAAAAATGCATTTATCTGCTATTTGCACTCCAGCCTTCTACCAATAGGAACTGTTTCCAGAGAAGTAGCTGTGTTAAGTCTGCTGTTGTAGCAACTTGGCACTATTTATATGATAAGGGTGGTGAGCCACACTTTCAGAATAAAAATTTGCTCGCACCACACAGAATTTTTCGTTGATAAGAAACACAATGGGAAACAAAAAAGAAATAGCACCTAGCAGTGCTTGATTTATAACGTGGAACACAACCACCTTATAACATGATCACAAGACATTCAGAAAGTATAAAACATTGCAGCTGCAGAAGAATCTGAATCATTCTCAAAATATGATTATAAACAAGCCTCTTACATAGGTACCTTGAGTATGTATTGAGTATGTACTCAATGAGAGGGGTGAGCTTGCAGTATCTCTTGTTGCTCATGCTCTCATTTTGAAAATATTATCTATCGATATTCTGCAAACAAAATTACACACACATACAAACACACACACACTATACTACACTGAAATGTTTAAATGTTTCTTTGAACCTTCCTACCACGCTTGCCATCCTCTCCTGCCACACCCTTTAAGAACCACTGGTGTATGGAGAGCAAGAGGCCAGGAGCTAGTCTCACCTGGAGCTGGGAAGATGCTCTGAGTGCTTCCAGACATGTCACAATTTTGGGGTGGGGTTCAATCACCTGCCAACAAATTCAGACTACACAATTACAGCTTATTTGGAGCTCCTGAACAAAATACCTCCTCCTCCTCCTCCTCCTTGCAATAAGGGAAGTGTGGGATCACACTGGCTTTGACGCAAAGTCATTTAATCTACCCACAAACAAATGAGGCCGAACAGCTCATCTGGAAATGACCGCAGATGCCTGACTAGTTGTCTGTGCTAAAACCAAAACTAATTTGGGGGGGGGATCAAGATCTGCTGGACTGTTGATGCTCAGAGCCCCTCCATCTTATGCTCAGCCTGTGTATATGTGTACATAAAGCCATCAATCAAAAAGGCAGCACAGTCTCTGGTAACCTTCATACCAAAGAAACCAAACCATGTGCTGGTGCTACTGAATGTCCCACTGCTTCAAGATTGGGGTATACATTGTTGGCACCCATTTGTCTCACTAGGTGAAGTCAAACCGCTGCATCAGCAGCACCTAAGTGACCCCCCTACCTGGGCACAAGTCTAACAGCACCTTTAAAATGTTGGGGATTGGTGTGTGTGTGTGTGTGTGTGTGTGTGTGTGTGTGTGTGTGCAGAGAGAGAGAGACAGAGAGGGAGGGCAGTAGGGAGCGAGCAGGGGATTGCAGAAATAAATAATCTGATTAACTGTTGGTTTTGAGAATACACAAACGTAAGATCTATTACTCTAAACAAAGCCATTCTGTATACAAGCTTAAAGGTAAAGGTAAAGTACCCCTGACAGTTAAGTCCAGTTGCAGACGACTCTGGGGTTGCGGCGCTCATCTTGCTTTACAGGCCGAGGGAGCCGGCGTTTGTCCGCAGACAGTTTTTCCGGGTCATGTGGCCAGCATGACTAAGCCGCTTCTGGCAAAACCAGAGCAGCCCATGGAAACGCCGTTTACCTTCCCGCCGGAGCGGGACCTATTTACCTACTTGCACTTTGACGTGCTTTTGAACTGCTAGGTTGGCAGAAGCTGGAACCGAGCAACGGGAGCTCACCCCGTCGCGGGGATTTGAACCACTGACCTTCTGATCGGCAAGCCCAAGAGGCTCAGTGGTTTGGACCACAGCGCCACCCGCGTCCCAGTATACAAGCTTACATATGGTGGTATAATGGCGTCATGAGGTTAAGAAAAGGTCTGAGCTAGAGAAGCAACAGGAAGGAAGTGTAATCAACAATCAACACAAGAAGGAACCAGTGAAGGAAGAACTGGTTACATCTTTCTCTCTATCCCTCCCTGTACAGTAGTACCTCAGGTTACGAACTTAATTCATTCCAGAGGTCTGTTCTAAAGCTGAAATCGTTCTTATCCTGAGGCATGCTTTGGCTAATGGGGCCTCCGGCGCGTGATTTCTGTTCGCATCCTGGGGCAAAGTTCGCAACCAAGAGCAACTACTTCCAGGTTAGCGGAGTTTGTAACCTGAAGCGTTTATAACCAGAAGCGTTTGCAACCAAAGGTACCACTGTACAGGTAACTTGTTGCAAGCATTGTTGCTTTACTCTCATTTAAAAGACTCACCAAGTTATTAGGGCACGTTTCTTTATGGAACTCAGTCTGCTCAAAGGGCAGCTGCTGTTGCTTCAAAACATAAAACAAAAATATGTAATACCAAAAAAATGTAATACCATGAATAACCTAAAGCTAGCAATCAGAAATTAAGAGATTTTAGGTATTTGCAATTATGCTCTATTCCTAAGCGTCCTGGGCTTTTATTCGGTATCAGGGTCTAGTTGCATTCCAGCATGTTTATTCCTTGGTTTGAAGTTGTAAAACTATGGAAACGTAGAATTGTGGAGTTGGATGGGACTCCAAGGGGTCAGCTAGTCTAACTCCCTGCAACACTGTTAAAATTAATGTAATTCACACTTCTCTGCACCACCCTGGAATCTTTAGATGATTGGTGATTAAGAAATATTTATAAAAAATAAAATAAAGAAAGAAATAACATTAATTACTAGATTATGCACAAGCAAGGAACAGTGCTTGTCCAGCGACACCTTTTGGCCCTAGAATCATTATCATCATGCCCACCTTTCTTGGGCTTTGTGCAAAAATAACAAAATAAAATCCAGCCCTGTGTCAAGCTACCTTTCCTCTTGTCGTCATTTAAGCTGACATGAGTTTTAAGGAACTTATCAGGAGCTCCTTGTTACAACAAGCTGAACTCTGACATTCAATACCTCTGATGTGAAGATTCATTCAACCTCTAACCGGCAATAATCCCCCAAAATGCGGCTTGCCTTCCTAATGTGCACCGTGTACTTTAAACCAAATGGCGGCGGCTGTTAGCGCCGAGATCCCTCGTGACATTTAGATATTTTACTTAATGTCATCTTCATAACGCGGTGAGATAAAACAGCTAAATGTCGGTACCATGCCCAACAGAGGCTAAATCAAATTCGGCATCAGCAGCAAACACTTTCCCCCATGTCTTATAGCTACTAGCTGCTAATTAGAGCTATTTATCTCTCTGCAGCCGCCACCCCCCCCCCAAAAAAACACCAGTACCACTGTTTGTATTGTTCCACCTTTGCAGTGAGGTGAAGGAAGGGTGGAAACCAATAGGATTTACAAGGTCAGGATGATCTTTAAACATTTTAAATATATATATACACAGGCAGTATTATTCCATTTTCAGCCACTAAATTGCTCTAGCAATTTGGGAGCAACGGAACAATGGTACTTGCTATTAAAAAACAGCAACTCCCGTCACCTAAGGGGGTCAAAATGTAAAAGATGCTTTCAACAGTTCACTCTGCCACAGGGCATTTTAGAAAAAAGATATATTTGGAGATACTGGGGGCAGCAGCCCCACAGTAACACAGGATTCTGGTGCTATGAACCCCATTGACTATTCTCCACCTCCACAGTCCTGAATGCCAGTCGCTGGAAGCTGCAGGAGAGCAGAGTGCTGTTGAACTCAGGTCCCGCTTGCAGATTTCCCACAGGAACCTGAATGGTCACTGTGAGAACAGGATGCTGGACTAGACCAGTGTTTCTCAACCTTTTTTGGGCCAAGGCACACTTGTTACATGAAAAAAATCATGAGGCACACCTTGAAGAAAGTTCCCCTCTGCCGCTCATTCCGGCGCCCCTAGAAGCAGCGGCTGCGGCTCCAGCACGCTCGTCTCCGCTAGCCTGAAAGGGAGAGGGGCTTCGGAGGATCTACCACTTACGGAGCTTCCGGACGAACGGCGACAAGGACAGCTCCGTCGGAGGAGACGACGAGGCAGTGGAGCGCGCTGCCATCGCCGCCACCGCCCCACATTCAACCACCGCGCCACAAGCGAGCGCGAACTTGCAAGAGGTGGGGTTGGGGAACAGAGCGGCACCGGGCCATCTCGCGATAGCAAGCGGCGAGAACAGTTGCCCGAAAGGAGTCCCTGGGAACTGTAGTCCTTTCTCTGGCTCCCTTTCCCTCAACGGCGTGCAGGGGTGGCGGAAGTGGAGCTTTCTCTCGTCAGCCAGGTTTGCGCTCTCGCGAGCCTTGAGCCGAGGCTTCCGGCTGGTGAGGGTTTGCCGTTGCCTGGGAAACAAGCCGCACGTCACGGCACACCAGCCAGCGTCTCGCGGCACAGTAGTGTGCCGCGGAACAGCGGTTGAGAAACGCTGGACTAGACAGGCCACTGGCCACATCCAGCAGGCCCTTCTTATGTTCTTCTGCTGGAAGAAGAAAGTGGAAGCCTAAGTAGGGGATGAAACCACAAGGGAAGCAGAAGTGTAACCACAGATGCAGATGCAAACTGGCACCCACGGGCAGCCAATTTCCTTGATGCCTCCTTATAACCACAGACCATATGGGACGAAGCGCTATTGTACCTCGGTAGAGAGGCATCTGCCTTGCAATGCAGAAGGCCCCAGCTTCAATCCCCACCATCTCCAGGTAGGGTTTCCTGGAATCTTGGAAAGTCACAGAGAGTCACTGTGGGCAAAGCTGAGCTAGATGAAGGGATAGCTCAGTAGGTCAAGCATGAGACTCAATCTCAAGTTTGTGGGTTCGAGCCCCGCATAGGGCAAGAGATTCCTGGGCTGGCTGACCCTTTATGGTCCCCTCCAATACTATGATTCTATTATTCTACTGATTGCATTGAAGGCAGCTTCCAGTGTTCTATCTACTCATGCACAATGCTCACCCAACCCTCTCTCACACAGTGATTTAACTATATGGCACAACAAGGCAAACCACCCAGTTCAGTGTAGACATCTAGAAAAAGGTTGTCTAGATCCTTGTGTGCATTCTGCGTCTAGCACAGAGGGTGGGGTGGGGGGGCTCCTACTGTGATTCAAGCTCAACCAATGTCTTCCAGACGTTGTCGGACTCCAACTTCTATGACCATTGGTCATCCTGACTGGGGCTGGTGGGAGTTGGAGTCTATCCTGAGGACACCAGACAGGGGGAAGGCTGATCTAGGCATTGAGACAGGTTAAGACATCCTGAGACGGATACCAGGCTCGGCCACACAAAAGCTGATTCTGTCGTCGTAGACAGAAAGCTATAAACTCTGCTTATTTGAATATACTGTGTTTATTTCAGTACGGCAGCTCCCTGGCCACCCAATGTGTCCCTAGCATAAGCAATCTATTCCTGCCCCAACAGCTACACTTGTCTGAAATGCAGTGGTACCATGGAATGCTCAAGGACAGTCCAACTTCTAAGGGGGAAGGTACTGGAAGTATACACTCAGCACACTGCAGAGGAGAAGCGGCTAATAGACTAGGATTAGACCACATGAAAGTGGTGAGGATAGACTCGGCTAATAGACCATTGATTTCATATTTCACCTCTCAGCTCAGCCCAGGCCCTCCTCGTTCCCACGCTGCTTTTTGCCCATTTACAGATAACACGTGCAAAGGTCTACAGAAAACATAAATATATAAACCTTCAGGATTTACCCTGAACAGTTGCATGAAGAAGAGAAAATGAGAAGGGGCTCCTTCAATCTCAGTTCTGCCATATAGTCTCCCTTTTCACAGAATCACAGAACTTTAGAGTTGGAAGGGACCCCAAAAGTCATCTAGCCCACGCGGCAGCACAAATATTATACCTACAAAAAGGGCGTGATGAGGTGGAACCAACCGAAGAAGGATGGCAGCTGAAATTGGTAGAATTGGCAGGTATGACGTGTAAAAATTAAGAGATCAGAAAGAGACTGTTTTTTTAAAAGAAGAATGGAAAATGTTTACAGAATACTTGAAGGCTCTGTAAAAAAGTTAGAACGCAAATAGGATTTGAGTAAGAACAGCAGAGCGGATTAACTTTTGGGTTTTTTTGTTTTTGTTGTGAGATAAGGAGAAGGTAGAAGTGTAACTATAATGGGGGGGGCTTGGAGGGAGGGAGAGGAAGTCATAGGTGGAATGACTGATGGCTAAATTTGAAACGTTGTTGAATTGCTTCTTTGTTAAAAAAAATTATAAATAACATTATTTAAAAGGGTCATCTAGTCCAACCCCCTGCAATGCAGGAATCACAGCTACCAGTAAATCACATAGGAATTACATCCCTTTGGGATGCTGAACAGCCTTTTCCCACCTCCTAGGAGAGAGGGAAGAAATAGGGGGAGACAAACACACAAACACTTCCTTTAACAATATTTTGCTGGTTTGTTTACTACCCTCATCAAGAAGTTTGTACCAACTTGGTGTTATGTTCCTGTTCATATTTTTTGAACTTAAAAGTTGACAGACAACCTTTATTACTAATAATATGTAATGTACTTTACAATGTTCCTGATATATATTTCGGCTTCCTGGATTCCCCCCCCCCAAAAAAAATCTGGCCTTCAGATATGAAAGGCAGAGTGATTTAACACCTGTTTAGATTTGTCATCCATGTGATGAAATGAAAAGTATGCCGTTTGCAATAGACTTTGAACAAAATAGTTAATTTGCATTTAATTTAATTTGCATTTAATTTTAATGGTTCAAAGAACGTCCAGCAAAATGGTTGGCTCTCAAGCATATTCACTTCATCAAATCTGTCCCTCTTTGAAAAATTTTTGGACACCCTGTCCTTGAGTGTATGTGCACATGATTCAACCTTTATTGAATGGAGCAGATGATGGGAGGGGTGAGCATGAATTTATCGGCCCCCTCCCTATCCATGATATACTGCTCTATCACCTTTCATTCTCAAGTTGAAGTGTCTTCACAAAGGCTCAAAAAGCAGCAGTGCTACGCACTTAATTGAATTGCCTGCATATCCTGCTTGCTATTATCCAAATCCTTCAAGAGAACTAACAATAAGGGGGCTCCTCTGGTGAAACCTGATCTCAGGAACTTCACACATTTTAAAAAAGAAAAGAAAAGAAAAGAAAGCCGTGAATGGGTATATGAAAGCTTAAACGTTTCTGGTTCAGGTGGTGGTGGAATCCAATAAAAACCAAGGAACTGAGTTACAGGCAATAGATTTTATGTGAAATATTGTATGGGTCATGAAAGTATGATTTAAAAACTGCAGGGCTAGACAAGCTGGAGAATAAAAAGCATTACGAAGGGTGTGCTGGATAAAAGGTAATTGAAGGCAGCGAACCAGGAGTGTTTTTTCTGAGTTAATATGGGGGAAACCAGGCTGCCTTATGCCAGTGGAATCTGCCTGCGGAGCCATTAGTCAAGGAGATTAAATTAGATAATCGATCCAATTTACGGTCTGCAGACAAAGGGGTCAACTTAGACCAACCTTCCCAAACCTGTGCTGGCTGGGGCTGATGGGGTATGAAGTCCAGGACACCTGGAGGGCATTAGACCATAACATCAGAAGGGCCTGATCCTGTCCTCACAGTGACCATGGGAAGCCTGCAAGCAGGACCTGAGCAGGACAGCAATCAACCTCTTGAGATTTCCAGCCAAATGGTATTCGGAAGCATAAAGCCTCAGAAAAAGGAGGTAGAACATATCAACCAATAGATTGCTAATAATCATAAAACCACAGAGTTGGAAGGGACCACGAGAGCCATCTAGTCCAACCCCCTGCAATGCAGGAATCATTTGCCCAACGTGGGGCTCGAAACCACAGCCCTGAGATTCAGAGTCTCATGTTCTTCTGAATCGGCTATCCCAGGCTCAGAGTAGCACAACATTGACATTTGTTGTGTCACAGCACGCCCACTGGCATGAATGAAATTGAGCATGGCATGCTGGCATATTGGCCAAACATGTCTGAACGTACGTATCCTACAGCTCCCAGTGTCCCATGCTGCTGGGAGTTATGGGAGCCAGAGTCCAGAAATGTCTGGAAGGCCACAAGATAAGGTAGGTTGTATTAGAAGATTCTGTGTAGCTTCCTGGCTAAGTCTTCCATGACTGAATAATCTGCCCATTCTGAACCGTTCCTGGACTCAAAGTGAGACACAGACACACGCTTTTGCACTCTTTATTGTGACCCTTTCCTCTCTTTCCCTCCTTCCCATCTGTTAAAAGGTAAAGGTCAAGGGACCCCTGACCGTTAAATCCAGTCATGAACAACTCTGGGGTTGCGGCGCTCATCTCACTTTACTGGCCGAGGGAGCCGGCGTACAGCTTCCGGGTCATGTGGCCAGCATGACAGAGCTGCTTCTGGCGAACCAGAGCAGCGCACAGAAACGCCGTTTACCTTCCCGCCAGAGCAGTACCTATTTATCTACTTGCACTCCGTGCTTTCGAACTGCTAGGCTGGCAGGAGCAGGGACCGAGCAACGGTAGCTCACCCCGTCACGGGGATTCGAACCGCCAACCTTCTGATCTGCAAGCCCTAGGCTCTGTGGTTTAGACCACAGCACCACCCGCATCCCTCCCATCTGTTAGATCCCCTCATTTTTAACAGAAACACTGATTACACATCTTGGAAATACTGTTCTCTCTCTCTCTCTCCATCCATCCAGTGGCAGGGCTGTTTAAAGGTAGGTATTTTCTG
The DNA here is from genome assembly GCF_963506605.1 of Zootoca vivipara. Lineage (NCBI taxonomy): Eukaryota > Metazoa > Chordata > Lepidosauria > Squamata > Lacertidae > Zootoca > Zootoca vivipara. The sequence goes on along the minus strand of NC_083292.1, from coordinate 10,339,449 downwards.
TTTGTTTGTTTGTTTGTTTGTTTGTTTGGTGAACTGGCAACTTACTTTTTAATACTGTATATGGTCCCAATCCTATTTTTAAAAAATATATTTGTTTCTGACAAAATCATTGTTAGCAGTGCATGGCTAGAACAAGTAAATATTTAATAAAATAACACAAAACTCATAAACATCTCATCCTTCATCACTGGAAGTCCACAAAACGCCCTCAGGAAGAGAAACATGATTGGTAGGCGGGGTGGGGTGGGGAAGAGAAGAAGAGAGAGAGAGAGAGAGAGAAAGAGAAAGAGAGAGAGAGAGGAGCAGAAACAGTTTTGACAAACTCAAGAGTCAAATAAATTGAATTGTAGGAATAAATCAAATTGTGGGCAGAAGGGGAAAACCCCTAAGCAGGATCCTGGGAGATAAAGAGTTGTTGACATGAAATTGTCAACCTGGAGCAGGTCTCAAAAGCCCTGTGGCTAAAGAACATAAGAAGAATCACAGAATCGTAGAATGGCAGAGTTGGAAGGGGCATCTCTAGCCCAACCCCCTGCAATGTAGTAATATTTTGCCGAACGTGGGGCTCGAACCCACGACTCTGAGAATAAGAGCCTCATGCTCTACCAACAGAGCTTGCCCAGGAAGCCTAGCCACTGGATCAGGCCAAAGACTAGCAGCCCATTCTCACAGTGGCCAACCAGATGCTTCTGGGAAACCCACAAGCATAACCTGAGTGGAGCCCTGCTCTCCTCACCTGCAATTCCCGGCAGCTCTGGGGGTTCAGAGACTAACTGCCTGAAACAGCGGAGGAAGAATTGTAGCTAGTAGCTAATGGTAGCCCCATGGATTTGTCCATTTCCCCGAAGAACATAAGAAGAGCCTGCTGGATCAGACCAAAGGCCCATCTAGTCCAGCATCCTGTTCCCACAGTGGCCTTTGGGGAAGTCTGCAAGCATAATAATAATAATAATAATAATAATAATAATAATAATACATTATTTATACCCCGCCCATCCGGCCGGGTTCCCCCAGCCACTCTGGGCGGCTTCCAACAAAATATTAAAATACAGAAATCCATCAAACATTAAACAACCTGACTCCCAAGTGTTTCTGCCTGGTTGGAATGTGCCTCTTGCTTCTCTGAATAGAAGGCAGGAGCTGCTGCAGAAACAAGCCTACGGTACAAAGGTAATAATATCTGTTGCTCTGCCCTGCCCACTTTTGCCTCTGGCCCCACCCACCTGGCCCCCCAGGTCATGGCCAGAATGGCCCCCAGGCTTTGTTCTAACCCGCTGCATTGGAAATGTAAACAGACTGCATCTGTGTAGACCGTTAAAAGGTTTTTAAAAGGGTTCCGCTCAAGCTTCCCTCGCCGCCTTAAAATCGGGGGTAGGTAGTGGTGGCGGTGGAGGAGGTTTCAAAGCTTGTAGGCGAGTTAAACACAGGAGAAGCCAGGGCACAGAACACGGACGGAAACCTAAATAGCCCGTTTGCATCATAAAAATAGCTCACCATCTTTCTACTCCTCCCACCCCCTTTCGGCCGGCCTTTAAATTTATTTATTTTATTTTATTTTAAAAAAACAGCAACCCGGAACAAACACCCACTACAAAAGTTCCATTCAGGCAGCTGAGAGCAGCGTTCGCCTTCCATTGCAGATGTGCGTCTCTGTTCACACAATGGCCGCCTGCAGCCCTGGCTTCCGTCCAGAGCCTGCTGAGCGATGGCAACAAAAGGCTGATCTGGAAACCCCTCGGCTGCAGCGCGCCTCCAAATGATTTAGTAGCCGCAGCGTCCAGGCCTTGGCAGCAGCTGCAGTAGCTTTTGAGGGGGGGGTCTCGCCTCCTCCTAGGCTGACGAAAACCTGAGTGATTCCTGCAGTGGCAAGGTACTGAAGCCGCAAGCCTCCTTGCCGTTACCTATATGAAAACACACACAGAGACACACACACACATGTGCATATGCACAAAACATTTTAAAGGTTGGAACCAGTATCCTGCCCATGAAACAAACCAGCAGCCACTGCAGATCTCACCAGACATATAAGACTGAGTCCCCACCCCCTGGCTGGCCTTTTACTGTGAGTGTATTTGGCAACAACAACAATATAATAATAATATTAAAGGTAAAGGTAAAGGGACCCCTGACCATTAGGTCCAGTCGTGACCGACTCTGGGGTTGCGCGCTCATCTCGCATTATTGGCCGAGGGAGCTGGCGTACAGCTTCCAGGTCATGTGGCCAGCATGACTAAGCTGCTTCTGGCAAACCAGAGCAGCACACGGAAACGCCGTTTACCTTCCCGCTGTGGCGGTTCCTATTTATCTACTTGCATTTTGACGTGATTTCGAACTGCTAGGTTGGCAGGAGCTGGGACCAAGCAACGGGAGCTCACCCCATCACAGGGATTCAAACCGCCGACCTTCTGATCAGCAAGCCCTAGGCTCAGTGGTTTAACCACAGCGCCACCTGGGTCCCAATAATAATATTAACCCGCAGCAATAGTCGTTCTGCTATGCTTCTCCACCTCAATAGCATCATGTACACGAATAATTGTGAATGTACAATGGGAAAAATGTCCAGAGGAGCCCTCAAAAGGTTGAACACGCAGCAGCCTCTAGCTACAGTATTTTGCGCCAAGTTGCAATTTTCACCCACTTTTCAAGGGCAACTCCATTAAGAGCCTGTTGCCGTAATCTAATCCAGAGGTCAGAAATACATGAATGACCACATGAAGATCCAGTTTAATTAGGAAGGGACGTTATTGACAATCCAGCTGAAGCTGGAGAAATGCACCCCTTGCCACCAACAAGCATATACAGTGGTACCTCGGGTTAAGTACTTAATTGGTTCCGGAAGTCCGTACTTAAACTGAAGCGAACTTAAACTGAAGCGAACTTTCCCATTGAAAGTAAGGGAAAGTGGATTAATCCGTTCCAGACGATGAAAAACACCCCCTAAAACAGCAATTTAACACGATTTTTTACTGTCTATTGAGACCATTGATCCATAAAATGAAGGCAATAATCAATGTACTGTACAGTGGTGCCTCGCTAGACGAATTTAATTCGTTCCACGGGTCTTTTCTTATAACGAAAAATTCGTCTAGCGAATCCCGTAGGAATGCATTGAAATTTTTTTGAAATTGTTTTTGCCCATAGGAACACATTAATTGAATTTCAATGCATTCCTATGGGAAACCGCGATTCGCTAGACAAATTTTTCATAAAACGAATTCGTCTAGCAAGGCAACCTCTGCTCAAAAAATCCTTTCGTTACGCGGAAATTTCGTTAAGCAGGGCATTCGTTAAGCGAGGCACCACTGTACTATAAAACAATTAATACAGCATTGTAGATGATAAAAAATAAAATTATTACAGTGGTACCTCAGGTTAAGTACTTACTTGGTTCCGGGGTGCCATTCGCACCCCGAAAAGTACTTAATCTGAGCGGCAATAGTGTGTGTGTGCGAAGCGCCGATAGAGTGCTTCTGCACATGCGCGAAGCGCGATCGCTTTTGCACATGCACACGCTGCAGAGCCCAGAAGTAAACACTTCCGGGTCCGCGGAGTACTTAAACTGAAAGTACTCAAACCGAAGCGTACTTAAACCGAGGTATGCCTGTATAGCCTCTTCCTCTCTTGCTCTCTCTATCTCACATGTACACATTTGCATACCTTCGGTTCCAAGAAGGGGCTTTGTGAGTGGCGCCAAGTGCAGCCTATTAGCAAGGTGCAAGGTGAGAAGAGAGGCGAAGAGGGAACACAGTGAGTGGCATGATTGACCCAACAAGGCAGCCAATGGTTTCTTCTCAGAAGAAAGTCCCCTCCTTCCCAGTCTGGGTAAGGAAATGGAACATGCAGCCCAAATACAGCTGTGCGCTCCTGTCATGGGTTTGCCAATGAAATAGTGTACATCTGGTGCACCTGTAAGTGCTGGATGTAGCAGTGTGGGTGGCACAGGAGAACAAAGAGCAAAAGAGGCCCTGGTGGTTAACTCCTGGAAGAATTCCCTTCTTGTGCTGAGATGAACGCACATCCCTCACTTGCAGAGAAATGGAAAGTGCCATTCCATGCTGACTTCAGTTACGACCCTGCAGTATGAATCTTGCCCGGGGCCTGCTAATGCGGCAAGGGCTTAGCTCAGTAGAAGAAGATCCCTGATTTGATCTTCAACATCTTTAGGTAATGCTGAGAACGTTCCCCCTCTGAAACCCTAGAGAGAGACACTGACTGGCAGTGTAGACCAGTGTTTCTCAACCTTTTTTGGGCCACGGCACACTTTTCGATGGAAAAAAATCCCGCGGCACACCAACTCTGTGCCGCCCTATATTTAGTTTAGTTTGGAGGGGAGACGTACCGGTAAAGCATGCCACTGAAGAACTGCTGCGCAGAGCCTGCGGAGCGAGCGGGAACAGACCCCAGGCGGGCAGACACGGGCGCGCAGCTGCCGCCACCTCCCTCCCAGCCGCCCCAGGCAGCCGCCGTCGCTCTGGCCCGGCGAAGGGAAGCCCTGTGCAGCCTTCCCCGCCTGCCTCCTCCTCCCCAGGAGGGCGATTTGCATTGTCACGTGCCTGGCGGCCGCCAATAAACAGTGCTGACCCGCCAGAAGGGAAGCCGGCCGGGTCACGACGCGGGCGCTCGCCTCGCGTCGTGACCCGGCCGGCTTCCTTTCTGGCGGGTCAGCGACGTGACTGTGCAAATCGCCCTTCTCGTCGCGGCACACCAGCCAGTGTTTCGCGGCACAGTAGTGTGCCGCGGAACACCGGTTGAGAAACGCTGGTGTAGACAACACCGAGTTATATGGACCATTGGTAGAAAGCAGCTTCCTATGTCCTTAAAGATAGATTTCGTGGGCGGGGGGAGGAGAGTCATAGCCATGTGCCAGAATGTCTGCTTTGCATGCAAAAGGGCCTGGATTTAACCAGTGTAAGGCACTCTAGGATTCCAAGTAACTAAGCTTCCTATGCCTGTCTGCTCAGGCTAATGGCTCTAGCCACCCGTTGATGGGTGAAAACTATGGCACTCCAAGCAGGCAGAGGAACCAGTTGGCACTATGTGGTGCAGGAGGTAGAATGAGCTGGGATTACTGAGCAGAATGTAGCACCATTCTGCCTTTCCCCTGATTTGATGGATGCCAGCGCTTGATGGACACACTCGGAAAATTCTGGCGGAGGGAAAGCAATGCCGGTTGAAGTTACGCCAGCTGAAGTGGTTGGCACCTCATGCCCCAGGATGAATAACCTGGAAAAAATACAGTTAACATAGGAAGGTATTTGCATGTCAGTGCGCAACTTGGCTCCGGACACACTAAGCTATTCCAGGATTCTCAGCACACTTGAGTGCAAAACCGCTAGTAAGAGCAGCTTAGAAAGCCTTTCCACATGTTGACGACGGTGAACATTTGGGTAACTTGCACATTATTTCTACTTCAGAGATCTTTTGTAGGTCATGACTTTCAAATTGTCAAAACTTTAACATTCAAGGGAAGTAACTGCACTTCTCTGTTCTGCCCTGGTCAGACCCCACCTTGTCAGACTCCAGTACTGTGTCCAGTTCTGGGCTCCACAGTTTAAGAAGGATATTGACAAGCTGGAATGTGTGCAGAGGAGGGGAGCCTTATGAGGAACAGTTGAGAGAGTCGCATCTGTTTAGCCTGGAGAAGACGGAGAGATGTGATATGATAGCCATCTTCAAAAATCCAAAGGGCTTTCACATGGAAAATGCAGTAAGCTTCATACCTGCTGTTCCAGAGGGTAGGACCAAAACCAATGGATTTAAGTGATAAGAAAGGAGATTCTGACCAAACACCAGGAAGAATTTTCTGATGGTAAGAGCTGTTTGACAGTGGAACGGAATCCCTTGGAAGGTGGTGGACTCTCCTTCCTTATAGGTTTATAAACAAATACTCGAAGGGCATCTGCAAGGGATTCCTTAGCTGTAATTTTTGCATTGCAGGGGGTTGGAATAGATGACATTTGGGATCCCTTATTGACGATATGTGCCTTTTGGGTTTTGTTTTTTTAAAAGAATTTCACATTTTTAAGATTGCGGTTAGTTTTATTGATATATTGGTTTTTATTATTGCCAGAGTGGCATGGTAATTAGAGCCTTGTTACTAGGAACTTCCTGCCAACCTAGCAGTTCAAAAGCACCCAAAAAAAGTGCAAGTAGATAAATAGGTACCACTCCGGTGGGAAGGTAAACAGCGTTTCCGTGCGCTGCTCTGTTTTCGCCAGAAGCGGCTTAGTCAAGCTGGCCACATGACCCGGAAAAACTGTCGGCAGACAAATGCCGGCTCCCTCGGCGAATAAAGCAAGATGAGCGCCGCAATCCTAGAGTTGTTCGCGACTAGACTTAACTGTCAGCAGTCCTTTACCTTTACTAGGAACTAGGTAAATAGGGTGACCTTGGGCCAGTCACATCATCTCAGCCTAACTTACCTTACAGTGTTATTGTGAGTGGGGAAATGAGGAAGAGGAAAAAATTATACTCCACACTGAGCTCCTTTGAGGAAATGTAGGATATAAATGTAAAAAATAAATATTGTTTCGGGGTTGTATACAGTGTTAGCCCTACTTAGAGGAAACACATTTAAATTAATTCAGTTTACTAACTTGGGTTCATTTATTTCAGACTAAACTTACGTTGGATACCACCCTCTGTTCTGTCCTGTCTTATTTTATTTTTTATCATCACAAAGTTTTTAATTAAACTGTGATGGAAACACCAATTTAAAAACAGCCGACAACAACAACAACAACAAACAACAACAACAACAACAACGGTTATAATCAGATTACTATGTCATAGCGAAAGGGAATATACAACAGGAAGTACTGGAAGAAAAGCCAATTAAAAAAAACGGAACAAAGCAATAGAATTGAGCAGGTTTCATAACAGATTCTGCTCTTTTTTATCACTATTACAGGTTAAAAAGCTGCAATGAGAAAGTGCTCGGGCTAATTAAAGAGTGCGTCAAACATAAAGGAAAAAGAAAAGCCAGGTCAACCAGATTATGTCATATCATGCGTCAATTTTTTTTGCCACACACACAAAATAAACAGATGCCAAATTGCATAATGCTTCGCGAGTTTTGATTTGCCTCTCGTAGACCTTCCATTATTAGTGACCTTTTCTAGCTGAGCTGTATCAGGTGCCCTACCTTTGACCAGACCCAATGATGTCTACCCTGGCGGGCAGCAGCCCTCTGGGATCACAGACAGAAAGGGCCATTCTCATCACCTGCTACCGTTCTTTCTTTTAATTGGAGATGCTGGGAACTGAACTGAGCTAAGCTATTGGTTGAGAACTTTGGGGAGGTCGCTTTCCGCAATTTACACTGGGTGACATCAAGATGGACAGCACCAATTGCATTAATGCACCATGGTTGCATGACATTCATAAATTGCCCTTCCTTCCTTCCTTCCTTCCTTCCTTCCTTCCTTCCTTCCTACCTTCCCCAAAGAGTTTTGTGGGCGTGCTTGGGAAAGGGGGAGGGTTTTAAAAAAACGAAACAAAACAAAACAAAACCTTGCAACAGCAGAGGAGGCTCTGAGTGTAGAGGCCCCAAAAAACCTCCTAACAGGCAAATGTATTTTTAAACCAAATTCTGTTTCTATAAATATTACAAAGGCTTCCTGCTAGTTGGAAGCCGCTCGGCTCCCTCCGCTGCTGACATTACTGTGACATTTAAGAAGGCCTTCGCCTTGCCCCGCTGCCTTTCGCATGCCGGTTTTGTTCTAGGGATCAGAGAGACAGAAGACGACAAGAGCTGCTTATTCAAGCCTCACTCGCTCACTGACCTACTGCTCACGCGGGAGTTGGGAGCACAAAGGGCCCTCTCCATGTCAACCGCGCTGCCGGTTGCTGCCTCCACCACTGTGGCATGCATATAAATGCCAAAAGGAGCAGAATGTTAACCCCGAGGTGCTGCTCGCTTGGAAGATCCGCGGCCCAGCGTGCAGCACTGTGAGTGTTTCTCTTAGGACTCTGCCTAATGCGCGATCTGGACATGCGCTGATTACCTACTGTTGTCTATGCTCTGGTAACCTCTAGGTTAGATTGCTGCAACGCGTTCTAGGTAGGGCTGCCTCTGAAGACATTTCAGAAACCTCAACTGGTGCAGAATTCAGCGGGGCAAGAGAGTTTGGGCAAACTACACTGGTCCTGGCTCAACTGCACTGCACTGCCAATCAGTTTCTGGGCTAAATTCAAAGTGTTGGCTTTGTCCTTAAACAGCTCAGGTCTGCGATACCTCAAGGACCACCTCTCTCCATATGAACCTACCCAGACCCTGAGATCAATCATCATCTGAGGCTCTTCTTTGTGTGCCTCCTCCAAGAGATGTCCAGAGGTTGGCAACATGAGAACGGACGGGCCTTTTCTGTGGTGGCTCCCCGTTTGTGGAATGCTCTCCTCAGAGTGTTATGGCTGGTACCTTCATTATGCACCTTTAGGTGCCAGGTGAAAAAGTTCCTCTTCAACCTGGCCTTTGATTTGATTGACATCTGATGCCCTTTTAAATGTGTTGTGGAAGGGTGGATTATTGGTTTGTATAGTTTGTTCTTGTTTTTTTATTATTATAAAGGTAAAGGGGCCCCTGACCATAAAGTCCAGTCTGTCTGACTCTGGGGTTCCAGCGCTCATCTCGCTCTATAGGCCGAGGGAGCCAGCATTTGTCCGCAGACAGCTTCCGGGTCATGTGGCCAGCATGACAAAGCTGCTTCTGGCAAACCATAGCAGCGCACGGAAACGCCGTTTACCTTCCCGCCGGAGCAGTCCCTACTTATCTACTTGCACTTTGATGTGCTTTCGAACTGCTAGGTGGGCAGGAGCTGGGACCGAGCAACGGGAGCTCACCCCGTTGCAGGGATTCGAACCGCCGACCTTCTGATCAGCAAGCCCTAGACTCTGTGGTTTAACCCACAGCGCCACCTGGGTCCCCTTATTATTATATTTTAATGTAATTTCATGCTGTAGAAGGGTGGACTACAAATTTAATAAATAAATGGGTAAAAATAATTCTGCAGAGTTCGTTCAGCTCAGTCTACACCAGGGGTCAGCAACCTTTTTCAGCCGTGGGCTGGTCCACTGTCCCTCAGACCATGTGGTAGGCTGGACTATTTTTTTGGGGGGGGGATGAACGAATTCCTATGCCCCACAAATGCATTTTAAATAAATGCATTTTAAATAAAAGGACACACTCTACTCATGTAAAAACACGCTGATTCCGGAACCGTCCATGGGCTGGATTGAGAAGGCGATTGGGCCACATCCGGCCCCTGGTCTACATCAGGCATCCCCAAACTTCGGCCCTCCATATGTTTTGGACTACAATTCCCATCCTCCCCGACCACTGGTCCTGTTAGCTAGGGATCATGGGAGTTGTAGGCCAAAACATCTGGAGGGCCGCAGTTTGGGGGTGCCTGGTCTGCATCATGGAAGGGGGAGGAAGGGAACTGTGGCATTCCAGGGGCTTTTGAACTGCAACGACCATCATTTCTTGCTGCTGGCCATGTTGCCTGGCAATTACAACAGATCACCTGGGAAGGGTGCTTAGTCTCAGGAGAGCTGAGAGGTTGAATGGCAGGCAACACAAGGCTGAAAGACAGTGCATGCCTTCGGGTTTCTGCAATTCAGTAAGGCATTGGACTCACTCTGTTCCAGGGCAGGGGATCCTCAAGACTAGTGGCTGAATGCAGCTCCCTCTATCTGGTCCTCAAAACCCTACCCTCGCTGGCTCTGCTTCAAATCCCTGAGCGTTTTTGCCTGGCAGGAATGTGCCCTTGGACTCTGACCAATGCATTATGGTTCCTAGACGGAGGACAGAGGGGAGTGTGTGCAGAAATGAGCCTGACACGTGTCTAGTTTTGTGCAAAGAGGTTTTGTGCTAAATGTAAAATGTACAGGCAATGTTCCACCCATCATTCACAACATTCCCTTGGAACTTTGCCCAGAAAGAAATGTGACTCTCGGGCAGAAAAAAAATGCTCTCCACCCCTGCACTGCATGTTAGCTGCCAGTACGGGGGATTGGTGGAGAAACCTCCTGGTTTTAATAAGCTTTCTTGTTTCCCTTCTGGGAAGCTAAAAGCATTATCAGAAAGAACCCCCCAGCCTTCCAGTCTGGCTGGTGGACCTTCCCCCCTGATTTTGTCTCATTTATATATCGGGGCAGAAAGATTTTTTTTTACAGCAGTTATAAGCTTGGACACAAGTCAGTGATTGCCACTTTCTGGGCCAAATCCTGCCCCCTCCGAGGGGAGTCACCCCACTGCCCTGCATTGCCACCCAGGGGGTGTAAGTACGTGTAGAGGGGACAGTATGTTTGGATCCACAGCAGTATAGGTTCACAGAATCATAGAGCTGTATAGTGTTGGGAGGGACGCCAGGGGTCATCTAGTCCAACCCCCTGCAATGCAGGAATATCACCAGGCGGCCACCGATCCAATTAGAGACCATACTGGACCCTGCATAGCTTATTAACCCCCTCCATCTCTGCTGGATTCAAAGCAGATCTTTAAATGTGATCTTCTAACACCCCCACCCCACAGATTCCCAAAACACCCTTCATAATTGTGCTTATTCGTTTGCTGAAAGATAAAGGATGACTGAAACTACAACTGGAGGGCCAGAGGATCCCCGTTTCTGCCTGAAATGATTGACAGTGCACAGTAGTCCTGGGCATAGCCAGAGGGGGCAAGGAGGGGCAGCTGCCCCCCCCAAATCAATACAAATACATAGCAAGCAGAGGTTCTGCCCAACTAACAAAAGGCCTGCCCCCTCTAACATGACAGGCTTACCCCCATGACAGTAGTGGAGCCCTTCCCTACTGTTGCTGGATGGAACAGGGAGAAAGCTTAGCCTCTGGGCATCTACTGGCAGAACTTTTGGAAATCCTTGACTTACAGCATCACAAGGAGGACAGTAAACAACCCCTGAGACTCCATGACACAACCTATCTGCCGAAACCTACTGAAAGGCAATTTACTCCATCTGTAGGGATATGATTCTCCCGCCTCCTGTAAAACAGCCTGACAAGTTTAACATATCCTTTGACAGGCTAAAAGGATTTTGAAAGTCAGAAGGAAGGAAGGAATCAGAGGAAATCTGTATCTCTTTAAGGAGGATTCAACAGCAAAAACAACAAAAACTCATGTCGTACCTTGCAGCAGAGAGAGAGAGAGAGAGAGAGAGAGAGAGAGAGAGAGAGAGAGAGAGTATCTCAGGGATGAGAACTGTTATTATTTGACCCTTTGCCCCAAATCAAAAAAAAGCAACAGCTGCATAGATGATCTACAGAGACTTCAAAACAAACAAATTCGTTTCTTGTTTTTCTGGTTTTTTTTTTTTAAAGAAGCAGATTTGTAAGGCAATAAATTTCCCAGGACTTAACGATCAGCTTGCGCTATGAGAGCCAATGTTGTAATTCCCAATTGATTGTAGATGTTAATCTTCCAAGACTCTTGTTCTTACACTGTGATTTATTAGCCACATTAATGACGGATTGCACAGCTTAAATGAAAGGCTGCTGTTTTACACGGCATCACAGGGAGCTCTCCCCAACAGGGTCAGGGCACAGGGGTTGCTGTGTACGGCGAACCAATAAACCAGAGACAACGAAGAAACACCTGACCGCTTCGCACCCCCCCCCAAAAAAAACACCAGTGTGCCTGTTCAAGCGTTCATTGCAGAAACACAGGGAATTTCTAACAGCAGGGATGGGAAATCTCAGGCCTCGGGAGGCTAAAAGCAGCCTCTCCCTAGCTGGCCCTTGGGGCTCTTGCTGGGCCACACATGGTTTCTGTGCCACTGAGTCGCAGCACTGAAAATTCTCAAATGCAGCAGGGGATTCAGTCCCAGGGGCAATTCTACCCATGCACGGAACAAGGTTCTGCTACGGAGGCCACAGGGATGTGGCACACCCTCTTAGGAAGGGGTTTTCCTGTCTGGTGACAGTTTCTTCCCTCTGCTGTGGACCTGAAACCAAGCAGATCCTTATCAGGGGCCTCTTCCCTGGTGAACCATCAATGATGCTAAGTGCAACCCATTCCCACTGAAAAACCACTTGAGGTCCTATTCTTAGCGCCTCCCGCCTCAACCTTCTTGTCTCATCCCCTGCGAAGTGAACACAACACACACCGCTGGAGTCCGGGGAAAGCACTTTGGAAAAGATGCAATGAAAGCAAGAGGAAGCGGGCGCCGGGTCCTAACACAGCAAACCTCCAAGCAGGTGTAATTCGCACACAGCCACCTCCGAGGAGACTCGGTGGGCCCAACAGTTGCCCGCTGCATTTGCTTATTAAAAACTGGCCCCGGCCATCTGTTGGTGGTCAGGCTCCGTGAGGTGGCAATCAATTACAGCTGTTATCTCATCCTAGCTTTGACAGATGTTTCCCCCTTTCACTGTACAGTAATTACTGGTTAGCAGTCAGCAGGATCTCAGGCTTTAATTATGGTGCTAATTTGAAACAAAGGGGAGAGAGGGAGAGGGGGAGAGAGAGAGAGAGAGAGAGAGAGAGAGAGAGAGAGAGAGAGAGAGAGAGAGAGAGAGAGATGGAGAGTGACAAAAAGAAAGAAAGAAGATAGCTGTATCAAAAGCAGAATTGCAGGGAGATACCGCTAGATGAAAACTCGTCTTTGACACACACACACACACACACACACACACACGTGCCAGCCTAAAAAATAGCAAGGTTATGAATTACACAGGTGGCCTAGTTCAAAATGGCAACCGGGAGGTCGCTGGTTTGCTTAAGAGAATTTTCAAAAACTCCAACTTTGCCAATCTTAGGACTACTTGCTTCCAATACCTCTGTTTCCTGCCTGCCAATGAACTTTATGCTGGGAATGTAGGTAAAAAGGTAAAGGACCCCTGGATGGTTAAGTCCAGTCAAAGGCGACTATGGGAGCTAGCATTTGTCCACAGACAGGTTTCTGGGTCATGTGGCCAGCATGACTAAACCGCTTCTGGCAAACCAGAGCAGCGCATGGAAACGCCATTTCCCTTCTTGCCGCAGCGGTACTTATTTATCTACTTGCACTGGCATGGCTTGCACAGCATCACGACTCCACACGGAAACATCTATTCACAAAGCACACAAGGCTGAGGACATCCAACGGACATGCAGCACAGCACAACGGAGCTGGGTGGGAACCTGTGGGGTCATCTAGTCCAACCCCCCTGCAATGCAGGAATAGGCAGCTGTTCCATAGGGACATTTTCCTTTGCAACATGTGTAGACCATCAAGACATGGAGGTGGGATAAAGCCCCAGGCGGCAGGCTTGAGATGCAGCAAGCTATGAAGAAGACTTCAAGAAGCCAATATGACGTATGTATTTAGGCAATCTGGTTACCAACCCAGTCAACTGGCGATAATTGCGCTGTAGACAAGCCTTTGGAGATGAAAATATGTTCTCTCTCAGCTTAGCCTACCTCACAGGATTGTTGTGAGGGTAAAATTGCAGGTGGTGGTGGGGAGAACCAAGTATGCCAGCCTGAGCTCCTTGAAGGAACAAAAATAAATAACATTCCAATAATAATAATAATAATAATAATAATAATAATAATAATAGTAATTTATTTATTATTTATACCCCACCCATCTGGCCGGGTTCCCCCAGCCACTCTGGGCGGCTGCCAACAAAATCCCAAAAAACAGTGCCCCCAAACAATTAATTATTACTCTATTTTTGAGAGAGAGAGAGCGCTGTTGTAAGCCACGTGAAATAAATAAACAGATGGCAATTGTTCAAGGCTCGGCTCCACCTTGCACTCATTTGTTCTGCCGTGGCCTGGCCTGCTGCATTTTCAAATACAAGAAGCGAGCAGTTTCTGAGCTCTGGGCTCAGAACCGCGTCTAAGATTTCAGATTAAAACTGCAGAGTGGGAGGAAAGGAGGACGTTTTTCTGCCTCCCCACTTCCAGCTACTCTCTGAAGACTGGAGAAGATATTAGGGGTTGGGGGGGGGTGGGGAGGGGAAAGGCCTAGACCACGTGAAAAATGATAATAATATTTCAGCTGCAGTTCGTTCATTTTCAGCTTTGCATTCTCATTATAAAAAAAGTGTGCCTAGGCATTCCGTTGTTGCTCCCATAACCTAGGTTTAAGATGACGTTTAGCTCCTAGCTTTCCTATCTAACACTGGTGGAACGTAGGCCAGGCACTATGTGGTGCCTTCTTGCTCCTGCACACTCATGTGCACTAGAGACAAAATGTGCTGCATGAAAAGAACAAAGTTTTGCAGTTCACACTTACAAAAGGCAGCTCCCCACTCACACCCCTGCAAAAATAAAACAAAAATAGATTCCAAATAAGGGTAGCCATTTACCAGGAACGTGCATTCCAGAAAACAGCAACTCATAGCATCATACTTTGCAAGCACTACAGATTTATAAAATGTGGGGTGTACCTGGCTTCCAGTTTTCGGAGTGCCTTGACCTTTAATTGAGAAACTTTCTCTCTACACCAACTTATGTGATGAAGGGAGGACACCATGCAGCTCTGTAAAGGAGCACTCATCTTTATCTACCGTATATACAGTGGTACCTCTACTTACGAATAACTCTACTTACGAATGTTCTACTTACGAATGGAGCTCCGCCCGCCATCTTGGATGCGGTTTAGATTTTTTTCTACTTACGAATTTTTAGATAGGGTTGCTTCTACTTAGGAATTTTTTCTCCCAATGCATTCCTATGGGATTCGACTTGTACCTTTTTTCGACTTACGGATGTACGTTCGGAACGCATTAAATTCATAAGTAGAGATACCACTGTATATAAAAATGTAGGCTGACCCTGTTTGAATGGTCACAAAAAACCACTGGACCAATACTCCTCAGCTTTGGCCACAACCTCACTTGCCACTATGGGAATGACACCATCCCCTTTCTGTGGTCAGATGCCATACCTGTGCCGAAAAAACACCGTTTTCGGCAAATTTCGGAACCCACCACTCAGATACCTGGGGAAGCTGGGAATTATTCCAAATAATCTGCATCTGACCATGCCCCCACCCAAGCTCCAGTGCAAACCTCGCCAGGACGCCATTTCCAACCGTCGGAGTCACCACCACAGGCCTCAGAACAGAGGCCTCCCCCCTCCCCCCGCCACATCCTCCGGGGGAAACACACCACCCCGACGTCGTCACTGAAACCCCCATGGCCTGACGACATGACTGCCGACACACGGTCACTCAAAGGGAACCGGGGACTGGGGGTAGGAGAGGACACGATACGTCAAACCACCGGACACAGTGTGCGGGGGGGGGGGGGAGACCAGGAATGACTCAGGGGAAAGGGAACGGAATACTTCATACCTCAACACAGGGGGAGGAGAATCACAAGGAGGACCCGCGGACCTGGGAGAGGAGGGGACGGGAGACCTCATCCATTGGACAACCCTGGGGGGGAATGATCACCCACACCAACCGAATGGAGGTGGGGACTTACCTGGGGGGGGGACTTGGGGGGGTCCGAATACCTCATGGTTCAGGACAGGGTGACCCCAATCACAGGGATGACCTGGGGGTGGGGGGAAGAGGGGATGGGATAACTAATGGATCGGAACAGGGTGGGGGGACTGTTTAAACATAACACCTGTAAAACGGGGACTCTGAGACCCAGGGGGATCTGAAGGGGGCCTATTGCCCTCCATTTGACAGACTAACGCACAGCAACATGTGCCAGGGCCAGCTAGTTATTTCATATATTCCAACACTGAGCCTTGCCTTAACTTAAATACTGTCAGATGTTGAAGAGTGTTCTGCAATCTTTAGTGCCACAAGTTAATAACACCAGTGATGACGGTTTTTTTTTAAAAAAAAAAAAGTTAGGTGCCTCTATAGCTCCAAGCAAGGATTAATAGTTTTATTACTTTGTCAAGCTGCCAGGATTTCTCACATTACTCTGAATGTTAGAGGTTTCTGAGGTTGGTGGCGTAATTAGGGCTGGGGAGAACAGCCGAAGGAGTTTCTTAACTTTCTGTGGAGGCTTTCATTTTTGTGGACCTAAAGACACGAGGGTCAGGGGCTGCCACAGACGTAACAGATGTAACAGGCAGTGTTCCCTGAAGGCAGCCTCTTCAACCAGTTTTGGGTACACAAGCCAAAGAATGGACCTTAAGTTTTAAAATGAGATTTTACAAGTGGGGCGTGCAGGAAAAATGTATTCTGTCATTCTGCATAGATGGTATTAGTTATCAGTTGCACACTGCTCACCCGTCCCGATTTAAGGGGGACACCCTGGAATTACAGAAGCCAAGATGTGGATGGTGATGTGGTCTAAACCACTGAGCCTCTTGGGCTTGCCAATGAGAAGGTCGACAGTTTTAATCCCCGCAATGGGGTGAGCTCCCGTTGCTCGGTCCCAGCTCCTGGCAACCTAGCAGTTTGAAAGCACACCAGTGCAAGAAGATAAATAGGTACCGCTCCGGTGAAAAGGTAAATGGCGTTTCCGTGCGCTCTGGTTTCCATCACGGTGTCCTGTTGCGCCAGAAACAGTTTAATCATGCTGGCGACATGACCTGGAAAGATTTCTGTGGATGAACGCCAGCTCCCTCGGCCCGAAGGCGGAGATGAGCGCTGCGCCCCATAGTCACCTTTGGGTGGACTTAACCGTCCAGGGGGCCTTTACCTTTTACCTTACAGAAGACATGCGCTGCTTCCCAGAATGTTCCTTGCGGGTGTGTGTGTGTGTCTGGCACTCTGACACGCGATAAGAAGCATGTGTTTTTTGGTGCTCTGGTGCGAGTCAGCTGGCTCCCGTGAGAGCTCAGCACACACAAAAACAAGTGATCCACTTATCACCCGGACATTGGAGAACATGCAAACAGGATACCTGCAACATGGAATGATAACTTCTGTTGCACAGGCTCCTGCCATGGGTGTGTATTTTGTTTTGTTTTTGTTTGTTTGTTTATTAAAAAAACCCATAGGTTTTAAAAACTATTTTCGGGCTGTTTTCCTTGTTTTTCTGAAGATACTTCTGAAGATGCTAATCATGTCTATTCTAGTGAACAGACGAATCAGGGACTTAAGTTCATTATTCTGCCACAGTCAGCTCCAAGGTGTTGGGCTAAGCTAGAAGTAAAGAATGGGATACCATGCCTTATACAGTGGTACCTCAGTTTACAAACACAATTGGTTCCGAAAGTCCGTACTTAACCTGAAGCGTACTTAACCTGAAGCGAACTTTCCCATTGAAAGTAATGGAAAGTGGATTAATCTGTTCCAGACAGGTCCACGGAGTACTTAAACTGAAAATACTCCAACCGAGGTGTACTTAAACCACGGTATGACTATATCTGTTGCTTAAATAAAGTTTCTCTTAAGGATTTGGCTCTAACAGCTGTGATACCCCAGCATTTTGAACATTGAGTGAAGTTTTGAACACAATTATCTTAAACTGAAATGTTGTTGTTGTTTTTTGGAGGGGGGTGTTTATTGAAAACTTAGAAAATAGGTGCTGCACCTGTTAAATTAAATCAGTACAGTTGGAGGATATGCCTCAGCAGTTCTTAAAAGAGGGTTAAAATAACAGTTGCAGCTGCATATAGTGCTCAGTATGAATGGATTTGGTTAACAGGACCAGCTGTGATTAAGTAGATCCATAACAAACACATGTAACTGTAACCAATGGGCTATCAGTGGTGTAATTCACTAGAGAGTAATTATTTGCACTTGTGAATGTAGAAATACTGCATTTGCTTACTCAGTTCTTACTACTAGGGTTTATTGCTACTGTTTATTTATTTTAAAAACTATTTTTATTGCTACTTTTTCAGCACAGAAATAAGAAATGTGTGAAGAAGCACAATAAACACACACACACAAACACACACACCATGGTTTATGAATATAAAATTAACTGCTTTCCGGCTCATCCTTCCATTCCAGATCAAACAGAAAACTCCACAACGCGTTAATGACTACAGTTCTATACAGAGTAAGCCTCCCTTTTCAGAATATTATCCCACGAGATTGGCTCTGTACACACATGGTCTGTGTTAGACAATGGAGAGGTCTGAAATTGTTTCGAGTACGCAAAGGTCAATCGACACGAGGCACAGATCAGACATGAGGCACAAGTAACAGTGGGTTAAAAGATTAATATCTTTAATAGATAAACAAAAATGGCATAAAGTAGTGAGCAAGCTTTTGAGCTCCACATATTAAGGCCAGGTGTTAAGCAAGGAGAGAGAGAGAGAGAGAGAGAGAGAGAGAGAGAGAGAGAGAGAGAGAGAGAGAGAGAGAGAGAGAGAGAGAGAGAGAAAGAAAGAAAGAAAGAAAGAAAGAAAGTAGACTTGATGGGGAAAACTCAAACTCAAGATTCTGCAGGAAGTGAAGAAGTATCTATGACCAGCAGTTGGCATGGGGATGGGGGTTAAAGGTAATAATAATAATAATAATAATAATAATAATAATAATAATAATAATAATTTATTTATACCCCGCCCATCTGGCTGGGTTTCCCCAGCCACTCTGGGCGGCTTCCAACAGAAATATTAGAATACACTAATTTCTTAAAGATTAAAAGCTTCCCTAAACAGGGCTTCCTTCAGATGTCCTCTAAAAGTCTGGTAGTTGTTTTTCTCTTTGACATCTGGTGGGAGGGCATTCCACAGGGCAGGTGCCACTATCGAGAAGGCCCTCTGCCTGGTTCCCTGTAACTTGGCTTCTCACAGCGAGGGAACCGCCAGAAGGCCCTCGGCACTGGACCTCATTGTCCGGGCAGAGCGATGGAGGTGGAGACGCTCCTTCAGGTATACTGGACCGAGGCCGTTTAGGGCTTTAAAGGTCAGCACCAACACTTTGAATTGTGCTCGAAAACGTACTGGGAGTCAATGCAGGTAGAGCCCAAGGCTAGGAAGATCTGGAGCTGAATTGGGAAGTTCTGGAGCAGCAGTTGCAGGGTGCTCAAAGTGGTGTGTCAAGACTGAGCACAATAATAAACTTACATAGTCTATCTGGTGCTCTGCTGAGTCATTGCTTGATGGCTCTTCTCCCTCCACCCCAATAGACCCCTGGTGATAGAGCTTTCTAGCAACTGAACATTACTTCTCTAGAAACTCTGGGCTTCCCATCAGGTCCACGGCCACCTTAGCTCCTGAGGTCATGGGTGGGTGGGTGCTGAAGGATTGATGCAAGATCCAGGAAGTAGTTGGAGATGTTATTGGGGAGGTGGGGCATCCCTGAGATAAGGGTCTTCAGGCTGCCCGTGGACCACTGAGGAGGTCTTCATTTGGAGTGGGGTTCTCCACAGGGCTCTGAACCTCTTCCTCCCCCCAGAGGCCTCACCGGGGGGTCTGGGTCAGACAGAATCCCAACATTAAGATTAGATTGTGCTGAGTGCAAAACAGATTTCAGGCTGCATGCAGAACTACTGGGGGAAATAAATATCATAGTCACTGTGCCTTAGAACAATAGCCCTTAACCTTTTCAGACCAATGCCCAAACATGCATTGGAAGAGTTCCAGTTTTTAATTTTACACTATTTGTACAGTAGTGGCCATATGACTGTTGCAACCCTCTCAAGTTAGGCTATGACTCAGCAGTGGGTCCCAGTCCCAGCAACGGGTCCCAGTTCCAATGTTTTAGAAAACATAAAGCTGGTGGTTTTGTATACCTGCTTCTCCAGACTCCAGTGCTTAGCAGAATAAGCCAGGCAGCTGAAGTAAAAACAAAAGTTTGGAAGTCCTTACATGGACACAAAGCTGGAAATTCATTTTAGGTTGGTGCAATGAAGAATCAACAGTAGCCAAACTGAAAGTGGGTCTTGAGCAGGAAACGCTGGTGGAAGGGGTAAGACTATGAGCAGCTCTTTACAGACACCCAGGATTGCCTCTCTGGACTGTGTGTAAAGCTCTGCTCCCCACTTCCATGCCTGTTTGTTGGCATTCCTGCAGTGTGTCTGTGGCCAGACAAGCAGATAAGGAACATGAGAGGAGCTCTGCTGGATCTGGCTAATGGTCCACCTAGTCCAGCATCCAACCCAATGCCTGAAGGAAACCTGGAAGCAGGACCTGAGCACAAGAGCCGTCTCCCCTCCTGTGGCTTCCAGCAACTAGCATTCAGAAGCATTCCTGCCTCCCACCATGAAGGCAGAGCATAGCCATCATGGTTAAATGTGCCAACAAATGCACATAAAGTTGTGGCCATATCTCAAGTGGGTAGAGCACCTGCTTTGCATGCAAAAGGTCCCTGTTTCAATCCCCAGGTAGGATTGGGAGAGAATGCTTTCTGAAACATTGCTGGTCCGTGCGAACAATACTGAGTGAGATAGGCCGATGGTTACGCTCGGTGTAAGACAGCTTTCTATGTTCCTAGCAACCCTTTGCAGCAACTGTGCACCACCCACCCACTCACTGAATGTCCCGAGAGCGGGACAACGAGCTGAGCAATAGCTCAGTTGGCAGAGCAAGAGACTCTTCATCTCAGGGTCGTGGGTTCGAGTCCCGCGTTGGGCGAAAGATTCCTGAGTTGCAGGGGGTTGTACTAGATGATCCTCTACGATTCTATGATTCTAAGAGGAGAGCCTCTGCAAAGGACTTGTGCGATTCATAAAAATAAAAGGACAGGAAGAATTGTCATTGCATACAGTGCCTCCACTGTATGCACTGACATACTCCAGGTGGCGCTGTGGTTAAACCACTGAGCCTAGGGCTTGCTGATCAGAAGGTCGGCGGTTCGAATCCCTGTGACGGGGTGAGCTCCTGTTGCTTGGTCCCAGCTCCTGCCAACCTAGCAGTTCGAAAGCACGTCAAAATGCAAGTAGATAAATAGGAACCGCTACAGCGGGAAGGTAAACGGCATTTCCATGTGCTGCTCTGGTTTGCCAGAAGCGGATTTGTCATGCTGGCCACATGACCTGGAAGCTGTATGCCGGCTCCCTCGGCCAATAATGTGAGATGAGCGCGCAACCCCAGAGTCGGTCACGACTGGACTAATGGTCAGGGGTCCCTTTACCTTTACAGTGCCTCCATAGAAGACCCCTCCCCAAATTGCCACAAGCTGAAATCCTGTTCCAGGCCAGGGCCAGTCCGCAACGCTGCCTCATTAGCAATTATTCCCCTGTATCATTGCCAACTGCTTTTTTGTCTTTCTTTCACTCTCTCACTCACACACAAAATTCACACACACACACACCCCAAGGCCTTCAAGACAAACTGCATGGGCTCTTGAACCATATCCCTCCACAAGCATGACCTTCAGTTCTAATTAAAGTCTCCTTCGCTCACACCGCAGAAAGTCTATTACAGCTGCTTTGTCCCACGGCATTATCATTTCCACTTACTTAGCACATCACTCAGCAGGCAGCGAGAGAAAAGGGAAGCCTCTGGCCTGTTCCTCTCCAGGGCTGGCTGGGCCTCAGGACGTAGAAAGTAATTAAGTCCTAGCTAATGTGGAGGATTTGAGAAAGGAGGTGTGGGGGGGGTGGAGGCGATGGAAGGGGGAGAGGAGAAACAAGGCCCAGCTGCCGAAACTTTAATTCCTCCTCAAAGGATCAGAGCTGAAATGTTTGAAATAATTTCCTAACAAAACAAAGGAGGCTGTTGAGGAGAATAACATTATGACAGCTGTCGGGAGAGAGAGAGTCAATGATGGGTGAAAACTTGGGCCACAATGCAGAGCTTGTAGCCTTCAGGAAACTGCAGAAGAGAAGTTCATTCCCCCTCCTGGTTCTTCCTAACTAGGGCAGGTTTGGGAAGTTTCCCTGTTCTACTTCTGCACGTTTCTTCTCTGGGGGGGCCTTTCTCTCAACAGTGGGCATTGCTTCAATAGCTTGGGGGGGGGGGGAGAATGTAGTTTGGCTTCAGTTCCAAGTCCCCTTCAAACCAACCGCAACTCAAGATCACTTAAGCAGAAATTATTTGCTCTGGAACACTCTTCAATCACCTTCTTGTGCTCACAATAAAGGTTACAGAATACTGTACTAAAAATCAACGGAGAGAGATACTAGACTTCTCTGTCTAGTATCCCCACCAGGGAGGATTCTGGGCTCTTGGGAAAAGTTGTTGTTGTTGTTGTTGTTGTTTTCATTATATCCCTCACATATTTATGTCTGGGACTACAGCAGCAAGGATTCTCAATGCACAGAAATGAAAGGAAGGGAGGACACCCCCAAAGGAAGAATGGTTGATGAAAATCTTGGAATACGCAAAGATGGCAAAACTGATAATAAAGAAGACTGGAAACCCTTTCTGGTCTGTTTATAAAGGTATTCCCCATACGCGAAAACCATAGCGGGGTTTGAAGTGTAAGAAACATGTTAAAGAGGATGCAGTTGGATAAGACAGAACCTTAAAACACAATTGCATGCAACCTGGGTTATGAACATCGAGCTCGAAGTCACTACAGTGGTACCTCTACTTACGAATAACTCTACTTACGAATGGAGCTCTGTCCGCCATCTTGGATGTGGTTTAGATAGGATTTTTTTCTACTTACGAATTTTTTCTCCCAATGCATTCCTATGGGATTCGACTTACAATTTTTTTCGACTTACGAATGTGCGTTCGAAACGCATTAAATTCGTAAGTAGAGGTACCACTGTACTTTTGTTGAACTGGGATACAACTGTTGAGAGTAAACAGATTATGTAACAAATAAAAAATAAAAATAAAAATAAAAAAGAAC
This sequence comes from Zootoca vivipara, assembly GCF_963506605.1. NCBI lineage: Eukaryota > Metazoa > Chordata > Lepidosauria > Squamata > Lacertidae > Zootoca > Zootoca vivipara. Next base: position 10,316,830 of record NC_083292.1, on the reverse strand, counting down.
AGAAAAGAAGTAACAATATTAACAAAAAGAACTGCAAAAATAAAAACATACCTCAAAAATACTCTAATGGACAATATATTTTAACCAAGTTTCAAATCCATTTTCTTTTATGACTTCCTTCATCCTCTACGCAGGTCTAATATCAACCATAACAATCTGCTTCCTTTTTTCTCTTCTTTTTAACTCTCTTTATATTTCTTTATAATTATTTTGTTCTTACCATTAGGCTCATGGCCATTATTTGGAGGCACCCACTGAGAAGTGGTTTGCCGGGTGGCATGGCACACGCCTTCCAGAAAGCGGGTCCTTGTTACTTACTGGGAAAGAGAGGGGAGGGAGAGGCAAGGCAGTGAGGAGGTTGGAACAGTGCAGATGCACTTGCGGGGGCTTCAGATTGTGTTCGCACCACACCAACCTCCCCGCTGCCTTGCCCCTCTTCCTCCAGGTAAGCAACAGTGACCAACTTGCCAGGAAGTGGCTCCGCCATCCAGTGGATAGACTTTCTGGTCCAAATCCAATTTAAAGATGAAGAACCATAAAAAGGGATAGCAAGGGTACTGAGTTGTCTATCAACAGTTAGCAGCTGGCATGCCACCTTATGGTCTCTTTAAGGTAAAGGTAAAGGGACCCCTGACCATTAGGTCCAGTCGTGACCGACTCTGGGGTTGCGCGCTCATCTCGCATTATTGGCCGAGGGAGCCGGCGTACAGCTTCCAGGTCATGTGGCCAGCATGACAAAGCCACTTCTGGCGAACCAGAGCAGCACATGGGAACGCCGTTTACCTTCCCGCTATAGCGGTTCCTATTTATCTACTTGCATTTTGACGTGCTTTCGAACTGCTAGGTTGGCAGGAGCTGGGACCAAGCAACGGGAGCTCACCCCGTCACAGGGATTCAAACCACTGACCTTCTGATCAGCAAGCCCTAGGCTCTGTGGTTTAACCACAGCGCCACCTGGGTCCCTTATGGTCTCTTTAAATAACAGCAATTTCTAAATCTGATCCAATACATATAAATGAGCACGTGCAACATTTATGCAAGTTTGCGTCTCATCCACTTTTTGTGTGTGGTATATCCCCAGTGGTTAAACTAGAAGGGTTCAGAATTGGCCTATCCATGTTTTCTTGAATCTGAATATGCAAATATATGAGGAGTCACATACGAAAGGGGAGTGACCACCACATTTTGGACGTACACCAACTAACATGGATTAGAATGCAACTTCTTTGAAATGGTTATTTAACAACTCAAAAAGTCTCTTCCCACGCCTCTTTGGAACAATAATTTTGCAACTAATGGCTGCAGGTCATTTAAGGAAAGGTCCAGGGTGGGAAATTAATTCTCCTCCAGACAGTATCCTAACCTAATGCTCCCTTTCCTGGGTCTCCAAAACTCTGGAGCAATAACAGTATCCTCGAGGGTAAAATAAATGACAAATGGCCTACAGAGAATTATAATTAACTGTCAGTAACTTGTATGATGTATATTTAATTAGAGGTTGTGTATATATATCTGCACACTTATTTCAAGAGCCACATCTGGGAAACCGCTCTCCACATGATGCAACAACCCATGGTGCTCTGTAAAAAAGATTTTTTTTAAGTGTAGCAAATTATTTGATAAAGAAAAGCATACTGTTCCGTTTCCATCTTGTTTCTGTAAGAAAAAGTGTCTTGATTTACAGAACACAAGCAGAAGCCAATAGCATGAGACTTACTTTTTGTTCCCTAGCACTCAAAACAGGGCTGTGGGATAGCTGTGAGGGTCTGTCTTCTCAACTTGAAAATGAAACAAACATAGATAGCTGACAGAATGAGTGAAGAGGCTTCTATGAAAGATACGTCAATTCATGTTAAATGCAAAAGTTGCAACTAGCAACAATATAAAGTATTTATGGGAAACGGAATAATCAAAGGCTATCAAGTCAAATGCTAGAGGCATCATTATTTTTGGAAGAATTTGTAATCAATCAAATTGCAATTTTATTTTAGATAACTCCATCTGAACTTGTTTATATTTAATAGTGTCCAATTCACAGATGGTGAAATGTGGAGAACAATTCAGAAGGGTGGCGGAGGAGGGCTTTTTGTTTTATCTGGAAGCCCTTAAAGCGATGCTCGTGCCATTCTAGTGGGTTAAAATAAAATAAAATAAAATATTCCTCCCGGTGGACACCTTTAAAAATACATTTCTCGAGGGTTCCGGTTTCCGCCTGCAGGAATGGCGGACCTGTTTTCCATCTCTCTGACCTTCGTAAGGAATTTGGCGGTTGCTAGGGGAGTAAATGGCAACCCCCTACCCTCTCCGGGGGTTACGGAGAGGGGCCGCTGGCCCGCGATGCCCCCAGACCCACTCCGACTGTTTTTGGAGTGGGGGGAGCTTGGGCTGAGCACTTACGACGGCCAGGACTCCCGGACGCTAATCTGCATGGCGGGGATTTCCATGGTTAAAGAAGATAATTAGGCTTAAATCTATGGACATACTTCAGAAGGAGGGGAAGAAGCGCTGTTTACTGCTGAGAATTTTATGCTGCTGAGCGAGAGGAGTCAAAGAATGTACGGCATCTGGAAGAAGGATTGATGGGGACGGAGCGATAAGGGAAGCAAGTTTTTATTTTTTCTTCATATTGTTGCCTCGTATCTTCCCGGACGCGATGTCCTGGCTTGTTTGGAGTGAAAGAGAAGCAAAAGACTGTGTGAGTTGAACTTTATAGCTGTTGTTACTGAGCATATTTCTTAAAGATGTGAAGTTGCCGATGAGAAAAGCCCCCCCCTAGTCAGACGGAAGGAGTTCTGGACGCGTTCGGAGGATTTATGAGCTGTGACGCACTTTAAATTGGAGCAGCGACCTGAAGCTAAGTTCAGCTATAGGGCAAGGAGATCCATTAATTTACCAAGAGTTCATGGTTGGATGTTTGGGTCTCCTGCCTGAAAAAGCTGTAAATTCTATAAAGATAAATAAATCGTAAATCTTCATGGCTATGAGAGAAAATGAAAGTGATTTGAGCCTTTTAAGATGGCGCTGCTACTCCGTCGCAACAGGGAGCTCCACTAAGAAGATTTATGGGGAGGCTGGACTGATTAACTCACACAGGAGAAAGAACATCTGTGAAACTTCGTTTGACATTTATCTCAGCAGCTGGAACAATCGGATGAAAGTGGAAAACATCTAGGTGACTGTAAGGGGAAGATTTGGAATATTATGAGCTTGGAGGACGATTTGAACTTTAGAAATAAGACGGCAGTGGACAGTTGCGAGGAATTCCCAATTTCTTGAAGCATGGGAACCCAAAAATAAATTATTTAGATGATTTGGCATAACATTCGGTTTGATTGATATATATATGTGTATAATTTGAAATATTGAATGTGATATAATTGGTTTTAATTGGAAAATTAATAAAAATATTTTTTTTTAAAAAAAAAAATACATTTCTCTATCACCGAAAAATAAAAGACAGAGAAACCAGTAGGAGAAGACTTCAATCTCCCAGGACATTGTATACAAGATCTCAAAGCAGCTGTTTTATTACAGAAAAATTTCAGAAACAGACTGGAAAGAGAAGTTGCTGAATTGCAACTCATTAGCAAGCTTAAAACGATGGAGCCACCTGGAATGAACAGAGACATATGATTCTCATCTCATTATACATGATCAAGCTTTCCTTAGCACTGCAGCCCTTGCTCCCCCCCCCCCGCAAGACCAATTGCAGTCATTAACAGTCGTTAACAGTCATCAACAGGTTTACCACTCCTATCAGCCCATCACCCATTCCCATCACCCCCACCCCCCACCCTCTGAATAAGGGTCTGGTTACTTCTGTTTCAGTGTATCTGATGAAGTGTGCATGCACACGAAAGCTCATAGCAAAATAAAAACTTAGTTGGTCTTTAAGGTGCTACTGAAGGAATTTTTTTATTTTGTTTCGGAAAATAAAAGTTTCACTCCATTGTAACTTTCATTGCAGCCCTTAAACTCAGACTGTGAATACCCAATTTTTAATCAATCCTAGCAGACCAATTCTGACAATCAAAGAGATGAAGGAGGCATAACAAGAGACACAGTGTGATAAAAATTGACTTGTAAACAACTAGAAATGAGGCATTTCTGAAGTTCCAAGTCTAACACAACAGAAGAAGCAGAACCCAGGAAATTCTCTCCTGCTAGATGCAAGCACATGTCCTCCCAAAGCAAGGCTGTAGGGGACGTGTTAATAGCTGGCTCTGAAGGAGGGGAGCACTGGAGACTTTGAACTCCTAATGTCTAGACATCACAGCAGGCCAGGGAAAGAAGCTGAAGCCTGCGGCAATGAGGGGAATGAGGCAACAGAGAGCAGGAAGAAGGCAGAGAAATAAGCCACAAGGTCTGTATTCCGTTACTCCTCTACAAGCCAGACTTTAGCTGGGACTGAACTAGTTACTAGCCAGGCTTTTGAGTATGTGAAACTCCTTAACCATTTGGACCACGTGGCAGAAGGAAAAAAGGAGAATAGAGTTTGGTGCAATGGTTTCAAACACAAAAACAGAGTAACAAGACACTACTTCTTAGCATGAACAAAATTCCCCGATTCTCAAAAATAACATCCCATAAGGCAGACTTCGCCTGCTTCCCTTGTTCCGGGGTCCCTCAAACTTTGGTCTCCAGCTGTTTTTTGACTACAAATCCCATTGTCTCTAGTCAAGGATGATAGGAATTGTTGTCCAAAAACGGCTGGAGACACAAATTTGGGAAAACCTGCCTTGTTCCATTGATCATCTTGGCAGCTTTTGTGAGAGGCCACACTATACATAAACAACAGATGACAGTTCTTTATTTCAGGGATAGGGAATCTCCAGTTGTTTTTGGACCCGCAACACACACCAGCCCCAGCCAAAACGGCCAATGATCAGGGACCATAGAATCTTAGAATTGTAGAGCTGGAAGGACTCCAAGAGTCATCTAGTCCAACCCCGGCAATCTAGGAATCTCAACACACAGCTGCCACACCAATTTGAAACCACACCAGACCCTGCTTAGCTTTTGCAAAAATGTGTTAGCGGTTTTACTGCAGCACTTGATGGGAATTGTATTTCAGTGACATGGGGGGGGGGAACCAGGTTCCCCACTTCTGTTGTGCTTGAAAGGCTAGCTCAAGGCCTGTTTAAAGATGAAGAACCCTATGGTGGGAGAGGAGATGCTTTGAAGTTGCCCATCAACGATGAGCACCTGAACAGCAGATCGAGCAGGTACACACAACTCACCTGGTCACAGTTTCCCCCACTACTGTATTGCAATTTAAATTACAGAAACTGCTTCTATGTTTGCATCTAGACCTATAAATTAGCATGGGATGTGAAGTATTTATGCAAATATGCCCTCATTTGTCCTTTGAGGTGGGCACCTTGCACGGATAAAACACCTCCATGTGTGCTGAACATTTGCTCCATTTCCGGCTGCTATGACCCTCAAAGAGCAAAGAAGTAAAAGCATAGCCGATTTTAAAAAAGCAATTCCAGGATTAACAGAGCAAAAAAAACCACAACTGTGTAATATTTGCTACGGGGGTAAGCTCTTCTCATTTATTTTAAGATATTTATACCCTCCCTTTCAACAGTTATCAAGCAGCAGCCATCCTTTGAGCAGTGCCCAGTAGCACAGAGCAGAAGAAGTCTCTGTAGGTCAAGGAACAGAGATGGACACCTCAGAGTTGCCGCTACAAATACTGAAGAATAGCAGACAACTGATTGCTCTCTTGATTTGGATCACTCAGTTTGGGTTTTAACCTGGAAATCCTGGAGAAGAGGCTGGCACTCTGGAAATGCGGGTGAAACCCTGAAACCTGCCTCCACGTGCCTAGAGAAAATTGCACCTGGAGGGATGATAAGCATCTGATGTAGCTCTTAATCACAAACCAAAATGTACCTAGGAGTATTCTTCTTCTTGATGAATTCTCAGTGCCTAAGCTCTTGCAGAAACCGGGAGGAGCTCCAGTTTCTCACAACCTCCACATCTACAATAAACTATGAAGTTTTACCAGCCATGAGGCTGATAAGAAGTTGAAGGAACCCCCACCCACACCAGCATTATCAACAATCCCCAAAGAGATCAGCTAACAAATTGGTGGCTTATAAAAAGCCGAAACTGTATGCACATTGCGAAAGCACACACACACAGGAGCCCCACCAAATAAACAAAGCCAAGAATGAGTTATGCTACATTATCTGACAAGTGAATCTGTCTTAATAGTTTATGAATCAGCTCAGCACCCAGGAATGTGCAGCAAAAGCAACGAATATCCAGAGATGTCAGTACAACGGTAATTATTATATATAAAAACAAAAAATACGAATATATAAAAACAATTCCATTAAAAAACAACAACACACAGTTTAGGATACAGTAGTTCCAATAAAGCAGGGGTGACCAATTTCCAAGAGACGGCGATCTACTCACAGAGTTGAAAACTGGCAATGATCTGCCCCCCTTTTTGGGGTTCAGGTCAAAGTTGTTGAGCTATTTTTTAAGAAGGAAAGCCCTGTTTTGGGGGGTTCACGTAAAAGTTGTTGAGCTTCTTTAGGGAAGAAAGCAACGCTGAGCTTTTTTTTAGGAAGGAAAGCCCTGTATTTTTGTGGTTCAGGTCATTTTAGGCGTGCAGGACAAAGATGTCGAGCTTTTTTTTAGGGCAGGTGGATCACGATCTACCTGTTGGACATGCCTGCAATAAAGATACAGACTGGAATGTTAAGCCTCTTGGGAAACTCAATTCTGTGCTCCTTTACCATGCCTGATGCCAGCCTTCCTAACCCTACCATCCAGATGTTTTACAACCACCCACCCCAAAAAATCTGTTAGTCGTTAATAATAGTAATAATAATTTCATTATTTGTACCCCACCCAGGCACTTTAGGCAGCCAAAAGACTTTTAAGACTTTGAGGTGCCAAAAGACTCATTATTGGTTTTCCAGCTTTTAAATCATTCTTCCAGCAAGCAGAATTGGTTGGCTGAGAACAGAGACGACTGAGAACAAGTCTTGGCCTGTTTCTCGAATTATCTACCCAACACACAAATTCCCTCTCTGCCTCGCCTTGCAAAGAAGCTTGTCCACTTGTTTATATTTGAGAGCCCCTTTCATTCATAATGCTTACTACAGCGTAAGTTCTGCAGAGCACCGCAAGGGGAATCCGCCGAGCTTGGGAGAGAGACACAGAAAAGCAGAGCAGCTGTAAGTAAATAATAAATACCACTAATAACCGTGGTGAGATTATAATCATTAATAATTAACACTAATATATGTTTCTGCTCGGCTTTCAGGGCCTGCTCAGACCGCACAGTGTAAGATTGAGAACATCTGCTGCGTTGCAGCTTTCTTTTTGCCGCTCAGATAGGCAGACCAGGAGAGTACTTCTCATTTAGGGGGGAGGTCAAGGGCCTGCCAAGTTTTACGATGTCAGCAGCCAGGGCATAGCAAGTCTACTCCTGCTCTAAGTGGCCTACGTAGGAAGCTGCCTTACACTGGGTCAAGGCCATTGGTCCTTCTTGCTTAGCTCTGTCTGCACTGATTGGCAGCAGCTCTGCAGGATTTCTGGGGGAGATGTCGCTCCCAGCCCTATGCCTGGGATTGAACCAGGGACCTTCTGCATGCAAAGCAGATAGTCACTGAGCTACAGCCCTTCCCCCAGAAAAAAAATGTCACTAGGGCAAGCTTTTGACAGACATGGAAGGCCTGATTACGTGAAATCACAAGCACCCACTGTAATTTTCTGGGTTACTGCACATCTTATGTGAATTTTCAGTGAAACCAGGATCAAATGAACTAAAAAAACCTATCCAGCTATGGCAGTATTAGGGCTGCAAGCTTTAATCAGTTTAATCCATGGATCAACCAGTTAAGAAACTGCCTTATTCCAGGTCAGTACAGATTGCACTGGCCGGCAGCATCTTTGGGAAAGATCCTTCTCAACACCTGTGTTGAAACAAAAGGTGAGCTGTTCCAGAAGCAAACGCCATCTTGGTAGTCAATATAACCCCACAAATAATTGGTAGTTGTCGTAGCCATGAGCTCATATATGATTGTATTCACTTGCTTTCATGTGGGTTTAATTGGCTAGCTTTGATGCTATCCTTATCTGGGGGCTTGGGGTGCTGGGCTCTGAGCCCAGAAAGGGGAGCTACCCTGTTTCTCATATTTTAAGACATACCCATAAAATAAGCCGTAGCAGGATTTTTAAGCTCTCAAGGAATATAAGCCATACCCCAAAAATAAGACATAGTGATAGGCGCAGCAGCAATGCCGGCCGCGGCAGGAGGAGGAGGAAAAAAATAAGACATCCCTTGAAAATAAGCCATAGTGTGTTTTTTTGAGGAAAAAATAAATATAAGACGTGTCTTATAATATGAGAAACACGGTACCTGTAAGATTTGGGCATTTGCCACCTATGCCCTCATCTGATCAGGTGAAGTGACATTTGCTGCTTTGTGTACAAAGAAGGTATAAACGCTCACTTGTGTGCGGACAAGACATCTCCTTGCTGCGGTGTCTGTTCTGTGCCTGAAAAAGCTGGGAGACCTGGCAGGCCGATATTCTTTAATAAAGCACTAGAACTGATCTCTGGCAATTTTGGCACCCTTCTTGGGTTTCCCTGCACCCAACCACTCCCGCGAGCCATTCCTTTGGGCCTGCTGCTCAGAATAACACCTGCTACCTGATCTAATTTGACTAGGAATGGTACGAACTGAACTCAGGACCTTTTGAAGGAAAAACATGTGTGCTACCATTGAGCTCTCCCTACAGCAGGGGGGGGGGACTCTGGACCATGGGCAAGATTTGGCCCAATCACCTGATGGGCTAGACAGATCAGCTCCATGACCATCTTACCCAAGTCCCCCACGGGGAACTAGATTGCACAGCCAGAAAAAGCAGGCTCGAAGGCATTGCCTGACGGGCTCTTTGGAAGAATGGGTGCTTTGAAATCCTGGCAATCATCAGCTGGCATCACGTGGAGGTTAACTGATTGACAGGTGGGCGGGCGGTCCTCCCCACCTGGAAAATTTGGCTGGCGAGGGGTAGGAGGATTCAGCCCACTGGCGAGACACAGTTCCCCACCCCTGCCTTACACCTTCCTCAAAAACAGGAGGCTTGCAGTGTAAGCAGTCCAGCTGTGTGTAAAAGCTCCACTGAAATGGATGGAAACCGCACAGGATCAGAGGGTTGGGGTGGATCTTTCAGGCAGACTGGTGGCCCGGAAAGGGCAGGTCGTTGCCAAAAAGGGTTGGCTCTGCATTCCCAAATGTAAACCTGATATACACATGCAGGAGAACATTTCAGGTGGCATGGGAGGGAGAATGGAAACAACATTTTTTTAATGGCTGCTGGTGTGAAAACTCTCTCGTGGCTCGGAAAATCACCACCGTAGGCTAAGGGCTGTGACAAAGCTTTTCCTCCTGCTCTGTTAGTTTTGCGGTTGCAGGAAGTTTTTAATGTGGGGAGGAACAACAAACACGACTCCCGCATCTGATGGCAAGAGCTTCGTGACAATGCAGCAGCATGTCTCAGGAGGAGTAAGCTCTGAAAGCATTTTAGCAGAGGCTTGACAGCCATCTGTCAAGGCTACTGGAGTCTCTTCCTGTATTGCAGATTTGGCAGTGAACAACCCTCCAGATTCTATGGCCCAGGCATCGTTCTCCAAATCTGACATTCCCATTACGTTGTCATAAAAACACGCAGGTGCGTCTGAATTATACTACGTGTACTCAATAAAATTCGCAGAAGTTCATCGGGTGACACTTAAAATGAAAGCCAGACCAAGCGGTTGTGTATTTCCAAGCCCGACAACACAGCAATCATCTTTGTAAATGATCCATTGGCCAAGAAAGGCAAGGGCTTCCACTTAACTTGGCTTCTTGGTATTTAATTGGGCTGTTTGTTTGTAACATGATAGCTCCAATTGCAGGGTGGTGCGTTTCCAGTACAAACCTCATCTCAACACATCACAACTCTTTTCCAGACCGGGGGGGGGGGGGGGGCAGGGGAGGGGAGGAAAAATGAAATGCACAAGACAAGGGGCTGCCCTTGCCAGCAAAATTAAAGCCGGTATGCTTGTCTAGGGGCCAATCCAGACTAGTGTTTTGTTGCCAGTGGATTCTGCAACATGTTCCTGACCCAGTTATAGTGGATTAGTGCTGCCGATTGGAAGGGCCAAAGCGGGACATTAAAAGCGGGACAAAAAATAAACCTAGACCGCTTGGGGTATAAACAGTTAGTAAATTCCAACAGAAAGTTGCGGGGTATGTATTGATCGGAAGCGGTGGGCCCAAACCAAAGGTTTCGTAGGCACAAACAGTATTTGAAAGCAGGATCACGTGTGACCATGAGCACAAATAATAATGAGTGTGCAATAAAAAGGAATCCTGGAGGAGCATCAAGACAGAGACCAATGTTTTACATTCACACCCCAGCTCTTTCATCGTTCATGTTCTCAAGAGAGCCAGGAGCTAGTGAGGCTTCTCAAATAGAGTTGCCAACTGTCCTTTAAAATACAGATTTGTTCCGTTTTGGGGGCACAGAGTCCCCTGTTCCACTTGGGATGCCTTTTGTCATGTTTCTGAAGTCATAAAAAATAAAATGTAAAAGTTTTAGGCCGCGTTCTTTTGATGAGATGCCCATTTTACCCATTTCCACGAGTGCTGCAATGTGGGAGGAAAAAAGCACAAGCCGTTTTTGTTTGTGAAATAAGATAACTATTTGTGAATTAACCGCATGCTCATGCCTTTCTTCCGCCACATTGAAAGACTAGTATTCATTAACGCCGAGGTAACACTATGTATATTGCTATGTGAGTTTCCATTTTAGGATTAATAATGCGCATTATTAGCACTATTAAGTATAAATCGAAAGTGACATTCAAAAGTGGGTCTTGGATGTGGACCAGTCGAAGACCACTGCCCCGAAGGATCTCTTGCGGTTGGATTAGCAACCATCTTAATATTAAAATATATTTCTGAACAAAAGCATGCTCCTTTCATAAATTCAAAACATTCTTTTGCTTTCCCAATAATTTTCTTTTTGATGAAAGCAAGAAGGAACAAGACTCGGAGCAGTAAAGAAAGAATGCAAGTCAGATGCTCCGCTGCTTCTGATCTTTAATGATGCTCAGACTTTTATTGCTCTGTAATTTTAAGAGCTAATTATGAAATTACTGGCTGCATTCAGAAAGAATTCCCTTCCAACCAGAGTTTAAATTCCCTATAAACATCCTAAACCATCCGAAGTCTGGAGAGAGAAAGGGCCTTGTGTTAAATGGGGAGGTAATTACGGGCTCTGACCATTTCCCAAGGTTATCTGGCATTGCACCAATAATGCAGTCAGTTTATGATCATTCTCAGAAACCAGAGGTTAAACAAAACACATATGCTGTGTTAATATTAAAGCAGGCTTTGACAACTCTAAACACAACACAGCAAGTATGCAGTCGGCTGGCTAGCTATTCCTTTGCCTTGTTGCAGTAACCAAGCTAAATAAATAAATTAAAAAAAACCTCTTCTCGCCAAATTGGAACCGACAACAGGAGTCTCTCGGCTGGTCTGAGCTCGTATTCTGCCGAGACATCAATTGTGGGTTTCGTGCCAAGGAAAAAGACTTCATGATTCAGTCAGAAGAGAAAAGAAAAACGGGCAAGGATAAGAGGGCATGAACTAAGAATGGATTGGGAAAGCCCAATAGCCTAACTAGGCACTAGCGCCCAAGGATGGTGTGGGAAATTTAGGCCTCAAAGGTTGCCAGGGGCAACCATGAAATTCATTTTGAGAGGAAAAGCCTGCGGGCTGCTGAAGGGGGAAAGCAAGCTGTATGCCAAGAAAGATTTTGAGTGTTTTTACACCTGTAATGCAGGGGTAGCCAATACGAAGCTCTCCAGATATTGCTAGAGACTACAGCTCCCATCATTCCTGACCCTTGGCCATGTTGGCCGGGGGTCGCTTTATTCTGACAGCACCTTGTGGGCACCATGTTGGCTATGCCTGCTGTAATGTTATGCTGCTCACAAGGAGGAACCTTTCCGAGAGGCTGTCGAAGAAACTCCCAGCAATCTACTGTCAAGGAATGTTCGCTCAAAATTTTGGACCATAGCTGCCAAGTTATCCCTTTTTTTAAGGGATTTTCCCTTATGCTGAATAGGCTTCCTCACGAGAAAAGGGAAAACTTGGCAGCTATGTTTTGGACACTGCTAAAGCAGGTAAGTTGAATCATATATTCACAAAACATGTTTGCATGTTTGCATTTATATGGCAAGACTCTGCTTTCAAAGAACCCAAAAATAACGTGTGCGAAACATTCCATTACCACCACAAATCTGATGGGGTATTATGCAAGTTTAAGTTAGACTAGCTTCCCCTTTCTGACTGCCTGGGAACCCAACATATAAATTTCCTGGGTCAGGTCAGTCAGTTCAACAGGTGCAGCTCCCCACTTTCTCGGCTTTTAGCTTGTGTTTTGCCCCCAGATAACTAGCCCACATTTCCTTATTTGCAATATTTCCTACCTGCCCTTCACCTTAAGGTCCCAGGGCGGGTCAAAACACTACAATATACAATTACAAAAGAACAGACAAAACCGTTAGCGTGATAAAGCAAGCGAAACCATTCTAAGTGGAACAGAACTTAGAAATTATTTTAAATTCTGTAGGATGTGACAAGCGAGTTCTGATTAGATCAGGGGCCAGCAGACTTTTTCAGCAGGGGGCCGGGCCACTGTCCCTCAGACCTTGTAGGGGGCCGGACTATATTTTGGAGAGAGAAAGAAAGAAGAACGAATTCCTACGACGCACAAATAATCCAGAGATGCATTTTAAATAAAAGCACACATTCTACTCATGTAAAAACACGCTGATTCCCGGACCGTCTGCAAGCCGGATTTAGAAGGTGACTGGGCCAGATCCAGCCCCCGGGCCTTAGTTTTGTCTTCTCATGGATTAGATGCTCCCTTTGCAGAAAGTTCCACTTATGGAACAGGATGGCAGCCTTCAGTTGATTTCAAAATAGTGGAGTAAAAAGGTGCATCTTCAGCATATGACAAAAGTCGTGAGGAGGGTTTGCCACATGTCCATAGCTCTTTCACCTCTAAATCAATGCCAAAATGAGGTCCACAGCCAATTCCCAGGTGAGCAACTGATGAGGAATACTCCAAGCACCTTGACACCTGGTGCAGGAATAATCTCATACTGCTTCGGTTCCAGCCATCTGAAATTATGGGTTCATCCATCAGGGAATTCTCTCGAAGACCATGGGATGAGGGTTTAGACTCCGTATGCATATAAATTCTCCCTTCAGTCCCAAGTTATTAAACAAGATTTAAAGCCTTCAAATGACAATTCGGTGAGAATAGTTCTTAAGAGTGATTCATGCGTTTCTCTTTCAAGTGCAGGGAAGCTATTCCTCCTCTCCTACATCAAACTGCCGGAGGGGACTAGACGATGCTCTGATCCACAGCTACGGTATTACAGCATTTGTGAGGGGAGGCAGAGGCAGAGGCAGGGAGAGTGAAGTGAAAAATACTTGTGTTAAGAAGCCAATGGCTTGCGATCTTCAGTGCCAGTCACCAAAATTAAAATAGGTGGAGATTCCATCACCTGTTCTACTTTTTATAACCCCCTCCTCTACAGAGGAACATACACCAAGGCCACCATCACCTTCAGGTATCAGCTGGCAAATTATGGGTTAATAAGTGAGGCTTATAAAAAGGGATGCAGGTGGCGCTGTGGTCTAAACCACTGAGCCTAGGGCTTGCCGATCAAAAGGTCGGTGGTTTGAATCCCCATGACGGGGTGAGCTCCTGTTGCTCGGTCCCAGCTCCTGCCAACCTAGCAGTTCGAAAGCACGTCAAAGTTCAAGTACAGTAGATAAATAGGTACCACTCCAGCGGGAAGGTAAACAGCATTTCCGTGCGCTGCTCTGGTTTCACCAGAAACGGCTTAGTCATGCTGGCCACATGACCCGGAAAAAACTGTCTGCGGACAAACGCCGCCTCCCTCGGCCAGTAAAGCGAGATGAGCGTCACAACCCCAGAGCCGTTTGCGACTGGACTTAACTATCAGGGGTCCTTTACCTTTTTAAGTGAGGCTTGTGAATAATAAGGAAAAGACAATGGAAAATGAACTTCAAAGAGAGATACAAAGGAGTAGATAAAAATCTACAAACAATACTGACCTCTCCACCCCAACTAAAGGTAGAAACAAACAGGAGCAATATTTTCAAGAGCAGTAACAAATTGGAAATAAATCTACAGGAGGTGTCTGGAAATCTTTATATAAAGGGGCAGTTAATAGTTAAACGATTAATCTCTCTACTACGAGATGTGGTTTATGGGCACCAGTGCAGGTAGCTTTAAACAAGGATTAGCCAAATTCAGGGAGGATAAGGCAATCAATTGCTACCCATGCCCACGAATGCCAGTTGCAAGGATAGGCCTATTGCTCTAGTGTCCTGCTTTTAGGCTTCCTGTAGGCATCTGATTGGCTACTACAGGAAACAGGATGCTGGACTAAATACAAATTTATATCCTGCTTTTTACCATGGAGGTCTCTAAGTGGCATACAACAATAAAACCTGCAAAACTTAAAATCTCAAGAATGCCACATCTAAAGAAAGAAAGTGAAACACCTGAGAAGCATTGAGGGTGTGAAGGTCCCCTGAAATAAACAAGGTTTGAAAAGGCACCTGAAACTCCATAGGGATGATGTCAGTGTCTAATTTATTGCCCTTAAGAGACCCACTTTGGGTATACAAGTTAAGGCGGTCCTTAAGGTATTCTAGGCTTTTTAAACCAGGGATTTGTACACCAGGTACAAGACAGTGCAGGCCTTAAAACACCGGTGTCTTATGTTGATGGTAGTCTGGTCCCATCACCAGTCTAGGTGCAGCATTCTGCCCTAGCTCCAACTCCCAGACCAGACCCAAGGTCAACCCTGCATAAAACACACTACAGTGGAACCTCGGTTTATGAACACCTCGATTTACTAATTTTCGGTTTACGAACACCGCGGACCCATCTGGAACATATTAATTCACTTTCCATTACTTTCAAGGAGAAAGTTCGCTTGTTTATGAACGCTTCAGTTTATGAACAGACTTCCAGAACCAATTACACCCATGCTTCGGGTTAAGTACGCTTCAGGTGAGTACTCCGCGGACCCGTCTGGAACAGATTAATCCACTTTCCATTACTTTCAATGGGAAAGTTCACTTCAGTTTATGAACGCTTCAGTTTATGAACAGACTTCCGGAACCAATTGTGTTCATAAACCGCGGTACCACTGCTCATCCAGTCTTTTAGCATGAGCTACAGCACTCAGGTTTTCTCTACCCAGGAATGGCCACAGCTGAAGCTTTCAAAAGGCTCTCCTAAGGGACAATGATGGTTCAAGAGTACCCCAAAATTATGTACCTGCACCTTCAGATTTGCTCAACTTCTTCCAAGGTTTCTTGGGACTAAATTGATTCTCAGACTCCCCCTTCTGCTTACCTGGGAAACCTAAACACATGCTATATGAGTCAGGGCAATCTCAAATAAGCATAGGACTTCCTTACACTGATCAGTAAATTCTCTGCTTCCCTGTATTTTGGCTCCTAGTTCCCCTTGCATTTTACTTGTCACCTGTTCCAACTTACAACCCGTAGTCCTCCTCCCGGTGCTAGAAGACTCGCCACACTGGAGTTATTTGTGGTGATGCTGGAGGCCACCATGCAATTATTCTTCTCAATTACTCCCTGATGAGGACTTGAGTACCCCCAAATGGTAGCAAGTATTCCATGTTGGAAACCACCAGCTTAGACGGATCATAGCCCCTGCCCAAGGCTGCTTCTGTTTAAATTAAATCAAAGAAGCACAAAAGCGGGGTGGAGGGAGGGAGAGGCTGATTTAGCTTGTCTGCCTGGCACAGCTCAAAATCTCACTGAGATTTTCCAGTCTTGAATTAACGCTTTAAAGTAATTCCCCGACACAGCAAGTCATCCTTCATACGGAACGATACTAATCCCTTTGCATTTCATGGGCCAGATAAGATTTATATCCTGAACCGATATCTCAACTAGTTTTGTATTCCCCGAGATCCAAATGCAGCTCTGCTCTTAGATTCAAGGCAGCACATGAATTTTCTCAACGGGCTGCAGAAACAGCCAGGTGGCTTTTTTTTAAAAAAAAACACTACCCAAAAAACCCTGCTCTCCAAGCATAGCGCATTAATGACAGGAGGTAATCTTATTTACCAGACTATCAGCATTATCCCGTTCCATTGACAGTTACACAGTGCCTTCTGCTGAGCCAGAAGCGGAGTGTGAAAATTTGCCCCAATTAGCTTCCATTTAAAATTACTTTTGCGTTTTCAGTACTGGGTTGGAAAGCACACATTATGTCATCGCTCCAGCCTCAAGCTAGGATGAGCTGGCCAAGTCCAGGGCTGCTGTGCAACTGGCTGGCGGGGGGACGGGGGACGGGATGGGACGACTAGACTGGGCTCCTGGTCCTAAGCCAGAGGCTGTTGGTCAATAGCTCGCCAACAATGGAGGTGATGAATAAGGGTTTGCAGAACCTGAACCCACAGAGAGCCAGAGGCAGGACTTGCAGGAGAACTTCAAGCAGGCATCTTCTTCCAGGAAAGACTTTCTTGCAGTGGTGTAAAGTAGGCAGGGAGGGAGGGAGGGAGGGAGGGAGGGAGGGAGGGAAGGAGCAAGCATCAACATTTTTTTCCAACACATTTTTTCACAGCAGGAGTGGTGACATCATCTCCTGGAGTGCTATTTGCCAACGCCTGTGCATGCCAAATAAATAATCCTCTCTGAGAGAGAAACTCATCCAACAAGCCAAACAAAGGAGAAGATGGAGGGAGGGAGAGATAGAGGTGGGGGGGGGGAGGGGGGAGATGTTCTAAATTAGTCCCTATGGAAATACTTCACAGGGCTATTTCTTTTTTGGCAGGGGTGGGGAGTCAAGTGGTCTGTGACCCTGACCAGAAAATGCATTGGTGCAACTCCTGATAAGCTCAACTTCCATGCACAGGAATCCCTCAGGAAACCCATTAACCCGTTATTCACCACTTCCCCCATCCCTTAAAAAAATGGGAGAACTTTGACTCCAAAAAGCTTACCCAGGCAGCTGTTGTGACAACAGCCATGACCACAGAAACAGAATGTGTACAGTGGTATCTCGGGTTACAAACGCTTCGGGTTACAAATGCTTTGGGTTACAAACTCCGCTAACCCGGAAGTAGTACCTCAGGTTGCGAACTTTGCCCCAGGATGAGAACAAAAATCGCGCAGTGGCGGTGCGGCGGCAGCGGGAGGCCCCATTAGCGAAAGTGCTGCTCAGGTTAAAAACGGTTTCGGGTTAAGAATGGACCTCCCGAATGAAATAAGTTCGTAACCAGAGGTACCCCTGTACATACAAACACCTCCCCCCACCTGCCCAGCATCTAGTTGACCTTGGATTGCTTGCTAAGTTGAGGTCATCCCCCCCCCCACCTCACTTCCACCTCCAATGCTGTTGCTGTTCCTTAATTATTTATTAATTAAGGTAGATAATTTATTTGCACCAGCCATTGCAATCTGTGTGGAAAGTGCAAGCAAGTATTAATTAAGTAAACGAAAATGTCCTTCATAGGATTCCCATTACCAGCTCAGTTGGAGAGATTACATTAGCACGGACACTGGAGGTTTAGAATGCTAGTTTGGTTGGTGTGTGTGTGTGTGTGTGTGTGTGTGTGTTTGGGGTGGGGGAGAGGGTATATTTAAAATGCACAATCGGGAAGCACTTTTATTATCCCCAACCAAAATGTCACAACAAAGTGATCAAGTGCTTATTACTAGTACGAATATGCTTGTATCACACCTTTCCTCCATGGAGCTCAGGAGGGCATACACAATTCTGCTGCCCCCCATTTTATATTCACAACAACCCTGAGAGGTAGGCTGAGAGACTGTAGTCTTAGAAGAGGCACAGCTTTTGGGGAGCGGGGGTTTACATGGGCAAGGGTCTCATGACGAGAACCTGTAATTCAGAAGTTACCCCCACATCACTGGTCAAGTGCCCATCTTCAGGCCAGGGAGCTGGCCTCTTAAGACTCTCCAGTCTTCCAGAGCATAGGAGGGGTGGTCCAAAGGCAGAGGCTCAGTAAGGCCTCTGTTCATCTCCAGGCTTCTCCATAGGAAGATGCTCACTACTAGATGCTCGCTTCATAGGAAGATGTAGTAGCCACTAGTCAACCTTGCTGCTTTCCCTACCTCGCAAGACCAAGCTACGAACAGATGAAATAAATAAAACTGCAAGTTGAGCTTTGAGTCAAACTTAGCTATCCATTTAGTTACAGGTAGGCAGCCGTGTTGGTCTGACGTAGTCGCATAGTCGAAACAAAATTTAAAAATTCATTCTAGGAAGGAATTTTTAAATTTTGTTTTAGCTATCCATTACCCATGTTCGCTATGCCCCTTTGGTTCACCTTATCCTTATACAACTCCTTGCAAGCACTGATGTCTGTTACACTCTGACACTGATATCCTGGGAAAACTGGCCTGGGATCACTCTGCCAAGAAAGGAGAGCTTTCACAAATCTCCTTCCCTCCTAAAGAAGTGCACTGCAAGACTCCTTGTTTTAATGAAAGGGAAGGGCCACAGCTCAGTGGTAGAGCAACTGCTTTGCATACAGGAGGTCTCGGGTTCAATCTCTGGCATCTCCAAGTAGGGCTGGGAGAGAGCCCTTCCTGAAATTCTGGGAGGCTGCTGCCAGTTGATGCAGACAATACTGACATGGTGTAAGCCAGCTTCCTTTCCCCCCCGAATTTTGTTAATGCAAGGGCAAGAGATGGAATCGTTGAAAAAAGGGGGAGGGTTACTCTTGGATCCGTCTGATCAGGGGCACCAGCTCCTGGGGGCTGAGCTGCTTTGGGCACACACACACACAAAAATTCAGGAGGGGCTGCCCCCCCACCAATGTTGAGGAGGCGGTGGAGGCTGAGCACGGAGCTCAGCATGGAGCCAAGCATGGCATGGGTCCAGTGGCCAGCTCCTCCTCTTCCTGCCATGGAGGGGAAGGAGGGTGGAAGCAGCCTCCTGCTGGTGGCGGGGCCAAGAGGAGGCAGAGGAGGAGACTCTGTCCGTCGAAGTTGCATGGCCACTGTGTTTAGCTCTACCCAAGGCTCCTCCCAACGTCCTGACGTCACACATGACACCCCCCACCCCCATCACCCTTGCAAGCTGGCTCCTCTGTGTCTGGCCATTATATCTTCCTTTCTTTTCTTCTAATCAATTCCAGTATCCAGGGAAACAGCTTCTTATTGACAGCCCAATTTCAATTTGCTGCACGCAAGTACAGTGTATTTCAAATGTGTAGAGTTGACTCCCAACTTAGGCCAGGGTTATGTTCTGGGGATAGCAGATAAAGCCAAACCCGTGTATAGTCAGAACACATTCTCCCTGCACCTCTGAATGTTCTCCCAAGGCGAGTGCAATGGTGGGTATGATTGCAGACTTCCCCACCCCCACCCCACCCCCAGGTGCCTGCTCCATTTTCTAATATTTTCTAATGTTTTATGTAAGCCAAGTGCATAGAGCTTAATTCGTACAAATTAAATGTGCATAAGTTGTAAGTCAACTCTACAGTGTTTGCAATAGCACAGAAACAGCAACTCTTGATTCCTCTCTACTGCTCATCATTTAACTACTAGGGGCAGATTTCCCATTAGCAGAATATGCATTCCCAGGTGGACAGAGAAGCTACTTCCAGGAGCAGCAACAGCCATTCCATCAACTGTTTTCTTCAGCATGAGACATTTTAATTCTCCCTTGTCCTTCCTTGACCCAATGATGTCACTCAGCAAGAGTTTTGGATTTCAAGAGCACGAAATGCACAGATTGCAAGTAATGGAGCTTTATACATAAATAAGAATATTTATTTATTCTTATTGCCCTTCCTAGGCTGTGTGTTGACAGAGCTAACAAAACCCACTAAGGGTTGTATCCAACACTAGTTATACTCAGAGTAAAATAAAAAGGTAAAGGTACCCCTGATAGTTAGGTCCAGTCGCAGACAACTCTGGGGTTGCACGCTCATCTCACTCTATAGGCCGAGGGGCTTCCGGGTCATATGGCCAGCATGATTAAGCCACTTCTGGCGAACCAGAGCAGCGCACCGTTTACCTTCCCGCCGGAGCGGTACCTATTTATCTAATTGCACTTTGACATGCTTTCGAACTGCTAGGTTGGCAGTTCAAAAGAGTAAATCCACCAAAATTAATGTACATGACTAACTTGGATCCATTAATTTCAATGGATCCACTCTGATTATGACATAGCTGGATAAAACCCTAAGGCTCAGAATCATAGAATCATAGAATCATAGAGTTGGAAGAGACCACAAGGGCCATCCAGTCCAACCCCCTGCCAAGCAGGAAACACCATCAAAGCATTCCTGACAGATGGCTGTCAAGCCTCTGCTTAAAGACCTCCATAGAATCATAGAATCATAGAGTTGGAACACATCAAACGATGGTTTTCTACTCACCACAGTTTAGAACTCACCATGGATTAAGAACTTTTTTTAGCATACAAGCAAACCATGATTTAAATTTGTTTGCTATTAAATGCTCAGCACTCTAATTCCTATGATGTTGCTGTCTCTGCAGGCTGTGTTACTGCTATAGCCCATATTTACCCTTCCAGGTATCAAATGAAATGGTAAGTTAAAACAAACCAGAGCTGCAGACCCACTTCAAACCATGTTTTCTCTCCTGGCTTCTTAGACCACGGTTTGTCAAATGTGACCTGTGCCAAATCATGGTTCACATACCTTTAACCACAGCTTGCCAAGATGCCTCAATTTAGATCGAATTTGCTCCTTATTTGACAGATTGATCCCCAAAATGTCCAGTTCCGGTTAACAATCTTGCAATCGGCTCAACTATCTGCTCCGTAGCTGAAACAGCACAAACAGCTCCTCCTCATTTTTAAAGATGGCAGTACCAGCAACTCTCTAAGCAGTGTTGTGTTTATGTCCCACCCCCACCCCCCCAATTGTTTTTCTCAGAAAAAAAATGTACATTTTTTTAATAGAACGGGGATAAATCATGCATGCAGACTGTGCATCAGTTTTGTGAATCAGATTGTCGTTGTTAGCACCCATCTGTCTTGAGAGACAATGGAGTTTGCCTCCTGGGGTGCAGTCAAATTATTGTGTTAGCAGCACTGAAGTGACCTTCCTGGGGCACAAGCCTGGGCAGTGTGTGTGGAGGTCCTGCGCTGCCCAGACGACAAGACCCCCCTCACTGATGTAGTCCAAAGGAAAACACAGAAATATGTTTGGCACCAGCTTGGCTGCAGGAGTTGCCAGAAGGTGCCATTCAACTGTCTTAGGAATTCCGCTCCAGATCTGTGTAAGGCAGGCATCCCCAAACTGTGGCCCTCCAAGAGGTTTTGGCCTACAACTCCCATGATCCCTAGCTAACAGGACCAGTGGTCAGGGGTGATGGGTATTGTAGTCCAAAACATCTGGAGGGCTGAAGTTTGGGGATGCCTGGTGTAAGGTTTACTCCTTAGCCCTTTCTTTTCCAAAAGAGAAGAAGGCAGAGGAGATTTAGGATCAAGAGTTTCCCCTTTGCTAGATGGGCTACCTTCCCAGGTTGACAACTCTCACCTGCCCCTCACTTCCCTCTACAGCATGTGCAGAAAACACCTTCTTTATGGTTAGACCCACTATTGATCTCATCCACTCAATCTGCCAGACTCTGTCTTCAAATGCAGGGCAAGTCCCTGACTCCCTGAGGGTTTGAGACCCACCAGCCATCCTCACCTTGTTTTGCCGGCCACTTGAAGCTGTTCCGGTGATGTAGCTACTGCTGCACGCAGACTGTTTCTGGAAGCAACAGGTGAGAGCTGAGTGCAAGGTGGGGAGCAAAGGTGGGCAAACTACTCCAGAAGGGGCACAGCATGTCCCCCACCAAAGGTAATACCCTTCCAGCCGATTCACCCAGTCTAAAAATGCAATAAAACAACGAGATGCTCAAAATGTAAAGATGTGGACATATGGAGGGAGCAGGGAGTGCTCTTTGGTCTAGGACTGGTTCCGCTCACTGGAGCCTGAGGTTCACATTCCCTTCTGGGGGGGGGGGTCACATGCCAGTGGCGGGCAGGGCCAGAGAAAAAAGAGGACAGAGAAACACATGTAAGTTCTCCATAGGCTAGTTTCTACACACACTCCATGCAGGAAAATAAGAGGCATTAATAGAGTTCCAGGACATATTTCAGCCAGGCAAAAACACAAAAGGAGGGCCAGTGAGGAGTGTGTCTCGGGACAGAGGGTGTGGGCATTCAGAGAGTCCCACTTGGGCCAGATAAAGAGGTCTAGAGGGCCAAATTCAGCCTACGTTTCCCCATCCCTGCACTAGCTGAACGGGTGCTCCCAGCCAGTAAGTGGTCTTTGTCCATCCCAAGGCAGTGAAAGAAATCCCACAAGGGCTAATTCGCCTAAAGGACACTTAATCTCCAGGCAGGAAAAAAAAAGTTAAGACATTGTAATTTTCTACTTATCAAGGAAGAATGGAAACTGTGAGGCTGACTCCTTTGCTGTAATAATTCCTGCCGACACCCTCTGATGGTTAACACTGAAGCAGGAGGAAGAGCAGGAGCAGGAGGAGGAGGAAGAAGAGAAAATAAATGTCTAAAACTAAACTTTAAAGAAAATTAAATCCCTGCGTATTTAATAATACTAATCCCGGAGCAGAATTCCAAAATAAAATAAAATAAAGGGCTTTAGCACACTTTGCAGAAGAGCTGAAGGGCACAGCTAACAGACCGGAAACAATGGCCCATTACGCCAGCAGCACCAAAGGGACAGAAGTGCTTCCAGAGCTCATTTTAATTACTTTACAAGTATTAATCCTTATTAAGCATCAATTAGAAGTGGTTCTCCCCCCCCCCCCAATCGCTTGGTTGAAGTGCACTGCAGTGCATAAAATATTTTCCAGTAAGAGGAAAATAGGATCATAGGATCTGGAATGACCAAACAGACAGGGACATCCACCCGCCCACCCACCCACCCGCTGGGCCAGGGCGTTCCTACTACCTCATATGCAGCATAAATGGCACAAAATGCCTTTTCACCACTTAAGTGGGGCCTCTCCTTGACAAATATATCCTGGCCTCAGTTATTCATGCCCCAGTAATGAAGCAACACCACTGTACTTGGGGCTACTTTGAAGAACGCTCAGAAGGTTCGAATGAGACCAAACCACAACTGCTACATGTAGGGATGCGTCTACAGACCTCCATATACTATTGGACTCCCAATTCCCATCATCACCCATGACTGCTCGCCATCTTGGTTGGAGCTGATGGGAGTTGCAGTCCGCAGCTGCAGCTGTGACCCCCTCCTCCTATCTTATTGAGATTCAATCTCAGTTTATTGGCTCTCGTCCAGTCCACTGCTAGTTCCAGACCTGCACAGCCTGGCCCAACTCCAATGACAAGCAGAAACATGTGCATCTCAGCTATCTCTGGGAAGCCCACAAACAGGACATGGAAGCAATAGGCTTCATCCACTTTTCTTCCCCAGCAACTAGTATTCAGAGGCAACTTGTCTCCAGTACTGGTCCATCTACCTCAGTATTACCCACATTGACTGAAAACCAAGCCTTATGAGGAATGGCTGAGAGAGCTGGGTATGTTTAGCCTGGAAAAGAGGAGATGTGATAGCCACATTCAATTATCTAAAGGGCTGACGCATGGAAGATGGAACACACATGTTTTCTCCTGTTCTGGAGGGTACGACCTAAACCAATGGATCCAAATGACAAGAAAAGGGGTTCTGACTAAACATCAGGAAGAACTTTCTGACGTTAAGTACTGTTCAGCAGTGGAACAGTCTCCCTAGGAAGGTGGTGGTGGTGGTGGTTTTTAAGCAGAGGTTAGAGCTGAGTGCAAGGTGGGGATGCTTTAGTTGAGATTATTGCATTGCCAGAGGCTGGATCATCACCACCACCAACATCATCATAAAGATCTGCCTATCTGACTGGGTTGCCCCAGCCACTCTGGGTGGCTCACAACAAAATATTAAAAACACAATAACTAGATCAGTGTTTCCCAACCTTGTGCCTCCAGCTGTTTTCGGACTACAATTCCCATCATTCCTGACCACTGGTCTTCCTAGCTAGGGATGATGGGAGTTGTAGTCCCAAAACATCTGGAGGCACAAGGTTGGGAAACACTGAACTAGATGACCCTCAGGGTCCCTTCCACTTCTATGATTCTATGAAATCATGGTTTGCCTTTACCTCTGAATTGTGTCTCTCCCCCCCCCCCCCACTTCCCCTTGCAAATTAGCTAGTAGCCCAGTTGGGGGTCCCAGTCCAACAGTTGGAAGTCCAAGATGATGCTGTGTTTGCTGTTTTGATTGCCGAAATCCTTGGGTCCTTTCTACAAAACCATCTGCTTCAAAAAGCACGGGGAAAGGATTTCTGGTACAAACTGTATTCAAACATATCCAGCTCTCTAAAATATGCTATGCTAATGGATCCCACTTTGTCTGAGATGCATGCCAAACCAATCTGCAAAGAAACTGCGTCCTGGTGCCTTCATGCCCGCCTTTCGCTTTTCCGTATGCGAGCAAAGTTAAAACGGCAAGTTTATTTTCAGTCTGAAGCCACCTGTCTGTGCTAAGCATATGCAAATCTTGTAACAAGCACCACAAGCAATTGTGAGAGCAAGACAGGAAAAGTGGGGAGGGGGGAGGGAAACCAAAGAAACCAAACATCTGTCCTCTGCGTTGCACTTGATAAAACCGGCAAGGTAACGTTTCACAAAGATTAACAGACATCTGCTCAATTATAGTCAAGGACTGGGATGGCAAGCTAACAAAACAAGGAACACGACATCTTTGAAGAGCCCTTGTACATCCCACAGTGAGCTTGTAGGAATGCTCTGGTGTTCACCTGAGCTGAAAAAGCCTCTCCACCCCATCCCTTTTGCGAGATAATGGCTCCCTTTTTTCTTATTAGGATGCATTTTGGCAAACGTGTGAAATTTATGTAGCAAATCTGCACCACTGAGGCAGAAGAGTACAGTCTAGTTAACGAGACATTCCCAACTAAACATCGAGAAGAACTTTCTGACAGTAAGAGCTGTTCAACAGTGGAACGGTTTCTCTGGGGAGGTGGTGGACTCTACTTGCCTGGGAGGTTTTTCAAGCAGAGCTTGGATAGCCTTCTGTCATGTTTGTGTTGGCTGAGATTCCTGCATTTGCAGGGGGTTGGACTAGATGACCTTTGAGGTCACTACCAACACTACAATTCTCAGATTCTATTATTCCTTGCTTGCCCAGATGAAAAGCTATTTATGCAAACAGCAAAGTATTGCAGAAAGAGAACTTTGACAAACGAGCCAAGTCAGATGTTGACTTGACACCAGTTCCATGGTAAAATGAATGTTTTAAACTATATTTGTATTGGTTGTGTATTTTGATTTGTATATCTTTGCACTTCCTTGAATTCCGTTTCAGTCCAGTATTATTACCTCACAGCATAGTCTTCCTGTTGTTGCTGCTAAGAGTATCCCTCAGATCTCCAGGGATTTATTTAACAAGCTCAATGCTAAAAGGATGCCAGGGAACAAACACATATGAAAAAAGCTGACTTCGTTCCTTTGCAATAGCAGAGTTCTCTTGTGTACTCCCTGGTCTTGAATTAGTGTACATTTTCCCACCCTGCAGGAACTCAAGAATCCCCAGTTGTCCCTATTTGAACTCTTGGGGGGGGGCAATCCACCTGTCATTGATTGGCTGGTAAAGCTGTAGTGTTGGTCCTCTACTAACTGTGGTTATTGAAAAGCCAAGTTGGGGGTCCTTTCCTGCACACCCTACCCAATCTATAGGAAAAAGTGTCTATTTCTCAACCACGGTTTGCCAGAATGAACAATAACCATGGTTAAGGCTATGCAGAGCTTCCCTTAAGATCTTAAGGTGAGTGGCAGTGCCATATTTCAGGCTGGGCCTGGTGCTTATGACAGACATTCCCAGACCCATGTTAAAAAGGGAAGTGGAAAATTAAAACACGGAAGTAGTAGGGTAGAGGAGCATGAAAGCCTGGGCCGATAAGTAAACCATGGTTAGCATTTGAGTAGCACTACCACTTAGGTTCCTTCAAGTTTTTCTGTACACACATGTGCAAATGAGGATTACTCTAAAGCAGGGGTACTCAAATGTGGTACTGCGCATGCTTAGGACTTCAATTTCCATCATCCCCAGCCAGTACGGCCAATTGTCAGAGATGATGGGAACTGTATTCCATATCAATGCCTGGAGGGCACCAACCTGGCTTCCTCTGCTTTAAAGAGGTTCCACTCAAAACAAGAGCATGTCACTATTGGGAACATTCGGCGAAAGTTGCCAGCCCCCCGAAATGTGGCCACACTAACAGGAGCTGGATGCTAGCCCAGCAGACTGCAGCTGCTTGGTTCCAGGTGCGGCATGCCAGTTTCTGCTGCGGCATTTTTTATCACTACCAAGGGCATAAAACACGTGATGTATGTAGCACAGAGTTCCTTGTGGTGCTCAGTTGTTGCTGGAACACGTCTGTCTTCATCCCTATGCGTTGGCCGTGCTAGGGCAGGTACTGATGGAATTGTAGTCAAAGACCCTTTTGCGCACCCCCAGTTCATAGAACTTTGCAGGTAGCATGTAGCTTCCCAGATTCTTTTTTTGGAGGGGGGGGACGCCAAGTTATCCCTTTTTTAAAGGGATTTTCCCTTATGCTGAATAGGCTTCCTCGCGAGAAAAGGGAAAACTTGGCAGCTATGGGGCCATAGCTGCCAAGTCTCCCGTATTCCCTGGGAAACCCCCTTTCCCAGCTGTTCCCAGCCGAAAAAAACCAGATTTCTTTGTTTTCCCCCAGTTTATTCTGGTGCGATGTCCATTTTGGAACTGGGCGGAGCATGCTCAGAAGCGACTTTTGATGCTGCTTTGCCCAGTTCCAAAATGGCTGCAGCGCGACTTCTGGTGCGGCGGCCATTTTGGAACAGGGCAGAGCAGCATCAAAAGTAGCTTCTGAACATGCTCCGCCCAGTTCCAAAATGGCGGCAGCGCTACTTCCGGCCTGCTACTTCCGGTCCAGTCCCTTATTTCTCAGGCCAGAACTTGGCAGCTATGCCTAGGGCTGATGGGATCTGGAGTACAACAATGGTTTAATGGTGCCACATTGGCTTGGTCGGTAGAGCATGCGGTTCTTGATATCAGGGCTGTGGGTTCGAGCCCCACACTGGGCAAAATGATCCCTGCACTTCAGGGGGTTGGACTAGATGACCCTGGGGGACCCCTTCCGACTCTACGGTTCTATAGCTCCTTCCACCCAATGGTGTCATTTTATAATGATCTTTTTCTGCTTTTCTTTTTACAAAATAAAAAGGGAGAAATCATTCACAGGTGGTATGTGCATGTAAGCAGGCAACCCTTCTGTGAATGAGCTCGGCAGAGGCACTAAAAATAGCGAGAGCGTGAAAACAAGGGCCTCTCCGCTGATGTACTGTCCTGTCAATGAGCTGTCAAGGAAGCCAATCCAGTTTTCCAGTGAACTAGAGGAACAGTGACGGGTCAATGCTAGTCACTCACTCATTTTTCAGCTCTGAATGCACAGTACGCTCAAATCAGCTATACAAAAAAAACAGCAGCAGGATTCAGGACTTTTTTTTTTAAAAAAAGGCAGACAGTCAGACAAGCCATGCATGAAATAGGAACTGGGCATGCAGCAGAACCTGAAATGGAAGCATGGGAAGCTCCCATATATCGTCAGGCCATTGTTCCATTTCCTCCATATTGTCAGCACTGACTGGCAGCAGCGATTTATAGCATTTCAAAAAGGTGTCTCCCCACCCCCACCCCAGCCCTATCTGGAGATAGCAGGGATTGAACTGGGGCCTTCAAAGCTCTACCACTGACCTAGGGCCCTTCCCCAGAAACAGTGAGGTTTGGTTCTGAAATTCCACCTGAAGTCCGTAGGAAGAAAAACAACAACACCACAAAAGAGCCTGCGAGCAGTTGGCCACTCTGCTCCAGAAGGAGGCGAATAATGTCATGATGGATGCGCAACGAAACTACATTAGGAGGAAATTGGAAAGAGGAGGCTGTCACTCAGCTTGCTGCTGCTCAGTCCAAAGCCTGTGACATTCGAGTTTTTTTGCAGCTTTCCTTCTGGGCTCAGGAAGACATTCAAAGCCAAGAAAGATTATGCCTGTGAGTCATCAGCACCACCAGGAGCCTATTATGAAGTGGGAGCTAATTAGGGATTCCACAGAGGCTCCGAGCAAGGCAAGGGTATAGTTACCTTAATAACAGCTTTCTGCCGAGGGATAAAAAAGAATATCCTCATTTTCTAGCCTGCCTTGGAAGACAGGTGAAGAATGGGAGAGCAATAAAGATCAGGAAACCATCCTTTCAAATGATGAGGCGAGCAGCAAGTTCAGCGGTTCCCGTCCTCTTCTCCAAAACCTTTATCTTAAAACATTTACGGCTAAGAAAAGTTCCTAGAGGTATGTGGCTGCATGACCATTATAAGCAAGGCTGGTTTATTTTGCTCAGTCTCAGAGATGGGGTGGGAAATGCGGAGTTTGCCACCCCCAGTTAACAAGACTCTGCAACCCTGAATAAAGGTATAGGTATGTTAAAGGTGTGTTGCAGGGATGGGGAAACTCGGAAGCTACAACTAATCCAGAATGCGGCTGCTCGACTGGTGACTGGGAGCAGCAGCCGGGACCAGATAACACTGGTCCTAAAAGGTCTACCGTACATTGGCTGTCTAGCTCAAACAAACCAGTTCTGTTTAACACAGCAAAGTTTGCACTAAAAGCCTCTCAGTTGAGGAAAGGCCTAGAGTCCTGCCCTGTGCCTGGAGTTTCCCGCAATTTCTGTGAAATACTTTATAATGTTTTTATTCTATGTGCTGTATTATGGTTTTGAGACTTCTCTGTTTTTATCTGTCTGTTCTTGGCATAGCTGCCAAGTTTTCCCTTTTCTCGCGAGGAAGCCTATTCAGCATAATGGAATTTCCCTTAAAAAAAGGGATAACTTGGCAGCTATGGTTCTTGGCCATAACCTGCATTTGGTTGACCAATAAAATCTGATTTACGTTGGCTCCCAGTTCGTTTCCAAGCACAATTCAGTGTGTTGGTTTTGACCATTTAAGCCCTAAATGGCCTCAGCCTAGTATACCTGAAGGAGTGTCTCCACCCCTATCCATAGCTGCCAAGTACCCCATTTTCCCCGGGAAACCCTCGTTTTCTTCTTACCTTTTCCCGGCAGTCCCCCGTATCACTTCGTCTCCCATTATTCTCCCTTATATTCTCCTGCTGGTGGCCATTTTTTTTCCTGATTTGCCCATCTATGGGCACCAAAAATGGCTGCTGCCGGCTTCAAAAGTCGTGTCTACGCATGTCCGGAAGTGCGTAGACGCGACTTCCAGTGTCGGTGTCGGCCATTTTTGGTGCCCATAGATGGGCAGAGCGACACCGGAAGTTGTGTCTACGCACTTCCGGACATGCGTAGACGCGACTTTCGAAGCTGGTGGCGGCCATTTTTGGTGCCCATAGATGGGCAAAGCGACACCGGAAATTGCATCTACGCAACCTCCAGTGTCACGCGGCTGCCGGTCCCGGATTCTGCAGTCCGGGACTTGGCAGGTATGCCCCTATCATCCAGCCTGGACACTGAGGTCCAGCTCCGAGGGCCTTCAGGGAGTTCCCTCACTGCAGGAAGTGAAGTTACAGGGAATCTGGCTGAGGGTCTTCTCGGTAGTGGTGCCTACCCTGTGGAATGCCCTCCCATCCGATGTCAAAGGGAAGTTTTAAATGTCTGGCATTTTTGCTGTGCTTTTATGGTGCTGGAAGCAGCCGAGAAGAAATGGCTTCCACACCCATTTTCACCTTCCAGTCAAGCAAGCAAGATGCATTTTCCAAGTTCAAAGGCGCATTCTAGTTAAGCAGCTGCACTGAAGGAGGGTGCAAAACAGGGCTGATAAAAGGTTTGGTTCAGGCAGGTGTGTCCTCTGGAGACCTTGCTTCTGTTTCCCCTCTGGATTATCAAGTTTAACAGCCTCAAAATTCATGCCCAATATGCCAAGGCTGCCTCAAGGCCAGGTCCCCCATTCTAAATAATCCTAATTATCGGCTTTTCGAAATGATTCAGGCTGCTTCTAATCACATAAGCTAGCGACACAGAGCATCGCAGTTCAACTCTCTTTTGGGTGGGTGGGTGGGTGGGTGGAAGTCAATGGAAAGAATGCAAAAGGAGCGAACGAGAGAGGCAGCCGGGGGTGGGGGGAATCAACAGCCTCTGAATTAATCGTATCCTAGCTTCCATCTCTGCTTTCTTCAGATGATTTCTGTTTGCAACGAGACCTCTTTCGATTAAAAGAAGAAACGCAGGAGAGAAGAGTGTTGCAGGGCCACCACTTAACATCTTGAGCTCTCCACGCAGCCTAGACGACCTTCAAGTATGGAAGTGTTTGTTTTCTCTCTCAAAGGCAAAGGTAAGAGAAGGCCACCCCCACCCCGCCACCCCTCTCTTTGCAGCTTCAAATACTTGAGCATGTTCAGCTCTCACACTTGAACTTTCCCAGCCCCATCACCACCACTCCCACAACACAACTAAAGTTCTGTGGCTTACCACAAGTATCTGATCGGACACTCAAGAAGCAGAAGCAACACTACTCGGGGCTGTTGAGTGTGCTTAAAACACAAAGTTGGGGTGGGGGGTGGGGAGAGAGGTGGCAAGTTTGAAATGGATCCATCAAGTGGCGAAATACCTGAGAGCTTTCTGATCTGAAATTAAAAGTGGTCAGCATGCACAAAGATCAATGGAGAGGGAGGAAGACCACAGGGAGCTGACGTATGCTGAAACAGAGCATTGCCCCATTTGGGTGGGTGGTGGTTGTTGTTGTTGTTGATGATGTTGTTGTTTGTATCTTTATTTTTTAGCTCCTATTAGAGTTTATGCGGAAATTGTGTACTTCTTGACGTGTTTTACTTATTGTTTATGGCTACAGTGGTGCCTCGCTAGATGAATTTAATTTGTTCCACGGGTCTTTTCTTATAACGAAAAATTTGTCTAGCGAATCCCATAGGAATGCATTGAATTTTTTTTTTGCCCATAGGAACACATTAATTGAATTTCAATGCATTCCTATGGGAAACCGCGATTCGCTAGACGAATTTTTCGTAAAACGAATTCGTCTAGCGAGGCAACCTCTGCTAGAAAAAAGCTTTTGTTAAGCGGAAATTTCGTTAAGCAGGGCATTCGTTAAGCGAGGCACCACTGTACTTTTGCACTCTTACAAGTTGGTTCATGTTGTAAGCAGCTTGGAGCATGGCTTTAGCTGTGGGAAGTCAGCAAACAAATAAAATGATGCTAGTGCTGCAGCAGCTGGTCAGCCTCTCCTCCCCGCCCCCCCATCACCGCCCCCAACTCCTTCCCCCTGTCTTGCCACCAGCTATGGCTTTAGTACTCTGAAACAGAGCCCCCTCAGTGCTATAGCCATGTGGTAGAGCATCTGTTTTGCACGCAAAAGGCTTTAAGGTTAACTCCCAGGCATCTCCTGATAGGCGTGGGGAAAAGTCTTGCCTGAGACTCTGAGGAGCTACTGCCAGTCAGTGTAGACAACACTGAGCTAGATGGTCTGGACTTGGTATAAGGCAGCTTCCTACGTTCCTGTTTCTCTCCTAGTAACTTCCATGGATCCACCTGGAATGAAGCTCATGGACCACTGGTGGTCCACAGACCACACTTTGGAGAACCCCTAGTATAAACAAGAGTTGGAACTGTCTGCCTCGGGAAGTTGCAGGCTCTCCTTCATTGGAGGTTTTTAAAACAGAGGTTGGGTGGTCTACGCCCAACCATGCATCCTTATCCACACAAACACATCTCCCAAACCCACATATCCTTATTCCCAATCTAAGCATGTGTTTGAAATTGAGGAAATGGCCACCACAATGCTGTTTTTCCCAGAAGCCCACCTAATGGGACTTTGGCAGAAGATAACTCTATTTCACAGGAAGGAGAGAAAGGGAGGGGGGCACGAATCGTAATTGTTGGCATGCCTTCAGCATCCAATATGCTTTAGCAACATATAGATTTGATTAAAAACATTTGCTTCCTGTCCAAAACCAGGAGGGAGAAAATGAATGGGGCTCTCTATGAACCAATCAATCTTTCCCAACTTGTCCATTTGCCAGATGGTGCCACACTTCATCGTGGGGGTCGGGGGGGGGGGAATGAATGAGTGCAGAGTCAGTCATCGCAGCAAGCTTGCTTACAACCATTTAATCTGCACGAACTGGAGCGGGTGGAGGGGTGATGGGAAGAATATTAATGGGCTGATCACTTGGCACAAGTCGTTCTACTGAGGAGTCAGGGAGCAAGGGCAGGCAGAATCATTACATTCAGGAGACAGGGAACAGCAATAATCAAACAATAGGTTCTGGTTTGCAGCCAGCTTTTTAAGGGTAGGGTGAGGATCTAGGGACACTTTAATGCAGGAAGCTGCCTCCCACCAAGACTGCAGTCACACAGCACTTTATTCTGTCTCCCCAACATTTCTTTGCTTATTTTATGCAAATCTTTCACACAATCCAATTGATTTCCAAAAGCTGCTACTGGAAATCAAGCAGAAGTTCAGGTGCTCATTTCCGTGTTTTGGTTATTTCCAGAGATGATCCTCCTGCACTCCTGCTAACCTGGAAAACGGCAAAGAGCTTTGCACTTCAATTTCCCCACTGTTTTCACGGATCACACCATGTGACACACACACACAAAAAAAAATCAGTGGTATCCCAAGCACACGGTTCTTTCCTGCCATTTTCATGGGCAAATCATGCATGGAGCAGAATCATGCATGGGCATGAAGAGTGGAAACATGCCCAACAATGTCCGCTGAGTGAATATTTCATGTGGCATGGTGGGATATCCATCAAAAAGCCACAGGTAGGTGCAGTGTTAAAGGAACTGGGACAGCAGTGCTAGCTAGCATTCTGGAAGATGAATGCAACAGTAGGACCACTGTCCATTTAGTTCAGTATATTCAGACTGATGGGAAACAGTTCTCCAGGATTTCATACAGGAGTCGTTCTCGCACCTGCTTGGAGATGCTGCCTGTCCAGGTGGATTGTAACTCTACAAGTCCTGCTAGCTAGGGACGATGGGAGTTGTAGTCCAACAACAGCTGGAGACCCAAGTTTGAGAACCACTTCATTGGGGAGTCTCTGACTCCCAGCATGGTGAAGAGGCAGTGCCCGCCCCACCCCCACAAGGTTTTATGAGAGGTACACACAAACACATGGTTTTGCAGTCAACAGCTGCATTCACATGACGGTTTATTCCATTTGCTCGATGTTTCCCTCTCAATTTCCACATTATATTTGAGCTTTCACATGACAGGAAGGCCACTTCCAGAAAATGAATGGGAAGTGCTACGTGTTGGTACTCATTTCTGTGCTATTTGGCTCCAGATAAAATCGGTTTGCAGCCGCCTTAACCCAGAAAATCATGGAAGTAAAGCGGCAACATACTGGCATGCAATTCTTTCCTGCTCTTTCCATATGGGAATCACGGGAGAATAGAAGTGAGTGCACAGATGTGCGCAAAAGGGTGGAAGAATAGCGATGTTGTCCAATGATGTTGCTTGCTGTGTCACACCCCGCTCACTAGTGTGAATGAAATTTAGCACCACACGCTAAATTGCTCAAAAAGTCACAGTTCCAGAGCACGACAGGAATTGCAGTGTGAAAGGAATGTTAGAAAGCAGGGCAGGAATACTAACACAATATACCCCATGTCTAAATGCCCCCACTGTCTTTGATAATGCACATTTACCTCACTGTAAACATACAGACCCAAGGGTCCCAAGCAGCAGCATTTTTTACACCTAGTCACCACAACCCTTTATGTATTTTTTTTAAAATTAGAAGTTCACACACAGAGAGAGTCTATTACTTAAAGAGAGGGAGAGGTGGAACATGGCAGCCTGTTCTAAAAACATATTTAGCAGTGGATAGTATGCTCCACGGGTGGCGCTGTGGGTTAAACCACAGAGCCTAGGGCTTGCTGATCAGAAGGTCGGCGGTTCGAATCCCAGTGTTGGGGTGAGCTCCCGTTGCTCGGTCCCAGCTCCTGCCAACCTAGCAGTTCAAAAGCACGTCAAAGTGCAAGTAGATAAACAGTGGGAAGGTAAACGGCGTTTCCGTGGGCTGCTCTGGTTCGCCAGAAGCAGCTTTGTCATGCTGGCCACATGACCTGGAAGCTGTACGCCGGCTCCCTCGGCCAATAATGCGAGATGAGCACCGCAACCCCAGAGTCGGTCACGACTGGACCTAATGGTCAAGGGTCCCTTTACATTTACCTAGTGTGCTCCACACAAAAGAAATTCCTGAGAATGGTTTATTGTTACTTTGGGAGTTTCTTTCCCTATCCCTTTTTATGAATGAATTAAAAGAAGAAGGGCAGGACACGAGGAGGGGAGTCAGATTGTGGCAAAAAAAGGGGTGGGGGAGGCAGAAAGAATAAAAGGAGAAGAGAGAATGTATCGGATTGTCAATCTGCCAAGAAATCCCAGCGCTCTGTTAATCCCATCAGCCTCTTGCCACATCTCACATTGTTTAAAAACACTGTGATGTAGACTCCGAAGAATTCGGGGAGGTGAAAGCCAAGCCAAAAGGCTTTGTGTTTTTCACTCTATGTGTGTGTGTTTCAAAAGGAAAGGAAAGAGGGAGGAGGAGAAGGCACAGGAAAAATGCTCAGCCATACGGATTTAATAGACTTCTGCACCAAAGCACACCTGCAACCTCTCCAATTTATTGCGGTGCCTCTATAATTTATGGGTTGCACTTTACGCTGGTTGCCCTGCCTCTTAGGCGCCTATCTGTGGCTCAGAGAAGGCCTGCTGACCATAAGCAGTCATGGCCTTCAAGGAGGAGTCCCTTCCGCTTAACCCTTCGAGTCTTGGCCTTTTTCGTCCCCACGTTCAAAAAGAAATGTGGCCGGGGGTTAGGAAGCCTTACCCTGGTTCCTCCTCTCACTGGAAACCCTGGAGGAGAAAACCCAATCTCTCACCTTTTGCCTACAGATTCCCTGGCTTTTGGAAAGCCACACTGTCGTTTCTTTAGTATTTTCACAGCTGGCTAGCAGCACGGCAACATCTCTTTCTCACATTAAATGGAACGCTTATCGGCCTGAAGTGCTTTAGAAACTGAAATCCAAGCGCAGAAATGAATCGCACTGCGGGCTGACTAAAGCAGGAGATGGAAACCAGCTTGTGGTAATATCCTATGGCTGCTGAGAACGGGTTGGGGGGGGGGAGGAGAGGAAGGAGACAAAACCATAGAACATGTTTGCTCTGGCGCCAACGACTGACTTAAAATGCCCCGCAGCAGCAGCAGCAGCACAGTTCAGGAATGGGGGCTGGGGTGGGCCCACACCCTGGGCAGATGGGAAATTTGGTTCCCTCTCTTTCTGGCTCTTAGAAGAGCAGGGGAGACCTTTCTGCTTCACCAGCCTTTGGGACTGCATCACAATTGATTGTTCTCCAGCTCAGTAGCAGAGTAGGAACTTAAGAATAGACAGCTGGATCAGGCAAATGGCCCACCTACAGTAGTCTAGCATCCTGTTCCCACAGGGGACAACCATAGGCCAGTGGGAAGCCCGCAAGCAGGTCCTGAATACAAGAGCCTCTCCCCTCCCATGGTTTCCAGCAACCATGTTTCCAGCAAGCGTCACTGCCTCCAACTGTGGAGGTAGAGCATTTGTCTAATCCTCTTTTAAAGCCATCTGAGTTGGTGGCCATCACTGACTTGATGTTTTAATGTGTTGTAAACCGCTTTGAGATTTGTCCTTTACAATATAAAGCAGTATATAAAAAGGAAATAAGTATAGTAAAGGTAAAGGGACCCCTGACCATTAGTTCCAGTCGTGACCGACTCTGGGGTTGCGCGCTCATCTCGCATTATTGGCCGAGGGAGCCGGCGTACAGCTTCCAGGTCATGTGGCCAGCATGACAAAGCCGCTTCTGGCAAACCAGAGCAGCACATGGAAACGCCGTTTACCTTCCCGCTGTAGCGGTTCCTATTTATCTACTTGCATTTTGACGTGCTTTCGAACTGCTAGGTTGGCAGGAGCAGGGACCGAGCAACGGGAGCTCACCCCGTCACAGGGATTCGAACCGCCAACCTTCTGATTGGCAAGCCCTAGGCTCAGTGGTTTAGCCCACAATGCCACCTGGGTCAGTGCCACCTTTACAATATAAAGCAGTATATAAAAAGGAAATAAATATAGTAGCAACAACAAACAAGCAAAATCCCATCAGGGGGAGGCACCTAGACATGCCATTGTGGTGACTGCAGCCTAGGTTTCAGGTGCCATTTGGCAATTAGATTATATATCTGAATTTCTAAAACTGTGGGAGAGGAACACGTAATAAGATTATTGCACCAAAACTGGAGGGTTCCCTGACAATCAGTAACAAAACAGGCTTATTTTGCTATCCTATTTTGCTTTGGCAGCTGTTTAAATCTCACCAAAACACTCTACACATCCACACATGGGTATGGAAAACTTGCCACCTGAGGTCAACACTTAGCGTTCTGCTAATTGAGTTTTTGAGAAAACTGCTTCATTGTTGGGTCGTTCCTTGAGTGAATTTCTATTTCAGTAAATGTTGCCTTTCTTGTGCTTAATGCATTTTGTAGACTCTGACATTTGTAATGGCTCATAGCCAAGACAAATAGACTTGGGCTGGACTGACAAAACAGAACAAGGAGAAACACAAGAGAAAGCGTGATTTAAGATGTTAGGCTCCAGCTACTGATAAGAGCACACTTTTTCTTTCTTTTTCTCTCTTGACATAAGAATTGAAATAGGATCTTCTTTCCCCACAGGTTCTTCTGATATGATAAAAGGAGCTTTATTCATTTTCAAAGTGGTGACTTCCTTTCACGGAGCCTCAGAGTGGATGAATGCAGTGGTTCAACTTACTTCATTCCTGGAAAATTAACAACCATCACTTCTAAACCACTGAAGAGGACCCAAGGGTTCAAAAAACACATCCAGCAAATGGAACCATAGCTCAGCAAACAGATGGAGGAGGAGGACTATAGCTTTGGGCTGGATTGGCCAACATGGTGGCCTTCAGCTGTTGCTCCCATCCCATTATCCTTGACTATGCTAGCTGGGGCCAATGGGAACTGGAGTCCAACATCATCTGGAGGAAGCCAGCTTCCTGGTTTAGTGGCACAGGTTTTTCAAGCCAGTTTCTGTCTCTGGCATCCCCAGTCATATCTGGAAACCAAGGTTGGTTGCTGGCTTCCCACCTGTGTTTTGTTTGGGAGAAGTAGTTTAGCTTATGGCCACCAAGTTGGGTGGCTTTAAAGGGAGTTCAGACGATGTCGCGGAGGAGAATAAGCCTGTCAACGACTACTAATCACGATGGCAAAGTTCTCTTTCCACCATTGGAGGCAAGTAAGCCTCTGAATGTCAGCTGCTGGGAATCAAGAGAGAGGGGAGAGCTGTTGCACTTGAGTGTGCCCACAGGATTCCCATAGGCATATGGTTGGCCACTGTGGGAGATCAGATAGAGCTTTTTTTTTCTGATCCAGGGCGTTTCTTAAATTCTTATGCCTGCCATCAATGCTTATCAGAAAAAAAAACGCTTAGTAAAATACTTGCTTTTAAGCAGCAGCGGCCAACCTGTGACCAACCAGATGTTCTATAACTCTCATCAGCCACACAGAATATGATCAGTGGTCACAGATGATGGGAACTAAAGTCAAACTATCTCTGGAAGGCCACAGGTTAGACACCCTCTGCGCACTGAAATATTACGATTTGATTTTAATGCCTTAGGACACATTTTTTGTATTTGTACATTGATTCCAAAAACGTTATCATGTGCATTTATTTTTGAATCTTTGCGGTATAAAAATATTTTGGCTTTACTTTTTAAACCTTGACTTTATATTTTAAGTATTTATAAACACAGGAAGCTGCCTTATAAGCCAGACAGACCCTTGGCGTATCTAGCTCAGCACAGTCCACACTAACTGACAATGGCTCTCCACAGTCCCAGGCAGGGGTTTATCCCCACCTAGAGATGCTGCGGACTGAACCTGCAGCCTTCTGCATGCCAAGCAGCTGCTCCACCACTGAGCTATTGGTGATGTTAGGGGGTTGGGCAAAAATATTTCTCTGCTTCTATACCTATTGCACCATTATAGACAGTGGACGTTCTGGAATCCAAACGACTCAGGCAAAAACTTCATTCTGCTAACCTACCTATTACAGTCGTACCTTGGTTGACGAGCGCCTTGCGACTCAAACGTTTTGGCTCCCGAACGCCGCAAACCCGGAAGTGAGTGTTCTGGTTTGCAAACGTTCTTTGGAACCCGAATGGCCAACGCGGCTTCCACAGCTTCCGATTGGCTGCAGGAGCTTCCTGCAGCCAATCAGAATCCACGCCTTGGTTTTTGAACATATTGGAAGACGAACGGACTTCCGGAATGGATTCCATTCGACCTCCGAGGTACGAATGTAGCTGACAAACCAGTTAACTTAAATTCATACAGGATAGAATTATTGCCTATCCTATAAATCCTGGCAGGCCTTTGTGCAGATAACACATTTTATGGCCATACAGTATCGTTTTATATCTTTCTCACAGCGTCTTGTTCTTCTGTATCCATAATTATATTTTACTTGCTGGAATTATACTTATCCATCACTGTCAGGCCAAGATGGTTCCAGGTCACCCCGACATTCAACAGACAAACAGCATGGACTCTACTGGACTGTTTCTTTATTTGCTTCATTGTCAACCGATAGCACCAAGTGGGGTGTCCCTGTCCCCCACCCCAATTCAGCATGAAATCAACACAGCCTTGTTATGAAGCTCCATGAGTCGCTAGCCTGTTTGTTTTTACTCACACACTTTTTTTCATTCATAAGACAGAACCCACTTACACAATGTAGGTGAGGAAAATCAAGCAGATGAGCAAAACAATTTGCAGGCTATAAACTCTGCTGTGTTCCTTGCTTCTACTCCTCTCTCACTGCCCTGATAACTTAATTCTTCTCTCCCACCCTCCAGCTGAAACAAAACCTTTCCCCATCGCCTCCCTTTAAAACATTTACAAGAGCACGCCCCCTTACAAAAGTTCTGCCCAGGTCCTTTTGGGCCCAGAAGTACTCTGGGATACATTAAATATATATATATGGCAGACACAAGTAGGGATGACTCAGATGGCAGCTTCAGGGAAGTTGCTCAGTGCTCTGTGTTTGTTTTGACAGCACAATCCCTCACCCGAAGGAAATTCACACACTTGGCTTGCATGGAATTCCTGGCTGCCAATGGTGATGACCAGGAAATTGGTTCAAGACAAGAGCAACATGAATGTAATTTTTATAATGGTCCGTGATGACCCATCAATACACTTACTTTGCACAATGGCCATGTTCTATCTCCACTGCTCTGTATGGCTCTGAATGTCATTTACTGGGAACCACAAATGGGGAGAGCGCTGTTGCACTCAGGCAGGCCCTGTTTGCAAAGTTCCCAGAAATATATTTAGTATGATCTATACAAACATGTATGCATTGGCATGCTGCCCAGAAGGCAACGTGGCCCCAGAGCTGAAAGGGGTTTCCCCACCTCTGACCTACACGATCAAATACAGTACAGTGGTACTTCTACTTACGAATAACTCTACTTACGAATATTTCTACTTACGAATGGAGCTCTGTCTGCCATCTTGGATGCAGTTTAGATTGCAGTTTAGGGTTGCTTCTACTTACGAATTTTTTCGCCCAATGCATTCCTATGGGATTCGACTTACAATTTTTTTTGACTTATAAATGTGCGTTCGGAACGCATTAAATTCGTAAGTAGAGGTACCACTGTACTATACAAATTGCAGAAGCTAACAAGCCAGCAGCAAATATGAAAGCTAAAGCCAGCAGCCACACCACAGAAACTGAAAAATCGGAATCTCAAAATGCCTGCCAGTTTTTTTAAAATTTTAAAGGCACTTCATGTCAAAAGGACAACATGGTTGCTAGGAAGTTCCCCTAGAGAGAGCATTTCATCGCTTGAGGGGACACCACTGAAAGGCCTCTCTTTGTTATGGTCACTGACAGGAATGAGCCAGCAGTAAATCACACCATTCAAGTTGGAGTTAACACTTTATTAGCAAGAATACAATCTGCACAGACTTCGTGGGGTGTCAGGCCTACTGAGCAAAGCATCTCATCCCTGGTAGGTCTTACCCCCTGGATCAGTTGCTGAGACTCAGAGTCCCTGCCTCCTCACAGTCTTCTAAGTCCTTTCCTCTCAAGCAACTGGAAACTGTGCCTGCGTGAAACCAACCTTTCATCTGCCCTTCTCATGCCTCTTCTGGTTCTGGGAGACCAGTGGGGAGAGGGGCTTGTTCCAGCAGGAGGGGAGACACCAGTGACTCTTCACCAGCCAAACTCATCTCTGCCTCTTGGCCTCACTCCTCCCCTGCTTCAGCTTCTGCCCCTGATTCTGGACTCCTCTCTGCCACAGACTCTCCTGGTTTACTAAGCTCTGTTGCCTCTTCAGCTTCCGACATCTCCTCTTCCCAGTCTTCTCCCTCTGACTACTCATTATCATCCCTCCACCAACCCCTGGGCTCTGAACCTTCCTCCTTTGGTGGTTCCGCAGCTGGCTCCTCCCACGATTCCTATGCGTCCAACCATTCCCTGGCATTCACCTTCAAAACTTTAGAATGACAGAGCACTCAGAGAAGATTCAACACACACACACTTTGTCCAGGTAGGCTAGTATGTCTACTCTGGAAGTACCTCTCCATGTTTTCGGGCAGAGGCAGGTCTTTCCTATCACTAGTGATCTCATCCATTTAGCTGGAGACAGACAGATGTCAACAGCAACCAGGAATTGAACTTGCGATCTTCTGCATGCAAAGCAGGTGCTATCCACTAAGACAGAGTTTCCTCCCTAGTATAGAAAAAGGAGTCAAGAGAGATGCCTGCAGGGTTAAAGTAGAGGTATTGTACTAATCTGTTGGAGGGTGATGTGAGACCTAGTGAAATCTTTCATTGTGTCTCAGGGAGCTGTGAAGTATTTCTCAAAGCTTCCCAAACTCCTGCAAGCTTAAAATTCTGATACCCATTAATTAATTACTGCAGGCGAAAGGGTAAATCTTCTGAAATACAGTTTCCTGTTACTGCATATGTTCTTGACTGCAGGGGCAGTGCACCATGGCCCCCAGGGCTCTCAGATGTATTTTTGGTTGGATTTGCTCGCAAGATAAATTATTGTTGCTGCTGTTCTGGTACGGAATGCATTGCTCCTTACCTGTTACTTCTGTAAGCAAAAACTGCAGGCATGTTCAGATTATTATTTTAAGTTTATTATCAAAATTAAGTATCTTAAAAAATTAATAATAATTACTGGAGGTTTTAAATAAGGCGGCTTTTTAGGACAAGCCATCAGCTTGCACAGAACTATTGTTTTGACTTCCCATTTCATATAAGTCATTCCCCTCCCTTCCAATCAATGCAGTCCATTGCGGAGACTTCTCCAGCATGCTTATCTCAAGTTGCTGCCAAGTGTGACCTCGCCCTGGCCTAGAAAACATGGAGGGAGTGCTGACCAGCTGGTGTCATGAAGCATCGCCCTGCCCCACTCATATTTCACGCAAGGCATGAAAAGGGCAGGGTAATGGGAATGAAAGCCGCTCATCTGTAGGTCACCAGCTCCTTCGCCTGACATTCTGTTCAGCAGCAGAAGTGTCAACAGGAATTTACTTGGAGCGCATGAACTCTGAAAGCCTGCGAGGGCTTTTGGGCTTGACCCAGCACCTTATGGAAAGGCTCAGGGGTGAGGAACCTTTTGCAGACTGAAGGCCACATTCCCTTCTGAGCACTGCAACATGCCTATGGTGGGAGGGGCTGGAGGTAAAAGTAGGTGGAACAGGAAATGCAAATGTTAACCTTGTGCTGTAGGGCTAGTTTTCACCCACATCCCTCTCTGTCCTCCATCCAGGCAAGCAAGAGGCATGATCAGAGTTCAAGGGCACATGTCAGCCAGGCGAAAGCACATGGGGTGCAAAGCAAGACTACCAAGGGGCATGACCAAGAAAACTGGGGGGGGGGGCAGACAGAGAGCTCTGGAGGTTCCCCACCATGGGTACCCATTCACCTGAGATACTCCTTATCTGAGAAGGAGCATCAACTGCTGCATGTTTCCCCCTCTCCCTCTGGAGATGGTGTGGATTGGGCCAAGAGGAAAAGGCAAGTGAATGGGCAGCTGCTACCACATACTTCTCCAAAGCATCTTAATGGGCGAGGCAACCATTGGGGTTGTGTTTTAATAATGTATAGCAATTACAATTCCTCTCAGAGACTGAGGGGCTCAGTTGCTAACCACTAGGTCTTACTGTATCAGGTTTGCACAGTTCCATAATGGCAATTGTCCTGCTTTTTCCAGTTTTCCCTTATACCAGTGGTTCCCAATTAAGCTTTTGAAAATCTTGGTATCTATATTGTAGTTTTTGTTATGTGAATAGTGCCACGGACTCCCTGGGTGGGTTTCATGGACCACCTGTGGTTTGTAGACCACCAGTTGGCACAATTATCGTGTGCACACAAGAGACAGGGGAAAGGCAGAAAATGCACCTTGCTATTTCCGAGATGCACAAGTTTGTTGTTTATGTTGTTTTATGGCTGGGGAAGAACAAAGGAAGAAGAGCTTGCTTTGCTAAATGTTCTGTTCTCTGACCCACCGAGAGAGACATTTGGCCTCAGGTGAGAGGCAAGCCCCTGTGTGCACATCCCTGTCTTGTTTAGACATGCAAGATCTCCATCACCAGCACTGCAGGAGAAAAAACGCTTATTGTTTTACATGTTTACAAACAGCCCTTTCAGATCTCTGTCCCCTGAGGAGGCGTGCATTGTAATAAATTCACAGTTCGCATGATGATGATTTAAACAGCTTTGGAGTGGCATGTTTTTAATGACTTGTTCCAATTTGTCTGCCTCTCCTGCCTGTCAACTCCCCCCGCTGGCAGGAAGCCTGTTCCTGTTGCATAAACATTTATCAGCCAGATGAAGGAGTTGTACTTTTTCGTTGTTTTGCTTTGTGGTTTTGAGGAGGGAAGGGGAGAAGAGAGAGGAGGGACAAATTAGCAGCGGTGTCATTTAATCTCAATGCCCAAGCCTGGTCAACACCCAACCACCAGCGGAAACAGACTCTCACTGCATAAAGCTGGGGCTGCAGCTGAAACAATGCTTTTTTTCTCCCTCTCTCGTATTGCTAAAACTCAATGAAGCCTCCTCATCCTGGAACTTTCTGGATTAAAAGTACAGTCATACCTCGGAAGTCAAACGCCTTGTGACTCGAACGTTTTGGCTCCCAAACACCACAACTCCAGAAGTTTGCGAACGTTCTTTGGAACCCGAACGTCCGGTGTGGGTTCCGCAGCTTCCAATTGGCTGTAGGAGCTTCCTGCAGCCAATCGGGACCCACGCCCTGGTTTCCGAACGTTTTAGAAGTCAAACGGACTTCCAGAATGGAATCCGTTCAACTTCCGAGGTATGACTGTACTTCTTCCAGATGTAGTGATGACCACCAACTTGGAAGGCTTTGAAAGAGGATCAGAGAAACTCGTGGAGGAGGAAAAAGCCATCAAGGGCTAACAGCCAGAATAGTTCTGTTCTACCTCTACTGTTGGAAGCACCATGCCTCTAAATGTCACTCACTGGGAAACACAAGTGGGAGAAGAGTACTCTTATAATCAGTTTGTGGGCTTCCTGTTGGCATCTAGTTGGCCACTGTGAAAATAGGACGTTGGCCTAGATGGGCCTTCAGCTTGATCCAGCAGGCTCTCCGTTGGTTCCTAATGCTGCTAGCGGATAGCTAGTATCCACTATTGACTGAAACTCAACTGTCCAAAGCTTTCGTTGACCCAGATGTTGTTTGACTACAGCTGTCATCAGCTGATATTTAGGGGTGATGTCAGTTGTGATCCAGTAATACCTGGAAGGGCCACAGTCCTGTGTTAGGTACCAGCACTGAAACTGTTGGTACCTGGGATTATTCCAGTATAGCCTAATACTAATCTCCTCTTCAGAGAAATGAAGAGGCTTCTGGAACTGTCAACGCAAGGCTGCCATTATAACAGCATTTGCTCCCTGCAAATCCTTAGCTGCATGCAAGCTGCATGCATGGCAAGGGAGGGGAGGGTGGAGGATACTTTGCTCCTAATACAGCCTGCCTAGAAAGCTGCATTTTAAAGAACCCAGCCAAAACACTTCAATGCAGTGCAATCTAAACATTTTCCTAGCATACCCCCCCCAGCTCTTCAGAATGTTGTGAATAAAGAAAGGCGCCTAGCATTGCAGAATTTTTATATTCCTCACTAAATGTTGTTACTATGCGGTACCAATAAAATGACTGCAGTAAACAGAGCATGGAGAGATAAAAGTAATTATAACTTGCCAAACAAGAATCCTCCTTAACTGGGGTTGCTAAATGAGGGCTCCATTGCTAAAGCTCAGCTAGTTCTCACACCACCCATAGGGAGCACCAAATTATCACCATCCATT
Organism: Zootoca vivipara; assembly: GCF_963506605.1. Taxonomy (NCBI): domain Eukaryota; kingdom Metazoa; phylum Chordata; class Lepidosauria; order Squamata; family Lacertidae; genus Zootoca; species Zootoca vivipara. Next base: position 10,272,211 of record NC_083292.1, on the reverse strand, counting down.
CTGTTTTGACTATCCTTTCACCTACGTAGCTTGTCCATTAACCGGTTTGGCATTACCGCTGACCGGGTCCTTCCTTGTCTATCCAGACTTTTGCATTTGATATTCCTATGTTGAAGAGGGAACTAACCTCTTGCTATCCTGGAAACACATAACTCCAATAGCCTTCAGCATCCAACTTACATGCATGGGGGAAGAGCAAGAGGTTTCTTTGTATTTTTGGTGCAGCTGCTCGTGCTGCTTAAGAAGCAAGCTGATTTACAGTATAAAATGAAGGCTTGCCTTTTCAGCAAGGTAAGCGGCTATAGCAGAACCTTTAGAAGGGTGTACTTTTGTGCACTTTTGTAAAGAAAAATTGGCTTCATTAAAAGTCACTTAAGCAAAGATTAGATGTACATTCTGGACACAATGGCTTTTTTTCTACTTATGCTGTCACAGGCAATAGCAGTGCTTTTTTTTTTCTAGATAAAGAGGTGAAGGTACTCCCCATGAAGTTGTTACAGTAAGTGCCACACTTTTTAACAACAGCAAAATGAGGTGCCGGTACTGCGCACCATTGAGTACCCCCTGGAAGAAGACAAAAGCACTGGGCTGGGAATCACGAGTGGCTTGAGTGCTGTTGGGATTACCTGACAATCTAGTTTCAAGGAGGAGAATTAATCTCCGCAAGCCTGTTCCTCAAGCTTTAGCCAAACCACTTGACCAGCTACTTATGAAAAAGCTTGTGAAGAAGTGGCCACACCAATGATAGATGCCTACAGTTAAGAGAAACTCTGAAATTGCAGCAATATGTCATGTGCCCTAAGAACAGAGCTTTGAAGGGAGCTGTTTTGCCTGTGGGCAGTGTCTCCATATAACGGGAGCTTTCTCTGTGACTGGGGTGGCTACTTGGTGCATGAGTTGAAACACAATGCATCTCCAAACTGAAATTCTTCTCAGCTGTCGTTTTTGTGGGGACAAGAGGGACTGAGCCCTGAAAGTGTTCAACTACAGGACTTCACAGGCAGTGCTCAAAACTGGGTTGCATTTTTCAATTGAGTCAACCACCTAGAGCCAGGCATGGCCATACCTGGCCCTCCAGCTGTTTTGGGACTACAACACCCATCATCCCTAGCTAACAGGACCAGTGGTCAGGGATGATGGGAACTATAGTCCCAAAACAGCTGGAGGGCCAAGTTTGGCCATGCCTGAGCTAGACCAAGTTCTTGGTTCTAAGCCCTGTTGGGTATGGGGAATATAAAGGCAATAAATAGGGAGCAGGCATTTGTAACTGGAGCAAAAAGCAGTATCAACAGAAAATGATGCAGCTGGACCTCATCCAGAACGCTGGTACACTATGGATTAGGGAAGGGCAGTAGCTCAGTGGCAGAGCATCTGCTTTGCATGCTGAAGGTCCCAGGTTCAATTCCTACCGCAGCATCTCCAGCTAGGGCTGGGAGGGAGACACTCTGTTTGAAATCTTGGAGAACTGCTTCATGTCAGTGTAGATAATACTTAGCTAGATAAACCAACGGTCTGAACTCGGTATAAGACGGCTCCCTACAGATGGGTCTCTGATCTTGCATTTGTCCCATTCATGCAATTAAGAGTTTTGAGGTATCTCACAATCTAGCCCAGTCCTTTGCCATTGCAGAAAATCCACTATCACAGCATCTCCCTCCTTCCTTCCCCTTGTACTCCCGCCCAAAGCTTGAGAGAATTTCACAAGAAACAGAAGCAGCTTCGCCTTTGCGTTCCATCTCAGTTGCCCAGCGTTCTTACCCTTCCCTTTAGATAGCACAGCTGCACGTGGGACTGTAGAAGCCTTCTTGGAGCACCTACAAGATCTTCCCCGCTTTCTGAAATTAGGCTCCGAAGAAGAATTTTATTGTAGACAGTAGAACAGCTTGCAGGGTGTATTTCACTGCAGCGCAGGTTGTGACGACGAGAGTTTATCCAGTTTGCAAATGTGCCCATGGTCCCAAGAATGATGGCGACACGGGCTTCTGAGCCGCCTCATTCGCTCCACGAAGCTGTTTTATTCAAACTGAAGTTCTACGTTGCCTATGCGTATGCATCCACACCTGCATGTATATACAGCAGGTCACCAGCACCTCCCTCAAAAGGACAACACTTTTAATTAAATGAGCGGCCAGGTGATACACTTAGTGCCAAGCTTAACATATGTTTTAGCTGATAAGCAGTGTTGTGTTGGCAGGGTACGAATGCTGAATTCAGAGTTAAGATATATGTATTTTTTTCCCATCCTTCTCTTAACAACAGACTACTAGTAAAGCAGAGGACATACTTCAGATTCCCCACATTGGTACTGCTTTCTGGCAGGCAAAAGATCTAGACTGCTCCTTCCCCAAGTTTTACCCTGACATCAGTCCTTTTCAGGTGTGTTAGGCTGGGATAGCTTTGAGCAGCAGTGGAGTGTTAAAATCTAGCTAAAATGTGGCTCGCTGTCATGTTCCGGGTGTTACTGCCAGGGGCTAGAGATCCGGTTACAGGAAATACAAGCCTCTCAGCAAGGTACTCACCAATGGGAGCAGGGCTGCAGATATGACACAGTCCAAGCAAACCAAGGTCAAGCACAGAGAATCTGTCTACCTCCAAAAAATGACACAGTGATAAAGTCAGGAAACAGCCTAAGGTCAAAATCACAGGGACAGCCAGAGATCTGGATTGTTTCCAGCACCTGGAAGGCTCAGAGGAAAACCTCTGGCCTCCTAAACCACACTGCTGGAAGCGAGGGGTCATCAGTAATTGCTTAAATCTGGGTCTAGCGGTGCATACTGCACCCAGACACAAAGTTTTTGGCAACGGCGCTCTCAAGGACTGGGGAGAGGGGCTGTTGCTCCAGCTCCACCTCTTTGCAGAAGTTCTTCATCAGGTGTTAGCCCAGAGAGCCCATCAAGGGGATCCTTGGCACTGCACTCAGGAGGCCTTGTCTTCTGCTACAATGGGGTGTCTGGTTGACTCTCCAAGGTTAGGGCTAGGCAGGATACCCACAAGGCTGGTTCCCCCCAAACTACACCTATTCTCCCTGCACTTAAGGATGTGTGAGACAGAAAGCATGATGCGGCTGCAGAGAAACAATTAAGAATGTTCCTTGGAGAATCAGGGCCGGTAACTCTATGCCTCTAGGTCTACTGAGGAGCTTGGTACTGTCCACTTTGACTGGCCGTGGCTCTACAGGCCTTCAGACGAGGAATCTCTCCCAGGGCAGATGGAAATTCCGGATGTAAAGCAGATGCTCTGCCAACTGCTTTTCTTCCAAGGAGCTCAAGGCAGTGTGCATGTGTCTACCCCATTCGTTGCATCCTCACAATAGCAATGTGAGGTACAGAATAAATAGACATGCCAGGAGGACCTAAACCACCAGCACGTATAAGCACATAAAGAGAGTGAGTTTGTGTGCGCACACACATGGGAGCATGTGCCACCGATTATAAATTTTATTTGTTATTTATTTATGTATTACCGCTTGTATATCATCCCACCTTTCTTCCGTGGAGCAGAAGGTGACATGCATACACTTGCTTTCTCAATTTTCTGCCCCACAACAACCCTGTCCAGTTGGGGAGCCTGAGAGATACCAAGGTGACCCCTGGTGGGGTTTTTGAACCCTGGTCTGTCACACCCTGGCTGGACACTCTAATCGCGACACCACCCGGCTCTGAAAGTCAATCCTAGCCAATGCACACACATTAATTAAGCCAGAGCACCTTATTACATTAAACACACACACAAAATAAAAACTTGATGGGCATTGGGCACTATTATTTATCAAGCACACAGGCAACAGCACTGATCGATCGTTAACAAGTCTGATTGATTAGACAGGCAAAATGGGCATCCGTTTCCATTCCCTGGGATTACCATATGTTTCTTCTTAATCATCGGAGGAGGAGGAGGAGGAGGAGGAGGAGGAGGAGGAGGAGGAGGAGGAGGAGGAAGAGAAAAGGCTCTGTGGTGTGTGTTTTCCCCCTTGAGTAACCTAACAGGTGTTGAAGCAAATCCTTAATGCTTTGAGTTTCGCCTCCTTTGAAGCAGATGGGGTGGGTGGATGAGTGGGAAAGGAGAGAGAGATTAGATTCTAGCCTCTCATTTTCTCTGACCTCAGGTCAAGAGCTCCAAAGAAGACTTGGCTATTAATCGTTAAAATGTTCATTTGATGTGAAAAAGGGACGCCCTGCCCCCTTAAGACTAAGAAGTGAAGTAATGCTTTCCTTCACAAATATAATGTTCCTTTCTCTTTTTTCGCACGGGGGGGGGGGGTTCTTTTATATTCTTAAGAATATAAAACAAACTTCCTCATCATCTTAGGCCCCTAAGAGGGAAAGGCAGGGGGTCAGGTTGGAGATAGTGGTGTGGTTCATACACAGTGCTTAACCATGGTTAACACAAACCATAGTCAACACTGAAATGTATGGCAGAGAACTGCTTAAACTTTGGTTTATTAATTTACCAAATAGTTAAAAGCTCCAGGAAGAACAGATGAGTCTTCAGAGTGGTTTGCATTTTTTGCAGCTCTTCAGCTTTGGGGTGAACTACAGCTAAGCCCCCAGGCTCTGCTCATACTCCTAACCATGGCTTACCGTAATGTGTGGAACAGGCCAGTGTGAATTCCTCAGCTAAGAGTACAATAAAATAAAGACACCAGAAATCCGTCGCCTCGTCACCTGAAGTCTCAAATCAAGGCCCTATGCCAAAGTATGCAATTCTGAGAACAGAAAGCAAAAATGCAGGTGTTTTAACACGAGAGGGCAAACGCTTTATTGCAGTAACTAGGAAATGCCACCTCCGATAATTACACATCCATCCATTTACAGCAATAGGATATGATTGTGGAAGGAGGGGCAGAGGGCTTGTCAAAAGGCTGCTCAGATCAAAAGGTCTCCCTCAGGTTTAAACATGGAAATTAACACTGCTGCGTTAAAATGTTCTAACCCCACTAAGTCAACTTTCATTTCTCTGCAACGTTTTACTGCTTTTGCCTGCGCCTGGGTGTCCTGTGACCTGTGCTTTCAAGCTAATGCATGTTACCTTTGCGTTCTTCCCTTCCATACAGTTTCCATTAGCCAGATGAGGTAGGAAGCGAACAAGAAGAGAATGCAAATTATCATATATTTTACCTCTCTGGCTGAAAGTCACCTCCATGACAAGGGGAAGAAGAAGCAGAGCCGGTTTTGGGTGCCCAGGTGTATGTCAGAACCTGCAACTTCCAACATTCGCCTTCGTTGGATGGCCCCAAGTTCAAGTATAATGAAAGGTTCAAAGTAATGTACTTGGCACACTCTCCTTGTGTTGAAGAGTCGTTTTCACAGGGAAAACATGTCTTACAAAAACGAGATAATGCTATTCAGCATCTAGTTTGACAGGGGGGAGCGAGGAAGAGAGAGCAGGAGTCCTCACAAACTGCAGTACGCTGCAAATAATTTCTGTTTTTAGCTATCTGCTGATTTTAATGAGTTTTGATTTAAAAAAAATACTAGTTTTAATTGATTTTAATTTTTTTCTCTCTCCCCCCACTTTCTCCATGCAATGCATCGTTTTATACATTTCTAGCATATCACCTATTATTCGCCTTTTCTTTAAAGAGTCCCAAATGGCAGCACACCGGCCCATCTAGCTCAGTACTGTCTACACTGACTGGCAGCAGCTCTCTGGGGTTTCAGGCAGGGAGCCCCTCCCACCCCTACCTGGAGATGTAAGGTGGTTCTTTTTAATGAGATTCAGAAGCAATACAAACACAGGTGAGTGAGAAGATTGAAGGTTTGGGTCTAAACAGCAAGCATATTATACATTACCAAGCAAGGACTTCGATCTGCCACTGGGAAGCCCTCAAGAAGTGGCAAAGTGACACCCCCAGGTGGTCTCAGGTTTTACGACCCTCCGGCCATGAGTTTGCACACGAGTTGCACAGAAGTCCTGCCCAACACCATCTGATTTATAGCAAACCAAGTCTGTTAGCCTATGTGCCTTGCCGGAATAGCTAGTGCTGATTATTAATTAGCTAGCCCCCTCTTCCAATAACCCACATTCCTCCATACAATGTCTAACATCAAAGAAGGTCAGACAGTTCCCTGCATTATCACTTCTTCCTTCCACCAGATTATACATTATAGGCTGCTCTCAGCCACCAAAGAGCAGAACAAGAGAAAGAGGGGAAGTAAACAGAGGCAGGAAGAGGTAACTGTAAAGGTAAAGGACCCCAGGACGGTTAAGTCCAGTCAAAGGTGATTATGGGGTTGTGGAACTCAGCTTTCAGGCCGAGGGAGCCGGCGTTTGTTCACAGACAGCTTTCCGGGCCACGTGGCCAGCATGCCTAAACCGCTTCTGGTGCAACGGGACACCGTGACGGAAACCAGAGCACACAGAAATGCTGTTTACCTTCCCACTGCAGCGGTACCTATTTATCTACTTGCGCTGGTGTGCTTTCGAACTGCTAGGTTGGCAGGAGCTGGGACAGAGCAATGGGAGCTCACTCAGTCACGGGGATTCGAACCACCAACCTTCCAATCGGCAAGCCCAAGAGGCTCAGTGGTTTAGAACCACAGTGCCACCCGCGTCCCGGGCAGGAAGAAATGGCCATGTCAGATCACTAAACACCTCGAAATACAATTGTCTTCTAGTTAGATTGCCCCTACAGTGAGGGACTGAACCTGAAGCTTTCTGCGATGCAAAGGCAGGTGCTTTATACCACTGAGCTACAGCCCCATCAAACTTTAGATATGACTTACTGTGATGGTTCCCTAAGATGTATTTGCAAGCTGGGGGGGAGGATCAGCCAGACAGATGAGTGGCAGGTGCCAATCCTGACTAGAACAAAACAAACTGACTGGTGTGAGGCTTAAATGCCTTTCCCAAGAACTGCTTATTTCAAGGTTTGTCTCCTCCGCTTCTGAGGGGTTTTTTCTTTTGCCTCCATCACCGCAGATTGCTCAGCACTTCTCAGCTCCCCAACCCCGCCCCCCCCTTAAGTACCTGGAGACATGCTGCAGCTGGGAGCAGGCAAGTGGAAGTTACAGCTTGACAAGAACCAAGAAATGCAACTGCTGTTATACCAAAAAGAAGTAGTAGTTTGCAAGGCAGAAGGTGAAAATAAAACCTTGGCTTTTTTTTTTAAGGCAAGAGTTTCTGATTCTGGTAAAAAGCAGTCTCTTAATATGCCGATGTGCCGTTTTTTTTCTCTCTCTCTCCTCTCTCCCCAAAATGAAGTAGTCAGGGGAAAGCGTTTTATTTTTAGAAAGGCAACGTGCTCCTTTTGTCCGCTTCAGCAGACACCGCTGCATCACAGTAAGGCGATCCCATTGCAGCCGCAACGTGAACCGCATAGTCAAACACAGGAAGTTCCTAGGCCAGTGATGGGCAACCTTTTGAGCTTGGTGTGTCAAAATTCGCCAAAAAACCGAGCATAACTTGGGTGGTGTGTCACTTCAAGAAAAAAACCCCTAATTTTGCGATATTTATAGTTTAAATAACAAAAATGTATAATTGTAATATATAACTGTATTTAATAAACCAAAAATTAATTATTTAACCAAACCAAACAAAAAATCGCTTATTTATCACAAAGTGTCCAGAGTTGTTGAGCTTTTTGGGGGGAGCTGCTAACCAAAGTTTTGGAGGTTTTTTGGGGGGTGCAAAAGTTGCTTTGCTTTTTGGGGGGGAGTGCCCCAAAGCTGCTGCGCTTTTTTGGGGTGAAAGAGAAGAGAAATAAATGACGAATAATACCTTCGCTGGAACTAACACACAGCACTGACATAGTTTGCCACAAAGTGCCAAAAAACCCAGCACAGAACGGGTTAAAAAACGAACGCTGTTACACCCAATCATAGTCTGCCAAAGCGCCAGGAAAAACAACACAGAAAGGGTTAAAAAACCAATCTCTGGCTACCAGCAACAGCTGAGAAAAGCTGTAGGAGACAAGTTGGAGGAGTGGGAGAACAAATGGGGGGGAGGACAACAACAACAGCGCAAATGGGCCGGTGGGTTGTGTGCCAGCAGTGAGGGCTCTGCGTGTCACGTCTGACACGCGTGTCATAGGTTCGCCATCACTGTCCTAGGCGATGTGAAAAGGCATTTACTGCGCTGTGAAGTCCTGACATGATGGTTATACATGTCAGGTTTCTAAAAAAGAAATTAAGAGGTGGGAGGAAAACACCAGGTACACTGTCATATAACGGGACTGCAGTTTCCATGTCAGAAGGGTAACTAAAACCAGCTTTGCAGGTAGAAAACAGGTGAGGCTATACCTGCCATGCCTAAAGTAAAGCACACTTCAAGACTAATAAATGTTTTGTAGGATTCGCTTTCATGGAAGAGCACCCTGCTACCTGGGCTGTATTAATGGTTTTATCTTTTTTAATTATTGTCACAATGGTTCTAGATGTATTTGTTTTTATGCGTTGTTTAAGTTCGTTTGTTTTTAATTGGACAGTGCATTTTAGCAGTGTCTTGCATCCAGTGTTATTTGTACATTGCTTAGAGAGCTTTTCGATTAAGTAGTTTATAAATCTAATAAACAAACAAGATGTTTTGTGCAGTTCCCCATGTAGCAACCAACTCTGCGGGAGATAACGTTGGAAGTCCTACTTCCCAACACTGTCAGTATTGTATTTCAGTGGCCAAAAGGGTGGTCTCTCTCTCTCTCTCTCTCTCTCTCTCTCTCTCACTCTTCAGCTGTTTGCTACTGCAATGGAATCCTTGGCATGGGCTGCTAAAAGCTACCTCACTTCCTAAGAGCAAAAGCTGAGGACCTGGCTGAGACCAGATGCAAACAGGCTCTTCCCCTCCCAGAACTGCCTGCATTCCACCACCACAGTATATATGTACATACACAGAAAGGACAGTCTCTTGACAGAGGATGTGGTCCTTTGTGTTAAGAATATTAATGCTTCCAGTTATGATGAACGATCAATGATTTAGCTCCATATGGCACAACTTCTGCCAATGAACTTAATGTCATGAAAGACAAAAGCAGGGATGTGGGTATTCATTCTCTCTCTCTCTCTCTCTCTCTCTCTCTCTCTCTCTCTCTCTCTCTCACACACACACACACACACACACAAACACACGCACACTACATGGTCTCATGCTCAGGTATCCTGTTGTTCGCTTTGCTTTTTTTCCTCTTAAACCAAGTTTCTTGCTATAACTGCAAATGCTGAGATGCACATGGGTGACACCCCCACCCCACCCAAATTCCTGAGCAGGGAATGGGCAGGACTTTTGTGGTCCCCCCCTTGCCTTGTCCGAGGCCAGCATATGAGATTGGCTGTAAACCAAAAAATAATTGCAGGAGGGTTGGACAAACATACACATGGACTCCAAAAGTTGTATGGAAATGCCATTACATTAAGGCCATGCTTCAGTTGTTGCCGTTTACACAGTGAACAGGTGCCCTTTCAGAATATGCTCCCGGGGGGGGGGGGGACGGGACGGGTAAAGACGCTTTGCAGCACAAGGTGGGTGGTTTTTCATATGGGTGCTTTCATTCAACACACACTGGTTTGTGAACTGCTATTGTCCCAGGGATGACTGTGCCATCTTGGGTTGGGGCATGTTAAAACCAGCCTCCAGGCAGTGAGCTTCCCATCACAGGGAGTTTGAGCACAATGTCCCCTTTCCTTGTTATGCCTCCTAGTCTCCATCTACCTTCCTCCCAAGAATGTTTTCCACCGAACACACAGGCTGCTAAGCTGCCAGCAATCATACCCAAGAGCAGGTCAGAACTCAAGAGTGGCAGAGCCTCATCAAATCAGACTCGCTGACAAAGGAAACCGTGTCTTGGGCTTCCTACAAAATGTAGGCTAAAATACCACCCATTTGCTTTCCGACCCATGCACTAAAAGATGATTTCCGCTGGCTAATTCTTCTGCTAAAACCCCCACAGGCCAGCTCTAATCCTTTTAAATAGCTTCAAGATTTCTGCTCATCTCTCCCAAATCTAGCGATCAAACGAACGAGCATGAACGAGGAAAAGGAAAGAGGAACTCCCTTTAATTTGTATTTTGAGACTTTTTGAAGGTGGTGCGTGGAATACAAGGCAATGTATGGGGGAAGGGAGACTGAAGCTGGGCCTTCAGCGGGTAGGAATGCAGTCGTGTGCCATTTCTACATCAGTCTGACAGCTATATTGTTAAAATACATGGAGCCATCATGGAAACGTAGGAAGTTGCCTTATAACAAGTCAAACTCTTGGGCATATCTAGCTCAGAAGTTCTCCAGGTTTTCAGATCGGGGGCTAGGGTCTCTCCCTGTTTTGCTTAAGGAGTAGGGCGGATACAGTGTCTAAAAACTGACACTATCGCTATAACATTCAGCCTAATTGGTGCCTTTTTTTGTGTACACACACACACACACACACACACACACACACACACACACACACGGTCTCTCCCCCTCTCTTCTTTGCTAAATAAACTCAAGACCTTGCCACTATTTTGTGAAGTTCTAGTTGTCCCTGGTAAAGGTACTGTACCAAACGCTGCTTGGCAATGCTAACAAATAAAAAAGTTTTTTGAAATTGGTGGTTCAAAATGGCGCCATTTTGAAATGTTCTAAGTCCGCCATATTGATTTCAAAATGACATCAGGAGGCATTATGCACAATTCATTGTAAGACGTCCAAATGCTTAGAGAACAGACAAATCAACAACTTCCCAAAGTATATACAGTGGTACCTCTGGTTACGAACTTAATACGTTCCAGAGGTCCATTCTTAACCTGAAGCCGTTCTTAACTTGAGGTACCACTTTAGCTAATAGGGCGTCCCACTGCCACCGTTCTGCCAGCGCGCGATTTCTGTTCCCATCCTGAGGTAAAGTTCTTAACCTGAGGTACTACTTCCGGGTTAGCAGAGTCTGTAACCCAAAGTGTTTGTAACCCGAGGTACCACTGTAATAGATTGCCCAACTGTGAAATTTAGAGCTGTTGCTGGTTGTTTTCTTAATAGAGCAACATGGCCACCCCTTTTGTGTGCGCATGTGTGTGTTTTAATGCAGTGTGTGTAACTGTGGGCTTTTTACAAGCTGTGCACGTTCCTTTCGTAGCAGCCATCAGGCATTCCAGCGGAATAAAAAAAGAGAAACCTATTAGCAGCAGCATCCAAAGTGGTGATCAGCCAATTAGTTTTAATAGTTATGCTTTTAAAAGTTATCAAAACCGAGGCATTAATAGCAAGAGATTTTCTTGATTTTTTTTGTAATAAGGTTAGGAAATGGGCCCCCTCTACTTTCTGCAAACAGATGCTAGCAGCCCTGATCTGAATCATTCTGTTAAATATATCATTAGCCAAACAAAGTTCTGTTAATGACACACGGCACACCCATCATCCTCGCCCAACTCTGCCAAGCCCCGGTGACGAAAACTTCCTAATTTTAGATATCTCTGTTTGGCTCACAAGTGGGCAGAAATGGGGTTTTGTAAGATTTTCAGCCCCCAGCCCTGGCTATCCTGACCTAAGAGAGCTTTGGTGGTTGGGCAACAAAATTCGTACATAAGTATCCTATCTAATTTATGTAGCTAGTAGATGTACTTTTTTGCTGTTTATATGTTTTAATGTTCATACTATATGGAAATCTTAAAGTATGCAAATTTTCATGTGTGGTTTAAAAACAACCATTTTTTAAAAAAAATAATCCAAGCGTTGGAATGGATTCATATATGAGAGAGAGAGAGAGAGAGAGAGAGAGAGAGAGAGAGAGGGAGAGGGAGAGAGAGAATCTATATCAACACACACACACACACACACACACACACACACACACACACACACGAAAGAGACACTGACTGGTTCATTTATCACTTCATTCGGAGATTGTTTTAACCTGGTTTTAAAGTTGCATTTTAAATCGCTGTTTAAATAATAATGATGACTTTACCCCAAAAGATGTTCACACAGAAAAGAAAGTTTTCTGTTAAAATTCTTTTCTGCCTTATTATCCCTCCCACCCACCACCCACCCCGGTTCCAAGAAAGAGTGTTAAGACCTTTCTAGATGTTTTCTAGTCAGTTACGGTACCTTAGAGAGGAGCAGAAGGTATCATAATTTGCTTTTCTATAATTACCTATAGTCCTTGGGCTTATCTTGAGCATTTGTTAACAGATAATCCCTTTGATCTCTGGAAAGTAGATTGCTAGCAGGGTAGGAGTTTGAGGCCTCTAACCTGGAGATGTTTCTTCCAATACCTGCACATTCAGGCCAATATAACTGATATTCCTTTCTTGTCTATTGGAATGTATCTGGATATTATTTGGATAGGTGACAAAGGCAGGATTCTTATAGCTCAATAACTTTCTTCTCCTTTCCAGACTGTGATTCCCTTTCTCTAGTCAGTACAGGTTATTTGGACCACCTTTTAATTTGAAAAACAGCTCTCTGTCAGTGAACATATGAATTAGAGACCAGAATTTATCCCATACATCAGGATCCTGAAAGGTTAGCTCTCTAGCCAAAATTAGACAGGCATTTACAACGTAAACCATTTCCTAAAACCAGGGAAACCCCTACAATGGATTGAATTCCTGCTTGCAGTTCAGATTCTGTTTTAATTATTCTGCTGGGTTTTTCCACTGGTCAGTTATGAATGACGACCCCCCTCATTCACAAGCTTTCAAAGTATGTTTTTTTAGCCATCATTCGATGCCTTTTCCTCCCATCTGTGCTGTAGGGCAGGAAATGTGGAGTGCTGCCCCGAAGCCTTCAGAGTTCCATCGAAAGACGCCAGCTTGTACAAATTAGATTAGGTGACAGACCCAGATCATTTCCTTGGAATGTAGCAAGTGGATTATTACCATACTCATCCCCTATCAGTAGCCTTGTATCTGAAGGAGTAAAGAGACAAAATGGGAAACGACTCCTCCAAGTCCGTCTCATGAACATGCATACTGGCGTAAAAGCAGGTTTCTGAGTTCAAGTTCCAATCTTGATAGGTGTAAATTTAATTGTTTGGCTACTGAATTTGATAGGGATTTGGTGAACTCAGACCTATGTATCTCCATCTTTGATGTATCTTCAAACCATCAATAAACTCAGTTTCTGTGTGGGTAGGTGTCACCTATGGGCTACAGTTAGAATTCCTATCTCCTCTAACCAAACCAGTGTACCAATTATGGCATTCAAAGCCAAAACTTCCTTTTCTAATGTGTCAATTCTACTAAACATACCCTCTGCTGCAGGGCTGTCTTAAGGTCATTGGGCGCCCTGGTGCAGGGATCCCTCGGGCGCGCCCCCCCCACTCTTTTTTTAAAAAAAGGAAAACTCTTACCTGGCGTGCCGGGCGGCGGGAGCCTCACGGCGGCCCCCACACCTCACAGCAGGGCCGCGCTGTGCCAGAGGCCACCTGCCTGTCCGATGCCGCCGGATTGAGTGGGGGAGGGGGCACCGCTGCCCCGCGCAGCCTTCCTCCCTTCTCCCAGCGGAGCGGGGTGCCTGGGCAGGCCGGGCCATGCCGGGTTCCTTCCCGCCAACAGGGCGCTGCGTTTCATTGGTAGAGGTGCTGCCATGTGGCGTCACCTCTACCAATGAAACGCAGCGCCAGGGTGAGGGATGACCCTGGCGCTGCAGAGCGGAACAGGGTCCTAGTGCCCCTGTTCCGCTCACTTCCCTCCCTGCTCTTGCGGTGCGGCTGGTGGAGGGAAAAAGGAGGCTGCCGAGAAACTCTTCCACTTGCTGGGGCGCCCCTCAGCGCCCCCTGATTGCCCAGGCGCCGTGGTGCGTTGCACCACTAGAGTCAATGGGCGAGCCGGGCCTGCTCTGCTGTTTGTTTAAACAGGAGACACTGGTCATACAAAAGTTCCCAGACTGAGAAACTTTCAGTCTCTGTTGCAGCCAAGTCTTTTATGTCAAGATGCTCATTGTACATGGATGACCGTTAGATGGATTAAGCTGGAGTTGCCTGGGAGCATATATATCACTTCCTAGCAAGTCCAGATCAACCGACCAGTTAGCTAAGCTTTCATTAAAGGAATATGTAGCAAAACCTCTTACTTGGGATAAGGCATCTCCAGGGCTGTCCATGTAAGACATTATTAACTTTATCTTTCCACAACTGCTTTGCCAATACCTGCATCTTCCTTGCCAAGTCACAATAGTCCAACACAGATTTCTGGACTAAATCTGGCAAAGGAGTTCTGGGCACTTTATCTGAAGCACTGTAGTCCTGTGCTTATGTAATAACTGCGGAGTACCCTTCAGTCAAGATGGACGTCTAAACATTTCTCATCAGTTAAAAATGCTGAGCCAAAACAGCTGCTCCCCTATCGCCTGTCCTCCATTTAAAATATGTGGTTTTTTAAGCCCACGCAGGAGTAAAACAGATAAAAACAGATATGTTCCTTGCTTGCATGTGGCAATTATCATTAACAGCTGATCCAACTGGCTTTAAAACCATTCGAGATAAAATAAATTAAAACAAGAACAGACCGCAAACCTCAAGGACAAACAGCCTTACTTGTCACCATCTCCACCTGAAAAAGGCCAGCATCCTGAATAAGCAGCGGATTGCCTTTATCAAGGGTAGCCAACATGGTGCCCATTAACAGCAGGGACAATGATCAGAGATGATGGGAGCTGTAGTCTAGCAAGCTCTGGAGTGCACCATGTAGGACACCCCCTAGCCTATATCAATGCAAGAATCTACAAAAATGCAAGCGCAACACACTGGCTAATAACTGTTAGTGAATATATAATGATGTATATATCATACAACACACCTCACAAAATATACAAGTAACTACAAGTATATAGAGTAGTTATATAGATCAGAGTATATGCAGAGTATATACTGTCCTTTTGAGACTTCTGAGAAACGTCTTCCTTTGAGACTTTTGTGAGACGTCTTCCTTTGAGAGACGGCTTGGCGTTTCTCGCTATTCATTGATCTGTTTGATTATTTGTTTGACTCTGATATATATAACTGCTTGTAGTTACTTGTATATTTTGTGAGGTGTGTTGTATGATACCGTATATACATCATTTTGAAGGGGCTTAATCGTATATTTTGAATGATATCATAACCAATTATATATTCACTAACAGTTATTAGCCAGCGTGTTGTGCGTTTGCATTTTTGTAGAGTGTTACATTTTGCAACACAGGGGGTTGAGTTTGTTCAGATTACAGTGGAACCTCGGTTTATGAACACCTCGGTTTACAAAATTTCGGTTTACGAACACCGCGGATCCATCTGGAACGGATTAATTCACTTTCCATTACTTTCAATGGGAAAGTTCGCTTCAGTTTATGAACGCTTCAGTTTATGAACAGACTTTCAGGACCAATTACATCCATGCTTCGGGTTAAGTACACTTCAGGTTGAGTACTCTGCGGACCCGTCTGGAACGGATTAATCCACTTTCCATTACTTTCAATGGGAAAGTTTGCTTCAGTTTATGAACAGACTTCCGGAACCAATTGTGTTCATAAACCGAGGTACCACTGTATTGTATCAATGCAAGGCATCCCCTCTCAATTATTACAGTCGTGCTACATAGATCCTACTTGCTGGTGTTTCTTTGTTAAAGAAGAAAGCTCAGTTGCTAGAAAATGTTTTTTCCCCCAAGGAATGAATGACAAGTGAGACCACAGAGTTCTTGCTGGGTGCTTGATGGTCCTCTGTTCTTTGGGTGCAAAATGCATGCAGCACCAACCACATATATCTACATACCTCTCCAAGTGCTTTCTTAACTTCCTCGCTCTCCCCTTCCTGCCCCCCCCCCCAAAAATGCTATTGCAAATTGACTCCAGCTGCACTTCATGGCTTTTTGCCTGGTTGCTTTTCTCAGACCCTCTACCAGACCATTTTTCCAAGGAAGGGGGAAAACGATAAAGCAAAGTGGCAGCGCCACTTGGCATACGGACAACCTCCCACATCGGGGGAAGCAACTGTGCCACAAGGTTCTGCTCCCAAGAACAAAAGCCCACTTCTAAGTGGGGGCAACTTCGTTGAAGATCCCAGCAGAGGAAACCACCAGTTTAAAAGGACATAGCTCAGCAGTAGAGCACCTGTGTTCAATCCCTGGCATTCTCCAGGTACGGCTAGGAATGCACAACATCCGAAATCCTGGAGAGCTGCTGCAGGCCCATGCAGAGAACACTGAGCTAGGCAGACCAATGGCCTCACTCAAGAGACACAAAAAGCTTGAAAATCTCTCGCTGCCGTTTACAAGAAACTACAGTGGTTTTCATGGCAAACATCTGATTGATTTTGCTTCATTTCTGTTGCTGATGCCTTATTGTTTCATCTTTTGTTCCCTACTTTGAACCCTGGAGAAGTGTCTCATGGGTAAGTGTAACTTTTATACTTGGTGCTTTCTGGTGAGCATCGCTATGCACAATGTTAGGGATTTTAAGTACAGTAGTACCTCTACTTACAAATAACTCTACTTACGAATTTTTCTACTTACAAATGGAGCTCCGTCCGCCATCTTGGATGGAGTTTAGATTTTTTTTCTACTTACGAATTTTTAGATAGGGTTGCTTCGACTTACGAATTTTTTCTCCCAATGCATTCCTATGGGATTCGACTTACAATTTTTTTCAACTTACAAATGTGTGTTCGGAACGCATTAAATTCGTAAGTAGAGGTACCACTGTATCATTATTAGTAGCATGACAATTGAATTTATGACTCCACCTTTCTATAAAAGTACGAAAGGCATCTTACACAAAATCCAAAATGAATTTTTGGATTTGACTCTGATGAATTAAAATGCTTTGGGGATCCTTAAACATTTCTACCCTCTGAAAGACTTCAGGAAGAGGCAGAAGCTAAATGCATGAGTTGGCCAACAGAGTATTTATTTTAAATTGTGTAAAAGATGCCACTGGGGAGTTCTGATTAAATACCACCACTTACAGGCAGTATACTGGATGGCAACCTCGAGCGGAGTCAACCTGAGGAGTGACAGTTCCTTTGGGATAAGAAAATCAAAAGCCTTTTCGGTGAAATGTTTATGAAACACAGACGAGGCTTTTCGCAGCAGAAAAGTGAATGAGGGTTGGCATGTATGTAAGTTGCCTGCCTTCCCTGTATGAATTGTTTGTGACACGCTAAGGGATAAAAAATGGCTTAGGGAATACTTCAGTTACATAGCTGTATTTGCTCTCTTTTTGGGTGGGTGGGGGTGTTCATGCAAGACTTTTTTATTTATTTTTGCAAGAACGAATATTCTTCCAGATCAGTTACTGTGTCTCTTGTAAAGTGATGGAGTTTGCAGGGGGGGGGAAGAACAGGATAATTTTTCAAGCGTTAGCAAGGAAGCACATTGTGCCAAATGTGAAGAGTTACTCCAACCACAATGAAAACAGAGAGGGCCTAATATAGATTAGATTAGACCACTGCTAGGAGCTCCCAGCCTCTGTGGTTACTTGCCCAGAAATTTAGCTGGTGTTTACTTTGAGAAAACTGAAACTGGGAGCAGCCAGAGCAAAATGCCTGGTTGGCTGATTAAAGTTAAGTATCCTTTCCTTCCTGCCGATGCCTGTAGAAGCCCACGGTGTATTGATCTAAGGCTTCAGATGAAGTTTAGACAGAGCTCCCCACCACTTATCAATGCTGGTAGGAAGCAGGGAAACAAAACCACTGGGTTTCACACTGGTCTTCCAATAATTTGGATGTTATTCTTTAAAATGCATGCCAACATTCGTAGAAAAGGGATGGGGGTCGTGCTAGAGAGAGGCACTGCTTGTATTTTAAGAGATCAGCATGAGGCTTTTCTTACAATTGCTGGACGACAGAGTTTTCGCCTTCATGGTAATACTTGGAGAAACTCTTGTAGCACAATCCTAGGCAGCTCTACTCAGATTTAACACCAATGAAGTCATATAGGAATTGCTGGCAGGCAAGTGCTATATGTTTCAAGCCACAAGGAAGCCAAAGCTATGAATTCACACCCTTTCAATTTTTAGTCATGAATCCTTCGTCCTTTAAAGCTCTCACCTGATCTTTTCAGATTGGGGGTAGGGAAAAGATAGATTAGGATCTCATGGAAGATCCCTGGATAATTTGCAGTAGATCAGCAAGAGTTTAAAAATAGCAACAAAAGGCTTTCTCCCTTCTGAATCAGGGACCTGGAATCTCTGATTTGCAGTAATTCAACTCTAGTCTGAATATTAAAATCTCTGATCTGTTTTTTTTTAAAAAAAGGTCAAATGTAGATTTGTATTGGATTAAGGTCATCCCAGTACTTGGCTCAAAACGTACAGGAGCTAAGGGGCTCCATCTCCTGAGCCACCACTTCATGTCTGGCCCTGTTTGGTGGGTCTCAGGGTTCTATTTAAAAACAAAGTAGATATTTAAAACCAGGAGTCGTCTCTGCAATTTCTCTACGAATGAGTGAAGGAAAAAGCCACCTAGACAGGCTGCCAAAACCATCTCCTCCTCCCCATCCTCTGAAGTCTAAGTAAACATTGGGAAGAGGCACAAATTCAGAATGAGGCTCTGTGATTAAACTTAGGCTACCAGGCAAAACGGGATGCGGGTGGCACTGTGGGTTAAACCAGTGTTTCTCAACTAGTGTGCCTCCAGATGTTTTGGGACTACAACTCCCATCATCCCTAGCTAGCAAGACCAGTGGTCAGGAATGATGGGAGTTGTAGTCCCAAAACATCTGGAGGCACACTGGTTGAGAAACACTGGGTTAAACCACTGAGCCTAGGGCTTGCCGATCAGGTCAGCGGTTCGAATCCCCGTAACGGGTTGAGCTCCCGTTGCTCTGTCCCAGCTCCTGCCAACCTAGCGGTTCGAAAGCACCTCAAAGTGCAAGTAGATAAATAGGTATCGCTACAGCGGGAAGGTAAACGCCGTTTCCGTGTGCTGCTCTGGTTCGCCAGAAGCGGCTTTGTCATGCTGGCCACATGACCTGGAAGCTGTACGCTGGCTCCCTTGGCCAATAACGCAAGATGAGCGCCGCAACCCTAGAGTCGGTCACGACTGGACCTAATGGTCAGGGGTCCCTTTACCTTTTCAGGCTAAAACCTATGTGCTGGCAGTCTTCCAGGCACAGGGAATGTGTCGTTGCAGGAATAAAAGCCAAACTGGGTTGCCCTCCAGATGTCGTTGTACTCAAGATGAAGATCATCCCTAACCACTGGTCATGCTGTCTGGAGCTGATGGGAGTCGGGAGTCCATAAACATCTGGAGGGCACTACACTGGATAACCCTGTTGTAGGGCAACAATCCACTTTAAATTGCACAACCACCTTTAATCTGAGTTTACAATGTGTACTTGGATCTCTCTTACAAAGGAGTGACAATCCAATCACCCTCACAAAGGGAATCAGCCCAGAGCCTTCTTCATGAGAAGATGCTTCTGCAACCACTAGTAGTCGTTGTTGCTAAACACAGACCGCCATGGTAGGAAACATGGGGTGATGCCTTATGCTGAATCAGACCACAGTACTTCATCTAGCTCAGTGTTATTTCCAGCAGTTTTCCATGGTTTCAGGCATGAGTTCTCTCCCAGTCCTATCTGGAGGTGCTGGGGATTGAACCTGGGACCTGTTCCGTGCAAAGCAGATGCTCTAGCACTGAGCCATGGCCCCAATTCCATCCACACATTCAGAGGCAGTGTGCCAACAAGTATCAGTTGCTGGGTGTAGCAGCATGAGAAAGATGCTGCTTGATGCTGGACTGGATGGACTTGCAGTTTGATTCAACAAGAGACAAGAGAATCCAGTTTGTGCAGCTGATCTCACGCAGCCTTTCATTTAGCTACCTGCAAAACAGTCCACATCCCTTGAGTGTGTGTCTTGCCCTTTTACACACACACACACACACACACACACACACACACACACACCCTCCTCCTATCTGGATGCAGAAGAGAAAAATCTCCACATCCTGCTCAAAGAAGCCAAAATGAAGGTTATCAGTAGCAAAGTGGTTTCAGGCCCCTGTGGCTGCTTGTCAGCTTTCTGATGCCTCTATCTTTTCTTAAGTCTCCATATAACAGGATGAGATGAGATGTCGTAGCTCAGTGACACAGACAGAATAGAATTAAGGGCTGACACTTGTCTGCTCGCAGCGGATGCAGCCAAGCCTAGACAGCCTGGCTCGAAAGAGTCCAATTACAGCATACGCAATAGCTAGCAAAGGCTGGCTTGCAAAATATGTGTCTTTCTTCCCCATTTCCACCCCCCTGTCAAGGAGGTAGCCGGTGAACAGCCACAGGAGAGGTTTATTGCCTTCACGCACTATTTGAGAGCTTCGTGGATGCCCACTGTGGAAAGCAAAGTGCTCGAATGGCATGAGCCTTTTGCGTAAGTAATTCAGGGACATAGGGAAGCTGCCTAATTCTGAGTCAGGCTACTGACTCATTTAGTATTGTGCATAATGACCAGCAGTGGCCGTCCAGGGTTTCAGGCAAGGATCTCTCCCAGCTCTACTTGGATATACTGGGAAATGGAACATAGAACTTTTTGCATGCAAAGCACATGCTTTACCACTAAGCCAAACTCCCTCTGAATATTCAGCAGCGCTCATATTCTTAGGGCCCAGTTCCAGACGTGGAAGGTACAATTCATAAACTTGCCACCCAGCTGTGGAAGTGTCCATAAGTCAAGTGCTAAAAGGCTAAAACCAGGAGGTAAAAGTGAGGGATCCATACCCGGGGCACCCCTGGGAGATGCTGCAGGTATTTCAGGTTAGGCAGAGTAAACTCCTCAGACCAGCAAAGTCAAGTGATTGTGTTTTAATAACAGGTAGGTAGCCATGTTGGTCTGCTGTAGTCGAAACAAAATATAAAATACCTTCCAGTAGCACCTTAGAGACCAAACTAAGTTTGTTATTGGTATGAGCATGCACACGAAAGCTCATACCAATAACAAACTTAGTTGGTCTCTAAGGTGCTACTGGAAGGGATTTTTTTAAATTGTGTTTTAATAGCATTGTTTTATTGTCCATTTATTGAGGGTCGTATTTTAATGTTTGTGTAGCTCATTTTCATATTTTGCAAACTGCTTAGAAGCCTATTTTGGCATTTGTAAGAAGTAAATAATAGTTTTCCAACTATTTTCCAGTAATTTTCCAGTTCCACCTATTAGCACCTCTGGGGATTGGCTGCTATTTTCTTCACTCTGCACAACTAGTTATGTCATTTATTACACCTTTCTCCAAAGAAATGGGGGCCCCGGGGAGCATAAGTTTTCTCCCCACTGCATTCATTTTATTATCGAAGCAGCCTTGCGGGGTATGCTAGGGTAAGAGTGTGCAGCTGGCCTAAGGACAATCAGAGAGTTTCATGGCTGAGTGTGGCTTTGAGCCTAGTCTTCCCTGGTTCTAGTGCAACACCCCAGGAAGTACACCACTCAGGCTCCAAAACATAGGCCTCATGCAGATTAGTCAGCGTTTTACTGCTAATTTATCCAAACACACGTTTGAATGCACCTTTACCTAATATACACATTTTTGGACAGCAATTTCCCTGAAGATTATGCATTTTTGTATTATGGTTTTTAGAAATATGTATTTTTCTATGCACACCATACCGTAGTTTATGAAATTTTGCACTGCAAAATTCAGAGACGTTTGAATTTCAAAGAGTGGCTGGATTTCGGTTCATGAACTCTTTTATAGAATGCAAATTTCATAGGTTCATATTTAATGAGACGTTCTCCTCCATCCCTGCTCCCAGTGATTGAACTTGAAATCTGAAGAATTTACTTCTGTGCAAAACTACTTGCTACTCATCCAGCAGCGGTGTGCTTGGATTTAGGAGAACTTTAAGCACTGTATGTTTTGTTCAAGACTTCTGAAATGGAACTCAACCAGCCATGAGTTGCCCGGGGGGGGGGGGGGTGAAGTAGATTTTATCTTATGGGTATTGCATTTCTCCTGCTTCAATGGTTTTATTTGATCACTTAATCTCAGGAAGCTTTCTAAGGAGTGCATCTACGGGCACTTAAATCTGCTTTGGATAGCAGTATTTCTAATCCATAATTCACTCTTTCACTGGAAACAAGAAACAAGGGCATCTACGCAACAAAAAGAAGCGTCTCTTCAAATCTTACAGGCCCACCTTCAGTGCCGACTGCTCAGGACACCCCAGAGAAGTGCTTCCACCAGCCTTTCCCCCAACTCTGGATTATTTTGCAGCTTAGGCAATAAGGCAGCAAAACAATTTCCTGATGAAGTAGGAAATGAGCTTTGGAATGAGTTCAGGAACCTTCAGAACAGGGATTTAATTGAAAGCGCTTGGAGCTCAACAGCCTTACCAAGAAGCAAGTGTGCCATTTCTGAAAGCACAGCCATCAATGCATGTTTCATAGCCCAGGCTACCACTCTTAAGAAATTATATTACTACTACAACTACTACTACTACTATTATTACAGATTTTCAAAATGGCACTGTTATGAGGCACAAAAAAGGGTGAAATTGGGCCCTGAAGCTCTCCTATTGAGAAGCTAAGTTTACAACACGCAGTAAGGTCCCAAGACTGACATAAGAAAATGCTATAGCACCCTACCATTAGAAGGCCCTTCTTCCCAGGCAATGCCCATTTCTGACTGTGCTTTGCACATTCCTTGAGTGTTTCTTTCCTCTTGGGACGTGATCCTGAACTCTGATAACATTTCTAGTTTGCCTGAATAGAAGACAGTTGGGCGTGGAAATTCACCTACTGCGCAAAAAGGTTGACTTAAAAATTGCTGCACCACCCACTTTTGCTACTGCGCCCGCCCACTGCTAGCATGTGGCCCCCAAAAGGTTGCCATGAGGGGAATGTGGCCCTTAGGCTGAAAAGGGTTTACCCATGCCTGTTGCATGGGTTTGGGGTTTTTTGGGAGATGGAAGTTCTGCAGGGCCAGCCTGAGACATTTTGCTGCTTGAAGCAAATAAGAAGCAGCAAGTGAAACGGGTGGTTTATTAACATATTCATGGACTATATTTGTATGTAAAATATTTCAAGGTGGTACACAACCTAAAGTCAAATCTTACTTCCAACAATGGGGACAAGACAGTGTCCTTCATGGCACCAGAGGACAGACTATCTTATGGGATTATGGAGAGACCATGTGGCACATTCACCATCACCCAGCTACCATGCCTGTCCCCTCCCTCCCTCTGCCTAATGGTAGGGTTGGTCCTCAAGCAACCAGAAGGTCAGCTTCCTCTATTAACCCTTCAGTTACAAACTGAATCCCCACTGCTGTACTTCCAAAAACAATAACCCAATCTAGCCACAGACGGTGAAAAAGCTGCAGTGCATGCTATAACTCAAGCGGTGCCTCGTCAAATTGATACTGAGGGTTCACATCATTAGCTTGGAGTTTATCAGGGTAGGAACAGAAGTTGGAAATATTATATATGGATCCAGATAGTACCACATACAAACTCTAATGATTATACTCCTGAGAAGCTGCTAGTAGGGAAAGATAAATTATTGGCAGGTCTGAGCTACTATAAAAGCTCTTTTTCAACCACAGCATTTGAAAAATAGCTCCCTGTACTCTATTTCGAACCAGTAGCACACAGCAGAGTGCTTGGACAAAGCAATATTTCAGCCTGTGGGATCCATCTTGAATTCCTTGGGAAGCTAAGGTACTGTTTAGTTCCAAGCACAGCTGCTGAAATATTTGAAAATGGTTGGTGGGATGGGGAAAGGAAGAGAGTTCGGCCCATAAGGACACCCTTGGTTCCAAGTGTATTTGAAATTCTGTTGGAAGAAGAAAGGGGTTCACTTGGCCAAACGGGAGATGTGGAGCTATGACGGAACGAAACATGCACAAAGGAATCTGCTGTTGAAGCAAAGATAAAGAACTTGGTGCAAATTGAGATGTTCCTACTCTTCTGAACACATACGGTGAACACAAAGGACATATCAATCCAGGATATGCTGGCTGGGATACTGTAGTGACCAAGAGTGTAAAGGCAGTGAAGTCCTCAGTTCAATTTGCATCTCTAACACACAACTCTGTAGAAGCAGTCTTAGACAAGCTGATATATCTGCAATATGATGGCAATACCAGCGTGCCTTGGGCTTGCACTGGAAGTTGGTCCATTAGGGCAGCTTGGGTATTGCCCCACCAACTTCAGTCTGCCCTCAGCCATCCCCTGCCTGCCTTTCAGGGCTGTTGTAAAGATCCAGTAAGTGTGCTGGACACTCAAAAGCACTACATAAAAATGCTAGACACAGTGTGTGTGTGTGTGTGTGTGTGTGTGTGTGTGTGTGTGTGTGTTAAGAACCCACCCTCTAATTCAGAAGTGCAGAATTTCAGACCCAGGGGCCAAATGCCTCTTTGTTTGGTCCTTGAGGAAACTGACATGCCATATCCCCTCTCCTGAAGCCTCGACCCTCTGCAGTCTGGTTCCACACCTTACTTGAATGCTTTTGCCTGGCTTGAATGTGTCTTTGAACCAACTTGGTAGACCACAATTCCCATCATCCCAGCTTGCTTTCCCACGATGTTGCTGGACTACAACTCCCTTCATCCCAGACCACTGGGGCTGATGGGAGTTGGGAGTCCAACATCCTCTAGGAAGCATCACATCAGAACGTCCAGCGTAGTCATGGAAGAAGATCGGGGTTTCAAATGCCTACTCAGCCACAAAGCTTACTGGGTGACCTTGGATCAATCGCTATAAGGTCACCCTCTCTAGGCCTAGCGTACAAGAGGGCTATTGTGAACAGAAATGGAGAGGAGAAGGCAAGCATTTATACACTGATAGAAGCAATGGATAAAAACCATGCATTTTTTTCACCCTCTCTCATAGCACTAGAAGTTGTGGACTTCCAATGAAGCTGAACGTTGGAAGGTTGACGACAGACAACAGAAAACAACTTCTTCAGACAGCAGTGCGTAGAAGAACTCTGAAACCTCATTCATTCCATGAGGGCTAGCAACGGCCATCAATTGGGTTGGCTTTAACTGGGGATTAGGCAAATGCATGGCAAATGGGGCTATTGATGGCTACTAAGCTGAAGGGTATGTTCTACCTGCAGACAGAGACGGTATGCTTCTGAAATACCAGTTGCTGAGTCCCTATCATGCTGAAAGACTTGCATTTTACTTGCAATATAAACATGCCAGCATTTAGATTTCGCTGATACATATTGCGAACCTATTTTGATTCATGGTGGTCATACCATGCAAATTACTAGTTCTTCCCACGCCATTTGCACAGAAATTGCCCAACAAAAAAGAAAGAGAGGGGCCTAGACAAGGCATGGCATGTGTCGTCGTTGTCGTTGTCGTCCCCCCGGAAAGGAGGAGCGACAGATCTCCACACTAGTCGTTGCTAGGAAACGCAAGGACCAGCCCTCCCCGCTGCCTACGGCACAGCACAACTCCTTGTTTTGTCTTATTAACATGGTTTACATTATCAGCCGTGAAGCAAGAGCTGCACTCTGACAGATTAACAAGAACGCAAAGAGAGGAATCACTTCGGAACTTCTGTGAATAAGGAGGCAGCTGACACTGCTGGCTTTTGAAGGACTCCTGCAAAGCCGTCTCTGTTTCCCACTAACAAAGGGGCCTGCAAACACAAACACTGAAACGTCAACAACAGCTGCATTTATAAGAAAGGGCCGTATTCCCTTCTTGGGGGGGGCACACTTCCAGTGGTGGGTGGTGCCAAAGGCAAACGTGGACACAGCAGCAATGCACATCTTCCCCTTTGTATAGTACTCAAGTTTCCAGAGAGAGAGAGAGAGAGAGAGAGAGAGAGGGAGGGAGAGGGAGAGGGAGAGGGAGAGGGAGAGGGAGAGGGAGAGGGAGAGGGAGAGGGAGAGGGAGAGGGAGATATATATATATCCCCCATCTGGGCAAGCAAAAGGCATTATCAGAGTTCAACCGACACATTCCACCCAGGTAGGAAAACTCAAGCAGGGCTTTTGAGGAGTGTGGAGTAGGAATAGCCCCAAGGGCCAGAAAGACGGGCTTTGAGGGCCACATTTGTCCCATAGGGCTGAAGTTCACCACTCCCTGACATAATACATAGCATACTTGGGATAAGTTACAGGTGGCCGTGTATCTGAAGAAGTGTACATGCACACCAAAGCTCATACCAATGACAAACTTACGATAGTTTGTCTCTACGGTGCTACTGGAAGGAATTTTCATACAGTACTTGGGATAACTCAGTCGGTAAGCTCAGGGTTGAAGGTTTGAGCCCTATGTTCGGCAAAAGATTCGTGCCTTGCAGGGGATTGGACTAGATGACTCTTGTGGTCCCTCCCAACCCTGCAATTCTATGATTCTATGTAGGGGCTCCACAGAGTACAGGGACGAGTACCAGCTTAAACTGCTGTAAAAAGCAGATTGGACAAACTGGATGAGGCCTGGAAAAGGAACCGCTAGGTGAACAGCCAGGGGATGAGGATAGGCTGTTGCTTCTGTGCTCTCATCCAGCAGGACACTCTCTAGGTTATGATTTAGAGTAGAGAAGTAGAGCAGAGATCAAACATTTAAATCAGACACACACACACACACACACACACACACACACACACCCCGCACACAAGCAAAGAATTCCGAGAGGTGTAATTTGTTATGGGTACTGGGAACTGTAAGCTATAGTTCACAGCATTCTTTTCTGGGATGCTGTGTACATTCAAACTGTCAGAAAACCTGAAACAGCAGCTTGCGGGAGAAGGGTGGCTTGGAGCAGGAAAGCAGTGAGTAGGAAAGAGTTTAAGAAGCAGTACACCACTTCCCAGCTCTAACTCACTTTGGAGCAATTTAAAATGCCACTTTCGGAATGTAGGAACACTCCGGGAATGTATTATCTCGGCTGGCCCCGAGACACGCCAAACTGATCTCCCTTTCAGTGGGCCAAACAGAAGTTTAACATACATTATAAGCTTTCAAGACCAGCCAAGATTCTTTAAGGAACAGTGTGTCCTAAAACCACACTCATGTGAGCTTGTTGTTATTTGAGCTTAAGGAACTCCCAATGCAATTTAATACCCGTTATCAAGCAAAGTGAAAGAGAGTAAAGGAGGCACTTTTATAAAAGGAGATGGGCTCTCTCTCTCTCTCTCTCTGTGTGTGTGTGTGTGTGTGTGTGTGTGTTGGTTTGAACCTTAGCTTTGTGCTGCATTTTCCAGGATCTTTTAACACTGCCAGGAAAAAGGTCTGTTCCAGCAAATCACAGGAGGTCTCCGTCTACGAAGACGACAACTTACTTCCTCTCTGGAAAAGCAGAGCAGACAAATTGGAGGATTCTCTCACTAGGATTGCTGACCAGCCAAAATCATGCTGCCTGGGCCAGAAATATCACGGTCCTGATCAATGAGTAGCAAAGGTGGCACCCTCTAGATCAGGCATGTCAAACCTGCGGCCCTCCAGATGTTTTGGACTACAATTCCCATCTTCCCCAACCACTGGTCCTGCTAGCTAGGCATCATGGAAGTTGTAGGCCAAAACATCTGGAGGGCCGCAGGTTTGACATGCCTGATCTAGATGTTGTTGGACTGCAAATCCCATCATCTCTGACCACTGGTCATGCTGGATGGGAATGATGGGAACTGGAGTCTAACAACCAACAGCATCCGGCTGACTGCTGCCAGAAGAGTAGAGAGTATGCCTTGTAGAGGACATGCCTTGTACGCAGGAGATCCCAGGTTCACTCTCAAGCATAGCTCAGTCAGTACAGCATGAGCCTCTTAATCTCAGGGTTATGGGTTAAAGTCCCACGTTGGGCAAAAGATTCCTGCATTGCAAGGGGTTTTACCCTTCCAACCTAAGCAGGGAACTACCCTTGCCTGAAACTCTGGAGAGCCGCTTCCAGTTGAAATACACAATAGTGAGCTAGCTGGACCAACAGTCTAACTTGGAAGAAGGCAAAATTAAAAAATTCCTTCAGTAGCACCTTAAAGACCAACTAAGTTTTTATTTTGGTATGAGCTTTCGTGTGCATGCTTCGACTCAGACCAACACGGCTACCTACCTGTAATTGGAAGAAGGCAGCTTCCTATGTTCCTTTGAATATGTAAATCGGGGAGTAAAAGTATGTTTTGTGCCTAACTTTATTAGCATACTAGCTAATGAATGCTGCCAGGCTTATGCAGGCGATTAAGGTAACAATGTCTGTAATAGCTGGGTGCTCTTTGTTATTGTTGTTGTTTGTTTCAGTGGGTTTTATAGCTGAAAATGGGCTCACACAAGTTGACCAACATGGCTGGGTGGGAGGGAGAGGGAGAGGGAGAGGGAGAGATCTGGAAAGGGGACATTCATGCACGCACGCACATCTTTGAATTTTTGTGGGGTGTGTTCTGCCTCTAACCCCAGCCACAAAGCAACATTCTGTTAAGTTACACTATAGCTATCGGGATTTTGACCAAGCCTTGGGCTGGCAGGCGGGTAGGGAATTTGCAGTAGCAAGCAGGGACACGAGTTTGAAAAATTGGGACAGACTTGTACACACATGTGATTTCCCCTTTCACTACACCATACAACCCTCAGACTGGGAGAGGAGGAAGTTTCATTGGCGGTGTTCTTGACAAGCTGTGCATGTTCTATTATTATTAATGAAGAGAGGTCCACAAACTTTGCCTGGCCTTGGTAACCAGCCAAGATGTTTGCTCAACACAACCCAGCCTCCACATCCCTTGCATAGGAAGGTCAGGGACTTCTTTAATGTCATACCTAGGGAGGCCTAGGGAGACAGGAGTGGGGAGGGGGACTGCTGGGAAAAGTGAAGACTCACCCCTCCTGTGCCAAACCTCAGAGATGCTCAGGAAGCAGCAGAAGTTCTTGGTACTTTCCAAAGGTCTCCAAGGCTCAACACAGGGAGAGTTCCTGCTCTTCTGCTGGCTCAGGAGAAGTAGAGGACATCTCAACGCTGCACTCACCAAGTTGAAAGGTAAACTCACAAATGTCAAGTGTTACTGTGGATCCCTCGTACCTACGGGACCGCCTCTCCTGGTATGCCTCGCGGAGGACCTTAAGGTTCACAAATAACAACATTCTGGAGATTCCGAGCCATAAGGTGGTTAGATTGGTCTTAACTAGGGCCAGGGCCTTTTCAGTACTGGCCCCGACTTGGTGGAACGTTCATCACAGGAGACCAGGGCCCTGAGGAATTGTCATCTTTCCGGAGGGCCTGCAAGACAGAGCTGTTCCGCCTGGCCTTTGGGTTGGATTCAGTCTGACCCCTGTGTTTTCCTCCCTCATGGTTTGGATTTATGGACTACTTAAAATGAGGCTGCATTTTAAATTTTAAATTTCAATATTGTATTTTAATTAATTCTTTTCTTTTCTTTTATGTCTTATTATAATTTTATTGGTGTTAGCTGCCCTGAGCCCAGTTTTGACTGGGGAGGGTGGGGTATAAATAAAAATGTATTATATTATTATTTATTATGATGATGATTAATAACAATAACAATGACCCCAGCTGAAGGAAACTTGCGGATAATAAATCATTGCCTTCTCATGCTACTAACATTCATAATATGATGAAGACTAATCCATTCCAACCGTTCCTCCTCCATTATCTTCTGAGACAGGCGGATGCCAACCTAGTTTACACATTCACAAGCGCTATGCAAATCTTAGTAGCAACACTACCATCTTCACAGTCAAATATTAAATTTCCCCCAAAGCTGGAAGTATAACAACTCTGCATTAACACAACAGTGTGTCCCTTGGCCCATGGCTCTGGCAGATGCCAATTCTAAAGCAGGCAGGCATCCCATAGTTTTCTGGATTAATTCTCCATCACTATCCCCACCCCTACCAAAACTTAGGAATTTCTTAACAAAATTTGCAACCTTTGTATTAAAAAACAAACAAGCCCTCTTACGTCTCCAGTCATTTGCTTTTGATTAGGCCATTGGTATTTTCAGTGAATATCTGAGATGTTACAACAGGCTACATCTACTCTCTCTCTCTCTCTCTCATTTCCTCTGTTTCTGTCTCTCTCCTGCGCTTTTGCCTCTCACTAAGTAGGAATGTGAAAAATGTTACCAGGCTTTCTGGAAAAAGCGTCAATGCATCTCAATTTGGTGCTTTCATGAAGCAATGCAAATGTTGTTATATTTCATACTCCAGCTCTCAGGCAGCTTCCGGCAAAAGGATCATAAAAAAAAAAGAACAAGTTGTATTGCGGGGAAAGAAGAAAAATGAAATATGCTCAGACATTCCTTGACAAGCACCCATACAAATAACTTCACTTTGCCTGCAACTTTCAAGCAGTGAGCTCTTGGTCTTGCGGAAGACGGGAGCAGCAGCAGCGTTGGAATAAAAGGGAGGGAGAAGCAAAGAAATCCCAGCTGATATATACCCTTAAAAGTGGGACAGAAAATCCATTAAATAATATAAAAAGTTGGACAGTCTCATATGAGAGTCCTTATAGATACCTGGTACTAGAGCTTCATATGAGCTCTGAATGTTTGCATGCCTGCTTTTTGATGCAATGGGTGGCTTGTTGGCAAGGAGGGCACAGTGAACTGCAAAGGAAGCTGTCTCATACAGGATCAGGTCATTGGTCCATGCAAGTCAGCTCTCCAGCATTTCAAATAGCCTTTCCCAGCCGTACCTAGAGTAGGGGTTGGCAAACTATGGTCCAGAGGCCGGATACAGCCCACCAGGCTCGTAAATCCAGCCTGAGGACCCTGCCACCTGCTTGGTCAGTCCCCATGCTGAGCTAAACCGGCGTGGCATGGCGTTTCCTTGAAAAGAAGCTGTGGGCGCCTTGCCACGTGGGGAATGACTTCTGCAACGCCGGCATGCCTTCGGATTGGCTGCAGGAAGTTACTGCAGCCTATCCGAAGCACGGACGTCTCTGGTTGGCTGGCGGCGCTGGCACGGCTTCGGATTGGCTGCAGGAAGTTCCTGCAGCCAATCTGAAGCCTCGCCACCTGCGCACTGAGGTAAACCCGGTGGAGAGGCCAGCCAGCGGGCGGTGGGTCTGGGCCGCGCCTTGGGCGCATCACAGGGCTTCAGCCGGAGTTTGGCGCACTTACTGGCCCTGTGCCTCCCACCCGGCTTGGCACCGTTGGTGGTGGTGCGCTCGGCGGCAGCGCTAGAGCAGCTGGAGGGCGAGCTGTACACCGCTTGCCCGGCGCTCTGCATGTGCGGCCTGGCCTCAGACGACAGGCCACAGCGCGTGGTGCACACTGTCTGGGAGCTCCACAGGGATGGGCCAATGGAGCGGCTGCTGCTCGTCAACAACTCCGGTGGGTGGGTGGCACCAAGAAGCACTCCTGAGCGCGTGCGAAGTGTGTTCCTCCTCCAGGTCTGGAGGCAGCTGCAGGACCCGCTGGCAGGGTATTTATATTTTTCAAAATATAGTCCGGCCCTCCACAAGGTCTGAGGGACAGTGGACAGGCCCCCTGATGAAAAAGTTTGCTGGCCCCTTGCTAGAGATTGGACTTGCGATCAACTACAGCAGGCATCCCCAAACGTTGGCCCTCCAGATGTTTTGGACTACAATTCCCATCATCCCTGACCACCTCTTAGCTTGGGGTTATGGGAGTTGTAGGCCAAAACATCTGGAGGGACGCAGTTCGGGGTTGCCTGATCTACAGCATGCAAACCAAATGTTCTACCAATGAACTACAGGACAATGCATCTGATAGGAACATAGGAACCTGCCTTACACCAAATGAGAACCCATCTTTCATGTAGCTCAGTACTCTCTACAATGGCTTACATTCAAGCATCTCCAGCTTTTCACGTAGCAATCTTGTTCAGCCATACTTAGAGACACCTGAACCTAGAACCTCCTGAACGCAGAGCCAAGCATAGCTAACACATGAATTACCATTTTATCTTGTATCAAACTCGTACAATGTATGCATGTAAGCTATCGCACATTGCAGCTTTCTAACACATGATCTGGTTGTGCCCTTGGATTCAAACATTTGGAGAGGTGTCAGTTTAAGATTTTTACGAGGAGACCATTTATCCTATCTTGCACGATCCTCCGAAAACATCACAGGAATTTCTAAAGGATGATATTGAGATGGACAATTTTGACTTGGCACTGAATTCATTAGTAGCTGGCAGAATGTGCATCACCACTTATTATTTGGAGAAATCTTGCTGTACCATCAACTTCAAATGGATCAGAAACACCTGGGGTGCCAAATTATTAACTAAATCTCCCGCCCCCAGGAGCCATTACACAAATCAAATGACGACTTTGTGCAAAAAAAAATGTTCTGAAGCAGTACTTTTCAAGGTAAGGTACAACCTTGCATCTTTCTCTCTCTCAATGATGTACTTAATCATCTTGAATTTTCATTCTATTTCTGCACCTGCATTTCAACATTAAGAAAAATACACTCATATAAATGCATGATAGCAAGTTAGCTATTACTGTGACAGAAAGTGGTGTGTGTGTGTGTGTGTGTGTGTGTGTGTGTGTGTGTGTGTGTGTATCGAGGACCTCCGCACCACAAGGAGGGATGAGTGCAAGACCCATGCGCTCTATACGCAGCGACAACTTGCACATTCACCCAACTCCTGGACCCCTTTGACTAAAACCTTTTGAAAATCAAATGCATCACAGTGCAAGCCAAAAACCCTGCTCTCTGAGACACATCATGAAAGGATTTGGCAGGAGGTGGCAGTGGTTAGGTTTCCTTTCATGTAGCTCCAACCCTGAACGCAGATACGAAGATCAAACATAGGAGAAACTCCATCCAAATGCTCTCAAGTCTGTTCAAACCTATACTTTTATGGATCCGTGGGCCTGCTTTTAAAGAAACCCTCCCCATTGTCTATTAATAGGATGCATGTTCAGGTGAGCTTCCTTTCTTTAAAAACAACAACAAAGCACACACACACCCCAATAAAATCAGCAGAAAATATTGGAATCGGATTCCTTAATTGAGCTTTTAATCTTGTCCTCTCCCCTGTGCAACCAACTCCCCCTGCTCCTGCCTAAATTATCAAGCCTGTTTCTGTAACATTTGGAAGCACCACTATGCCAATCACCATGGAAACCTTTAACCAGGCAAACGGTGCACAACCAACAGGACGTCAATTCCAATAATCTCCTTACAAGACTTTGAGAGCATGAGCAGCATAAAAAGTAATTAAGCAGTAATTAACAGGACATCACAGGTATAGGTGGCTTGTTTGTCCCTAATCTGACCTCTGGAGGGGAAAAAAATCCCAATATCAACACAACGGGCTATTAATAATAATAATAATTTAAAAGCTGGTAAATGTTTTCTCTTCTTTAAATTATCAGTTGTTACTGTTTGCCTATGTACGGCTTGTATGTTTTTAATTTTGTTTTTTGAAGTTTGGCTTTGGTTTAAGTCATCCTAAAAGATTTAGGAAATTATCCTAAAAAGTAGCATGTACACACACAGAAAAACCTGCACATTTCTCCCATTCTGGTAGTGAATGACATCAATTTGCAAAAGCCACATATCTACTGAAAAGTGTTTCCAGATGAACAGGGAAAAGGACAGTGGAAGAGCATCTGCTTTGCATGCAGGTCCCAGGTTCAATCCCTAGAACATGAAGACCTAGGAATATCACCTATCTGAATCCCTGGAGAGCTACTGCCAATCATAGAATAATAGAATTATAGAATCATAGAATTGGAAGGGTCTTTAAGATTCATTTAGTCCAATCCCCTGCAATGCAGCAATCTCAGCTGAAACATCCATGACAAATGGCCACCCAACCTCTGCTTTAAAACTCCCAACGAAGGGAAGTCCAAAACCTCCCGGGGGAGTCCATTCCACTGCTGAACAGCTCTTACTGTCAGAAAGTTCTTCCTGGCGTTTAGTTGGAATCTCCTTCCTTGTAACTCAGATCCATTGGCTCGGATAGTGGCCTCTAGAGCAGGAAAAGCAAGCTTGCTCCATCTTCCACGTTGACAACCCTTTAGCAGGGTTTGAAATTAGCAGGGCGCCAGGCACATTTTGCGCCTAAAGGTTCTCCATTTGCGAGCACCTCAAAAAGTCTGAGTGCCATTTCTTTGCGCCCGGCTAACACTCAAAGGATTACTGAAATGTATGTGCTTTGAAGCCTCAAAGTATACATTAAGGACTGACAATATGTTAAGGAGTTTAACAATAAAGAGTAGAGTGTTTTGAAAACTAAAGTATGGCACCGATTATTTTTTATTGTAAACACCAAATTAAACATGTATTAACAATTTCTGATAACAGAACATTTTTTCAGAGTGCAGTTAAAGGCTTTCTTGTCTGCA
This sequence comes from Zootoca vivipara, assembly GCF_963506605.1. Lineage (NCBI taxonomy): Eukaryota > Metazoa > Chordata > Lepidosauria > Squamata > Lacertidae > Zootoca > Zootoca vivipara. The sequence continues at coordinate 10,238,102 of NC_083292.1, read as the reverse complement.
ACAACATTTGATGCCTGCATCTACTTTAACTAACTGAGATTCATGTTATTAAACCTAAATGCACTGTCTCATATGGGATGAGGCCAGAAAACTGCAAGTAAACAATGAACGGAAAAGTCTAAAGGACCCCACCCCCCACCCGAGTGCAAACAATAACCTGAAATATTCTACCCTCCACCACCAACTCTGACCATCTCCAAGGACACTGACAATTTTCTCTTTTAAATGTTCTATTCATAAAAGGGGCAACTATTTCAAAGCAGAATGTGCAGAACTTCATCCACCTTAGTTTGGCTTTCCCTAGGTTAAAGGGAATGAAATGCAAATTACAGCGACATGAATTACAGGTGCAATTAACTGCTGTCCTAGAGCTCATGATTCATTTCCCACATGGCAGTTAGTGCCAAACACGTTGTCTGCCCCGTTCCACAGTTTGCACTTACAAAATCTCCTATGGGAACAGAGTGTGTTTTTGTAGTCTAGGTTGATGGAGAGAGAACTGGCACTCAGAACAGACGTAGGGCCAGATCAGCACATGCAGAAACACACACAGAGAGTTTGTCTGTTGAGTTTAAAACTTGGCCTTTGCTGCTGCTGTGTGTACTGGCACGGAGGAGCCATCATACAGAGTGTCCGGTACCCAGATAAAGCATTGGGCCAGATGCAATTCAACACTGCCTTTTAGGGGACAGTCAACTGGGGTTGTGGCTATATTTTCAGTGGTTTCTCAAATATTATTTTGGGCTGCACAACCCCAGCTCCTTGTTGACTTCTGCTTATCTTGACCATTAAGGACATTACAGTGGTACCTCTACTTACGAATAACTCTACTTACAAATGTTTCTACTTACGAATGGAGCTCCGTCCACCATCTTGGATGCGGTTTAGATAGGATTTTTTCTACTTACGAATTTTTTCTCCCAATGCATTCCTATGGGATTAGACTTACAATTTTTTTCTACTTGCAAATGTGTGTTTGGAACGCATTAAATTCGTAAGTAGAGGTACCACTGTACTATATTAAAGTATGTTAATATACTCTATCCTAAAAACATGCAAAAAGTTAGTCTCCGACATCCATTATCAACCTTCAAGATGGTGGCGCGTGCAGACGCTGCGGCTGAGAGCTCCCTGGAGAGGAGTCAGGGTTTGTTAGGGCGAATTATTTATGTATAGGTGGGATGGGAAGTGAGTCGATATGCATTTTTTGGATAGTAGGCTGATGGATAGTAGGATGGTGTTGTAAGTTTGATGTAGATTCTCAATTTCGTTGTTCTGCATGGGACAATGACAATAAAGATTTGCATCGTATCGTATCGTATCATTTTATGGAGGCAGGAAATAGCTGCTGCTGGAGGGTGGCTGGCAGCCATTTTGAAAAATGGCTCCCAGAGACTTATGACAACCTGCGCATGATGACTACCCATTCTCTCCCACACACTCCAACCTATGCCTTCCAGATCAGGAGTGAGGAGCCTGTGACCAACTGCAAGGGATGGTGAGATTTGTAGTTCAGTAACAGGTTCCTCGACCCCCCTATTATATGACAACCCACTGGAACTCGCAACCCCCAACTACCTTCCTGTCGAAATCAATAGGCAATATTAATAAACTGTGGGATTTGCTGCCCCAAGATGTGACACTGGGCACCAGTTTGGGTGGCTTTAAAGCAGGATTTGACAATTTACAAAGCATGGGGCTGCCAGTGGCTAATAAGCTGTTATCACCATGTGCTACTTCCAGGATCAGAGACTAAATGCCTGTGAATGCGAGTCACAACAGCAGTGGGAGGCTATGCATAAAATCATAGATCTGTACCGTTGGAAGGGACCCTGAGGACCACCAAGTCTAACCCCCTGCAATGCAGGACTATGCTACTGTCCCATACGAAGATCGAACCTGTAGCCTTGGTGTTTTCAGTACCATGCTCTAACCAACTGAGCTATTGTACTCGTGTCTTGCTTGTTGGCTTCTCGTTGTTATCTGGTTGACGGTAAACAAAATCCTAGATCAGATAAAAACTGGGGAGATTGTGTAGGACACTTCAGGCTCAGGGGCCAAAAGCAGCTCTTCAAAACACCTTATCTGGTCCTTGTGTCTCTCCTCAGACAAACCCCTCCTTCCCAGACCAGACCCCGCTCCGACCCTGAGCCATGCCCCCGCCTGAGTGTTTTTGCCTGGCAGGAATGTGTCTTTAAGCTGTGACAATGCCTCTTGCTCGCTTACATGAATGATAGAGAAGGGTTTGCATGAGAGCAGAAACTAGCCTCCTGCGCAAACGTAAAATCTGCACCCACTGTTGTGTGGCCCCCCATTAGGTTGCCCAAAAGCAAGCGTGGCTCTTGGGCTGAAGGTAAGCTTTTGGTCTGGGGTTTTCTTATCGATGCTGGCTAATGAATTATTTCCCCAAACCTCTCCCAGACAGGAACATCCCCCATTCAATTAAAAATGAAAACCGGGCACGTGGTCCTGCTGAAGCAAGCCACATTCTCCTCCCCCCTAGCCAGCAGTTTACACCCTTCCCCCTTGCAATTATCCCCACCCAACAGTCAGGCTGCCATCACTATTATAGGATCCATGTGATCAGAAGACTGGAAGAGAACAGCTAAGTGCAGACATTGATCAGGCTGCTGTGACACAGCTATTAAGAGCGCAATCCTTGCCTGCAGAGACCTCACAGCCTCCCGGTTCGTTGGTTTGCATTTTTTCGGCTATGCCTTGGAGTCAGGCTCACCCCAGGATGGGGTTGCTTCCCCTCTTTGGAGCATTGCCCTGCAGCAAGGATGGGGAGCGTCAAGCCCAGAGGGGTCAAATGCAGCCCCCTGCCCGGCTCTTCCGAGTTTGAGCCCTCTGAGCTCTCCCAACATGACAACTACATTTTTCCAGGCCATGTCCCCTGGCACCAAACACACTCGGTTCCCTCCTTGGGTCCCTTTTACAAGCAGGAATGTGTCCAGCAATGCCTCTTGCTTTGCCTGGATGTGTGAAACCGCTGGTGTTTGCATGGATGGGATATAGCTGAACAAAGGTTAAGAGCAGGGGTCAGCGAACTTTTTCAGCAGGGGGCCAGTCCACTGTCCCTCAGACCTTGTGGGGGGCCGGACTATATTTTGAAAAATATAAATACCCTGCAAGCAGGTCCCGCAGCTACCTCCAATATATACCTCCAAAATATGAACGAATCCCTATGCCCCACAAATAACCCAGAGATGCATTTTAAATAAAAGGACACATTCTACTCATGTAAAAACACCAGGCAGGCCCCACAAATAACCCAGAGATGCATTTTAAATAAAAGGACACATTCTACTCATGTAAAAACATGCAGATTCCCGGACCGTCCGCGGGCCAGATTTAGAAGGGGATTGGGCCGCATCCGGCCCCCGGGCCTTAGTTTGGGGACCCCTGATTAAGAGTCACATCCATGCTCCTCACTGTCTTATACATATTTAAATTATTAACATCCTCATCCTCCTCATCAATTAAATTTGTACACCACCCTTCAAGATGTCCAGTTCGATAAAAGATTCTGCAGATGCACGCAAAACAAATGCACACTTCAATCTCATGGTGGCACATTGTCCAGCATTGCTTAAGAGTTAGGACGTAGGATGCTGCTGACCAAAAAAATACCACTGTTTAGATAGTTTGATAGGCCCCCAGGCCAACCTCAGTGGGTACTCACCAAGGTCTTGCAATATTACCAGCCCACGAAGATCTTGCATCTCCCAAGTCCCCTTTTAAAACGATTAGTAATCCTATCACATCTCTGGAGTCTGCCTCCCAAGTTTGGGCACAGAGCAAAACAGAAGTCTGCCAAAGGTCTAACACAGAAGAAGAAGAAGCGCTGGGGGGGGGGGGAGAGAGGCAGGCGGGAGAAAAGGCAGAGGAAAAAGCAAAAGCTGCTCTTTACACCCAGTGACTGACTCAACTGTAACATGACCTGGGCTGCGTCTTGCTGTTGAGAACATTAACTGGGAACAGCTTCCATTCAGCTCCCCCTGCCAAAACGCAAACAGGGCCTGCATCTCTGGTGGTTTGCTGGGCTCTCTTCCTCTCCTCCCATGCTAATGGGTTTCCTTCCCTTGTGCTTCTTTTAAAGCCTGCTGGTTACTGCGTGCATCAAGCTCCTTAGTCCCACACATCTCCTCCCTTATCTCCATCTCTCATTGGTTTCATCGCAGGAAATCCATGTGATTAAGAGAGAGCCTTACTTCAGTTGCCAAGCAGTGCTTGGCCATTATTCTAAAATATGTCCTGGTCTCCCTGCATGCCTCTTTTCTTTTAGGGGGGAAAAGACCCAAAAGCAAAGACTATGCAGATTGGCTAGCAGGAATTGACACTGTGACATTGAACATAAGCCTTCTGATCTTCTGTACACAGAGTTGGCAATGTATGCTAAAGCAGGGTTGGCCAATGTGCTGTCCTCCAGATGCTGGATAATCATCTTTGACCACTGGTGAGGCTAGATGGGACTGATGGGAACTGGAGTCCACCAATGTCCATCATCCTAAGAAGGAACAAACACTTTCATTCATTCATTCCTTACTGGAATTCAGGGTACAGCTGCAATGCCCCCAAATTCCCCCAAGTAAGGGGCATTCTACCTAGCTAGCAAAGAGGGTAAGACAGCAAACAAACATCAAAACAGCTATTGTAATATGGCCCGAGAATTTCACCCAGCAGCTTAAAAAAAAAGCAAGAACGAAACATGCTTTCCCCATGTATTGTTGCTAACAAATATCCTGCAGACCCTGTGGAGTTTTGCAAACGGTTTACAGGAGAGGCTTATATCCTGTCGGCTTGAAAGGTTATATCTGAAAAGCAGAAAAAGGGAAGGGGGAGAATGGGCATCTTCAGATTATATTTAAAGCAGCAACACTTCTTTATACCTTAAGCCCCCATCTTCAGCACTGGTGCAGAGGGTTGGGGGGGGAGGCTGAAGCAAAGCAATATTGTTCAGGAAATAAGGTGCAGAACAGGACTGTGGATCCTCAGGCTTGGGGTTTTGAATGTGGCCCTCTAGACCTCTCTGTGTGGCCCTCAGAAGTCTTCCTGGGCCATGCCCCTCACCGGTCCTGTTTCACAGCCCAAGAAGGGTTTTTGCCTGGGTGGAATGTGTGCTTGAAACTCTTGTCTTTATGGGGGAGATTGTGTGTGTGTGTGTGTGTGTGTGTGTGTGTGTGTGTGTGTGTGTGTGTGTGTAGAGAAACCAGCCTACAGCAAAAAGGTAAAATTTGCATAATGTGGTCCTCGGGCTGAAATGTTCTAGACATTTGGACCCAGGCAGAGTCAAAGACAGACTAAAGGCACCCCAACACACCAAGAGTTCAGTTCTGAGTACTGGTGTGGGACAATCCTGAATACACGGTGTGACGCAAGAAGAAAACATCCAAACCCTAGCCTTCCACACTAATCAGTTAAATGGGAGTTATATGAATGGAGGGACGGATTCAGTAACCTGGACTAGATGAACAATAGTCTAACCTGGTTAAAGGTAGCATCTTACAATGTCCGTGCTCAAATCAGCACACCTGGGCATTTTTGTTGACGGTAACAGGGACATTAATAGGTACTGAATCTCAGAGGTTTTAGCTGCGGGCAGGCACTTCTCCCTTTGACTTGCAGCAAATCTCTCTATTTTGGAGAAGCCCAGACCTAGAAAACTTCAGCAGCCAGGCTCCCTTGTTCTGCTATTCACATTTTTGCCACAGATGGAAACTGCTTTAAACTCAGCAGCTCAAGGGCTCTGTGTCAAGGTTTTAGCTAAGTTATCCAGAGATTTCGAGAAAGGCCAAGGAAGTGAACAGGGGGAGGAAAATGAATTCTTATTAATATTTCATCGTTCAAACATGATTGCAACGAACAGGGTGGATGAGGAAGGAGAAGTCCCTGAGGTCAGATGCATTACTTACAAGCGCTATTTCTGACTCAACAGTGGAGAGAGCAGTCAAGACAACTACTCGCCTAAGGCATGGAACAATCCCCACCTGGGCAAGGAGGAGACTCGAACATTTGAACCAGGCATGGCCCTCCAGCTGTTTTGGGACTACAATCCCATCATCCCTGATCACTGGTCCTGTTAGCTAGGGATGATGGGAGTTGTAGTCCCAAAACAGCTGGAGGGCCAAGTTTGGCCATGCCTAGTTTGAACCATCAAGGAATATTGGGGGAGCAGGCAGGGGACGACAGATTACTGAAGACTAAACTGGATAGTGTCCTACCAGCAAATGCAAACAATGTATTGTGCCCCATCCTGGGGAAAGGGTTGTATCTCAGTGGTGGAGCTTTGCTTGGGGAAAGCCCTAGGATAAGTAAGTAAGTGGCACCATAAATGGTTAGAGGGATCAGGAAGCAATTGGTGGGCAGGATGAACTGCTGCCTGTAAGAACAGACGATACAGAGCTTAGATGAACGAAGAATATGAAGCTGGCATAAGGCTGCTTTCTATGTTCCCAAAGATACTGTGCCCCGTCGTAGGTATGCTTGCTCATCAAACATCCCACTAAGTTCCACAGAGCTTGCGCCTACGCAATCGTAGGTAGGATTGCAGCCCTAATCTTCTAATATTAAGGTTCAGAAAAGGGCAACACTGAAAGGATCAAGAGGATGGAGTGAATCCCTGATGGAGAAAAAGGTTGCTGTGTTTAGGACTTTTCAGTTTAGAGAAAATTGCGAAGGGTACGTTACACGACAGAAGATAGATCAGCTAAATCGCATGTGTCCTGGAGTGGGGTGGGTGGGCGGGCGACAGCCACAGCTGGCATGCAACCCTCAGAAGGTTACTTGAGAGTGAATGTGGCCCTTGCCCCCCCCCCAAAATAAGTCACCCTGGGTGTAAAGTCTCTATTGCTGCATGGTTGAAGGTGCTGTCTTTGATGTACAAAGCCCTATACAGCTCAGGACGAGGACACCCGAACGATTGCCATATCCCCTCTGTAGCCAGCCAATCACTACATTCTGCAAGGAGAGCATCCTGCAGATACCATCCTATTCCACACAATGTTGGATTAGGGCCTTTGGAACTCCCTGCCTCTGCATTTCAGACAGGTTTTCTCAGCACCCGCTCAAGGCATTCCTCTGTCAATAAGCCATCTAAAACCTTTATTCCCAGTTGGTATCTGTCTTGGATTTGAAATGATTTTATGTATATCTCGCTGCTGTTCCAACCTGTTTATATATTTATAATTGGGGTTTTATTTAACCATCACTTTTATATATGCAATTGTTTTGACTGTCTTACACATGAATGTGTTTTGCATATGTTGCTGTTGTGAAAATTGCTTTGGGGGGCCTCAAGGGAAGTGATTCATAAATGAAACAAATGCATGGCGCATTTGCAAATGCACCCCACATTTTGCATTTGTATATCACTTTGTATTGATCGTCTTTCTGGAAACCTAACCCCAGCCCTCTCAGGCAAGTGAATGCAACCCAAAGCAGTGGTCAAGACTGAGAGGGCAGCTTCATCAAAATCCACGTACTAAATTCACAGAAGAGGCAATACTTCCCTAGCCAGAGACTGATAACACCTGCATCAGTCATGCAAAACGACAGGCATACCCAGTGAGGCTCTGCAATATTCATGCTAAATCCGTCCACCCGCATTCCAGTTGTTTCTAAGCATTCCAGAGTGAACAGAAGCCTCGACCCCCCCAGGGATAAATAAATTTTAAAAAGCAGCTCCTTGTGCCACCAACAAACAAACCAGTTTAACCAAGCAGAACAAATTAAATAACACAAAGACCTAAACAAACAAGGGAAGAGAAGGAGGGCTGGCGGAGGGAAGGGAGAGACAGGAATCCTGACAAACAAATTGAGACTTGAGCAAAGGGTGAAGCTGGAGACACACGTTAATGAAGGTGGCAAGAGTTTTGTTCTCAGACTCATTTTTCCATGTGTTTCAGAGGTCATAAATAAAGGCGGCAAAACAACATCAGATTCAATTTCTTGCAGAACACCTGCGATCCCCAAAGGGTGTGTGTGTGTGTGTGTGTGTGTGGCTTGCTTGACTGTTATTAGAATATTGGGGAAGGGGGTGTTGCTTCAACACACACACACACACAAACAAACAATACAATACTTGTGCATGCAGCATGCCACTCAGAACACAACTCTGGCATTGCAAAAGCTGCTGCGATGGTTTAATTAAAATCACTTTAAGGTTTGTACAGGCACAATCACCCAATATTGTCTTCTCCCTGACTGTGCTGGAGGAGCCAAAACGTGCCTTTGCAGACAATGAGTACAAAATCTGCCTGACGCCGTTTGCTCTAAAAATAAACAGTGCATGTTAAGTAGCATCAGAACTAGCATATCAAGTTGGGGTGGGTGGAGTGGAGGAGAGAGGAGAGAAAGGGGGAAGAAATGTTCTAAAACAAGAATGCAAATAATAATAATAATGTAACCAAGAATCCTAGGGGATTAAGAACAAAGCAAATTGTGCACATTCAGCCAGGAAAAAATATATATTAGAGGCATTCTGCGTGTCCAGATACTTCGTGCACAAACACGCTGAATGAATTAGCCACTTATTACATCCATTTACTTTAGAAGGTTTTAAAAATGGGGAGCTGCTAGCCCAGGGACAGGGAATTCCTGTACAGTAGATGTTTATTGGACTGCAACTCCCATAATCCCTGATCAACAGCCATGCTGGTTGGGGCTAATGGAAGCTGTGAACCCAACAACACTTGGAGGACTTTAGGTTGCTTGAAACGTCCTGCCAGCAGGATCTCTGAAGCACCCCTTTCTCCCAAAGAGACAAAGAGTTCCCTCCTCCCATCTGATATGCTACATGCAACAGGGCCTTTTGTGGTAGTTGCACCCAAATTTTGGAGCCCCCTACCACAAGACTCTTGACTGCACCCTATTAATGGCTTAGAGATAGAAGCTTGAGACCTTGCTTATTCCTTTTTTATTTTTTTATTTATTAGCCAGTTTGGGGACCAAGAAAAGGGGGAGCATACAATAGGGAGACAAGAACATTTCTTCTTTCAGAGGCTGTTGGGAATGACAGCCAAATATCAATTTCTCTTGCTCTGTTTCTTCACTGATTTTGTCAATGCAGTTATTTTTTAAAATCTGTATTATGCTGACATTTTTTAAAAAATAAATTAAAAATTAACTGCATTGACAAATTCAGATTTTTTTAAAAAAATCTGTATTATGCTGACATTGGGACGTGGGTGGCGCTGTGGTGTAAACCACTGAGCCTTCGGCTTGCCAATCGGAAGGTCAGCGGTTTGAATCCCCACGACGGGGTGAGCTCCCGTTGTTCAGTCCCAGCTCCTGCCCACCTAGCAGTTCAAAAGACGCTAAAAAGTGCAAGTAGATAAATAGGTACCACTCCGACGGAAAGGTAAACGGCGTTTCCGTGTGCTGCTCTGGTTCGCCAGAAGTGGCTTAGTCATGCTGGACACATGACCCGGAAAAACTGTCTGTGGACAAACGTCGGCTCCCTCGGCCAATAAAGCAAGATGAGCGACGCAACCCGAGTCGTTCATGACTGGACCTAACGGTTGGGGTCCCTTTACCTTTATGCTGACATTTAGATGCCCAGTGGATGGTGTAGAATAGGGAAGGAAGAGCATACACATTTTAAATAATGCAAGGGAAGCAGGGCAAGAGATTTCAGCCTTGGTTCACTTCAAACCCTGCCAACCATCTCCATGCACACTGCCCAGGCTTGTGCCCCAGGAAGGTCATAGCTAATTGAGTCGTCTGACTTCACCCCCAGAGGAACACTCCATTGTCTCTCGAGACAGATGGCTGCCAACAACAAAACAACAACAACAACTTCAATTCCAGTCGGTGCATATTCTGTTAACAACTCATGAATTCCCATTCAACAAAAGTTCCGGTTTCGGTTTCTTGCCCCACTTTTCTTGTGCTATAGCCCCTCCAGGCAGCAACAATGTGGTAGCAGAAAAATTAAAAGTCAGCATTAATCCATCACTGTTATTGTGGCAGAATAGACTTGTAATGAAACACTAGCCTGGAGTGACCCTGAGCCTCTCATGTCAGTGTCATAGAGATCCTGGGCTGCCCAAACGACAAGACCCTCACTCTCAGCCTCGCTCATGCGGTCCAAAGGAAAGCAGAGCAATACATTTGGCACCAGCTTGGCTTCAGGAGTTGCCAGTAGGCAGCATACAAGACGGTAGTCTTAGGGACTCCATTCCGGATTTGTGTAGGGTTTACTCCTTAGCCTTTTCTTCTCCTGAAGATATCCCGCAAGGCAGCAGAGGTTTAGGATCAGAGTTTTCCTTCCCCTAGTTGGGCTACCTTTACAGGTTAATAAGCCCCACCTGCCCTTCACGTCTGCCTACAGCAGATGCAGAAACTACCTTCTTGACTGTTGGGTCTCCTCTACCGCAAGACAGCTAGAACGTTATTGTCTATTAACTTTCTTCCTGCCATGTGCTTACGTATTCACGTGTATCATTTCGTTTGCAATGTTGAAGTTACCCTGTCTTTGCTAAAATGCTAAAATTGTTCTTGGAATTCCTCGATGTGTTTTGTAAACTGCTTTCTCTCCCCCAAGCCCTGCTCATTTTTTAAATATTTTTTTGTTTTATTTTGTATTTAGTATTTGGTAGTGAGTGGATGACTGTTGTAAGCCACTTTGATTTGATTTTGCTTGCTATTGCTCAGTCAGTAAGGATGGCACATATAATGCATGTGACATGAAGATTAAGCACCATACAAATGCCAAGAATTGCTGTTTCATATTTTGTTTTTGTTTTCTGATAATTATTTTCTTACGATCACTCTCTTTCCTCCTCCTTGTTCATCACCATCTTATTCTGTGGGTGAAAAAATGGTTAGGGGTAATCATATACTCTGTGCAAAGTGGTTGCTGTTTGAGTCGAGGAGGAGAAATCAGCCTCGGCTGGATTATTATTTTCAGTAGATGAAGCAGAGCTAAGCAAAAGAGGCCTGAGCTTGGGGGGTGGGGTGGGGGAATGGTATTTAGAGTACAAGGGTCTACAGCTTAGTTTCACGGCCATTAAGTTCCCAAAATGAATTTTTCACTGGGGACAGCCAATGGAGCACCAGGTATCCGCAACAGGACTTCTTTCAAGGCTAAAGGGGTGGGGAGGGGAGAAAGAGATTTTAAAAGGGATGGAACTTCTGCACCACTGTAACACTCCCCAAGGGCCAGTTTAGATGCATCGTTTGGCATGGACAGGTTGGCTTCTTGGAAGAGTTCGCATCAGGGTGCATGTCGGAAAAACGCTGCCATAATGGGTCACTTTATATTGCACCCCTCCACTGAGCTTTTACTAGGCACATAAATCTGTTTGCTCGTGAAAGTGCAAGGGTGTGCAGCTTGAGGTGGCGTGTACGTGTGCATTTAAGCACGCCACAGATTTACAGCTGTTCTACTGCAAATTGTACTCTTCTTGGGTTGTACTCCATGTTAGGTAAAGGAAAAGGACCCTTGGACAGTTTAGTCCAGTCAAAGGCAACTATGGGGTTGCTGTGCTCATCTCGCTTTCAGAGCGCACGGAAACACCATTTTACCTTCCCGCCACAGCGGTACCTATTTATCTACTTGCACTGGCGTGCTTTCGAACTGCTAGGTTGGCAGGAGCTGGGACAGAGCAATGGGAACTCACCCTGTAGTGGGGATTCGAACCAACAACCTTCTAATCGGCAAGCCCAAAAGGCTCAGTGGTTTAGACCACAGCACCACCCGCATCCCTGCCTCCGTGTTAGCCCTACTCAGAGCAGACCCATTGAAACGACCAACATAGACCCATTAATTTCAGTGGGTCTGCTCTGAGTATAACTTAGCTAGAGACAACCCAACGGAAACGGACTTATACCTGGTAAGACTGTTTGTACGCCTACTCCTGTTGTCCAGAGAGTTATCTACTCTCTGGGGAACCAGGCAGAGGACTGTCTCATCACCCAACTATTTTAATCAAGGATGCCAGGGTCTTTTCCTTGCAGCTGGCATGCAAGTCTTGGAATGTTGGCCCAGATGGCCATGTGGCCCTTGGTCTGCAAAAGCTTCCCCGCCCCATGGGTGAAGCAGTGGCTTCCTGCTAAAAACAATAATGTAGATACACACAATACCAGTGCTGGTATAAGAGTCTGTCCTTGGTAACAATTCCCAATAACGGCATGGTCTGGCCAAAAGGCTAGGAGTTCGCCACACTTCCTACGGCACTTGTGGCCCATAGCCAATGCTCCACGTACCGATGGTGCTCTACAAGTTAACAGAATAATTGACACGTAAACACTTCTTTCTGGCAGGAAGCTAACGGTGAGTGACAAACTACTAGCATATAACAGACTGTCAACAACAACAACGAAACCACGGGCCGCCTAGGAGAGGCCCCAGAGCCGGCCTAGTTGGGAGACTGCATAACAGTGGTTATGAAATTTTCATTATTGGGTTATGGCTGCAGCAGGATTTTGATTTAGTGCTTGAGTTTCCTTACTGCCCCTCCAGGCATTACAGTTAAGCGTTCTGCAGATTCATAGCGCATTCTGTCTCGTCCTCCCAGATGACATAAATATTAGCCGAACCTGCACTTGCTGCTTCTTTTTTTATATATAAAAAGGAGGAAACGGAGGCTCTGACTAGCTAGCTCAAGGAAACGATGACTCTAATGGATTCTTCTTCCACCCTGCTACACCCGGCAGTAGGGGCATGTGGTTAGATAGGCTTTTTCACTTTGCCTCCTCCCCTCCAGCACTCTAAATTACCCTCCTTGCACTAAGGCTTCTTATGATGCTGAGAGAGGGAGAGAGAAAAGGAAAGGAAAGGAATGCAAGAGGGGGGGGGGAAAACCCTACGCCATGAAAGCAGAGACAGATGTTCAGGCCGATTCTGTGGGTGTTCTTTAACTCACAGACGGCAAAAGCCGCCGCTCCTGTTTTGAGCAACTAGGTCAGTCACACAAAATGCCCTGCTGCCCTGTCTCCAAGCTCTGCAAGAAAAATTATCTTCATCTGCTGGGTATCAAAACTTAAACCCCACTTTATCTGCTTATTCAGTTTGTGGAAGGCTGAGCACATTTTGCACTGCAGGAAGGAGGGCGGTTCAAGATGCATTGGCCCTGCCAATTCATTCAGACAAGCTCTTCATTCCCTTGGTCAGCGTGGAATGAAACTAAATCTTCGGTCAAGAGATTTTGCTATGCACCTCCTCCTGTTTTCCCCCCGAGACTTGGCCTAAAGGCCAGATGAGCATCTGAGGCAGTGTGTCTCAAACTTGGGTCTCCAGCTGTTGTTGGACTACAACTCCCATAACCCCTAGCTAGCAGGACCAGTGGCCAAGGATGATGGGATTCTGAGCATGTGTGTAATGCAAAAGGTTGTAGTTAGCCTGCTTGACTGTCATTCAAGTTGATTGATGAAACTTATACTGTATCTGAGATGACCAAATGAAAGAACAGTCTGCTGAAGATGGCTTAGAGCACGAGTGGAGGAATCTGTGGCCCATCAGGCCTCTCTTATCTGGCCCTTGGGGTGCTCAAGAGGGGGCTATGCTGTGGGTGAGATTCATCAGGCCCGGGGATCGCCCTAAAGAAGCATTAACCAAAATGGCGCCCTCCAAACATGGTTGGATTCCAGCTCCCATAAGCCCCAGCTGTCACGGTCAACAGTCTGGAGTGATGGGAGTCACAGTCCAACAAGATCCAGAGGACACAGACCTTGAACAACCTTGAGTTGGGGTATTTTTCTTATGTGTTTGCATGTGAGGAGCTAGTTACAGGCACCAGGCCTGTTGGCAGTCAGCTCTGCGCTACAAAAATGTCTGCAAACATGACATAAAGGGAATCCCTTGCAGACAACCACAGCGCCTGGTGACAATTGGTCAGGTCGTGTATCCACAGTAGTGACCAGAGGAGGAATGACCCCGGGAGGAGCACAGTGAGAAGAAATTCTGGATTCCTTCGTCTGCCCCAGCTGCAACAAAACGTGTCTCTCCCATATACCGTAGGTCTCTACAGACACAGTCTTCCAACAGTTTGACTTCACCCGCAAAGGGGCACACCTCCATTGCCTCCCGAGACAGACGGATGCCAACCTTGCATGCACATGAATGTCCGTTTTCAAAACCTTAAAGAAACTTTGAATGAACATTACCACACACACAACCTTTCCACTTCCTTATAGCCCTGTAAGCCCCGTTTATTAGCTGTTATAACCATTCACTAGAGATAAAACTTGCCCTTTTTATAACAGGGTGTTGACACTGCGGGTTAAGTGATTAGATACCCGCTGTACTAAAGCAGGAATCTAAAAAGGAGCACGGAAGGTTCTGTAAGAGGGGGGCTTGCAAAACAGGCAGCATTTTTATCTTTTTAGGTTTTTACTCTGCAAGTAGCTCTTAGAAAAGCTGGAACATTCTGGGGGGGGGGAAGGACGTGACTAACCACAAGTCTCAGAAAGCAGGGCTGAGGAACAGTTTTCAATCTGAGGGCCACATTCCCATCTCGGCAAATGTCCAGGGGGCCGCATGGGAGTGGTGTGCTGAGCAATGAATGTAAATTTCACTACAGTAGAGCTAGTTTCCACACAAACGCCTCTCTATCCTCCATGCAGGCAACCAAGAATCATAGAACCGTAGAGCTGGAAGGGACCCATGGGTCATCTAGCCCAACCCCCTGCAATGCAGGAATCTCAGCTATAGCATCCATGACAGATTGCCCTCCAACCTCTGCTTAAAAACCTCCAAGGAAGGAGAGTCCACAATTTCCCAAGGGAGACTGTTTCCACCAGGCATCCCCAAACTTCGGCCCTCCAGATGTTTTGGACTACAATTCCCATCATCCCTGACCACTGGTCCTGTTAGCTAGGGATCATGGGAGTTGTAGGCCAAAACATCGGGAGGGCCGCAGTTTGGGGCTGCCTGGTTTCCAATGTCAAACAGCTCTTACTGTCAGAAAGTTCTTCCTGATGTTTAGCAGGAATCTCCTGTAACTTGAAGCCATTGGTTCGAGTCCTACCTTCCAGAAGCAGGAGAAAACAGAGCAAGCAGCATTGGTAGAGTTCAGGACACATCCCAAAGGTGAAGCAGGGCAGTGAGCAAGAGTTCTGAGGATTAAATAGAGACAGGTCTTGATGGTTGCATCTGGCCTTTCAAGCCCATGTTCCCCAATCACTTGCATAGAGAATAACAACTTTAATTCTCAGGACCTTTTAAACAAGCAACTGCACCCATCAGTGCCTTTCGTTTCTATGCTGCCTAGGTGTCATCTATAGCTGACATCTAGATTTTGTGGAACTCAGGCTCACGGCACCTTCCTGATCTCTTCTGAGGCTCTAGCCGTGCTTAGCATTTGTTAATCACGGATCTACCTATTCAAGCAGGAACATTGGAAGCTGCTTTATATTGGGTCAGGTGCTCACCAGAGTTCTGGACAGGGGTATCTCCCAGCCCTACCTGAAGAAGCTGGGGATTGAACCTGGATTGAACAACTTCCACTTAATTTAAAAGTTAATTTTTTAATAAAAACAGAGATTTGAAATTTATTAAGGTTCACTGCTATCAAGCTTCTCCATCTAGGGACCTAAGAAAATACGTTAGTGGAGAATAGCTATTTCAGTTTTTGTTTTGTTTTTTGTTCCAGGAACTCTGGGGGGGGGGGAATGGGTGGGCAGAGGAGCAAACCCTTTTGCAGAAAGGCTCCGCCTGACATTACACTGTGCAAGTCTTGTGGCTGGAAGAACAATGCCCCCCATTCTCTCAGCTTGTTCCAAGAAAGCTTCAGCACAGAGCACGTCCTGTTGGGAGATCGGCTGGCGCAGAAGTCTTGGCCGGTATAGTGTTACCCCGCTTGAGCAGCAGATAGTGCAAAGCTCGCTACTTGGTCAGCACGCCAGAGCTTTATTGTCCATGCACCCTTTAGAGGAAGCAAAGCACTGAAATGAGTTTGCTGTAAAGCTCCCAACACGTCTTGAGTCTTTATCAGAGATCGTTATGGCACATTTTAATTTATTTGTATCAGGCGTTTCCCCTCCAAGGGGCTCAAGGCAGCATATACATGGTTGCCACCCACCCCTCTGAGCTTCATCCTCACTAAGAGGGCCGAGACACAGTGGCTGGCCCACTCAATGAGCTTCATGGCCAAGTGTGGATTTGAGCCCTGGTTTCCAAGGAACCCAGGTGGCGCTGTGGATTAAACCACTGAGCCTAGGGCTGGCTGATCAGAAGGTCGGCGGTTCGAATCCCTGTGACGGGGTGAGCTCCCGTTGCTTGGTCCCAGCTCCTGTCAACCTAGCAGTTCGAAAGCACGTCAAAATGCAAGTAGATAAATAGGAACCGCTACAGCGGGAAGGTAAACGGTGTTTCCATGTGCTGCTCTGGTTTGCCAGAAGCGGCTTTGTCATGCTGGCCACATGACCTGGAAGCTATACGCCGGCTCCCTCGGCCAATAATGCGAGATGAGCGCACAACCCCAGAGTCGGTCACGACTGGACCTAATGGTCAGGGGTCCCTTTACCTTCCAAGGTCTAACACTCTAATCACTATACCGGTAACTCACCGTCTCACCTACGAAAACCAGTACAATTGAAAACCAGTCGAGCCACTCCCTACCTTCCTTAGCACAGTCAGCCTCAACTTACGGTATGTGGAGGTTACGTTCCAGGGGCTGCGCAGAAAGCCAAAATTACGCATAGTCAAAACACACGGTGGGTATGACTGCCAGTCACTTTTTTTTCCAGAACCCAGACAACTTTTAATCCCCCCCTTTTTAAATTTGCCAAACATGTAAAGCTCAATGCACTCAAGTTAAATGTGTGCAAGTTGCAGGCTTAGTGTACATGAACATGATTTAAAAAAAAAAAAGTAGTCCCCAGGTTTATGCAAGCAGTAGAACCCACAGCTGCAGTCTAGCAACATCTGGTTGGAGATGGCTGATAAGGAGGCAACACTGGGTAAATTACGGTAAGCCAGCTTGCAGGGAGAGACTGGCCACATGCCACTTTGAAGAAATTAAAGGAAGGGGATAGAAAATGTCTCCGCAAGTGGGGTCTTTGGCCCTCCTTGCCCAAGCAGTAGCAGAAACAAAGCCAGAATCAATTCCTCCTCCTTCCCTCTCTGATGAAAAGCAGCTCGCAATTTGCCTTGCCCCATTCTCCCCCTTTCCAGAGCTTGCTTGACATGAAGGATAAATCTGTAACTTTGAAAGCATTGCTGCTATAGATCGCGACTAGGAGGTACTTGTGTGTTATCATGATGCCTCAAAAAGCCTTACAGCGCCGGGAAGAGAATTCCACCACCTTCCCCTCCCCGCTGTCAGAACTGCTTCTATCTGGCTGTCATTTCGGCTCAAATCTCATGTGACAAGAAAAGGCAGCTTGTGAGTTTCCCTTGTGCTGTGACGCCGTGTGATGAGCAGAGCGATATGGAGAATTACTTTTGAAGGAAAGAGGCGGGAGCCAGAGGGAGGAGGGAATTATCAGGGGGCAAGCCAAGGTGGGAGCCATGACACCCCACACAACGTATACCAATTAAGTGTTAAGATGGTGCCTGTCCTAGAAAGCCCACCCCCCCACCCCTTTTATGGTGCTTTTTTCCAGCTTGATTCAGGGATGCCCTTGAGGCAAGAAGTACATTTATTCAGACTTGCCCTGAAGGGGCGGAATGTGTGTTTTCAAAATGCATTGCGCTTATTTATTGCAAACATTTCTATCCCACCGTTCCATGTATAAAATAAAAATAAAAAGCTCAAAGTAGCTGTTGTTGTCGTTTAGTCGTTTAGTCGTGTCTGACTCTTCGTGACCCCATGGACTAGAGCACGCCAGGCACTCCTGTCTTGCACTGCCTCCCGCAGTTTGGTCAAACTCATGTTCGTAGCTTCGAGAACACTGTCCAACCATCTCGTCCTCTGTCGTCCCCTTCTCCTAGTGCCCTCGATCTTTCCCAACATCAGGGTCTTCTCTTCTCATGAGGTGGCCAAAGTACTGGAGCCTCAGCTTCAGGATCTGTCCTTCCAGTGAGCACTCAGGGTTGATTTCCTTAAGAATGGATAGGTTTGATCTTCTTGCAGTCCATGGGACTCTCAAGAGTCTCCTCCAGCACCATAATTCAAAAGCATCAATTATTCGGCGATCAGCCTTCTTTATGGTCCAGCTCTCACTTCCATACATCACTACTGGGAAAACCATAGCTTTAACTATATGGACCTTTGTAGGCAAGGTGATGTCTCTGCTTTTTAAGATGCTGTCAAAGCAGCTAACACACATTAAAAACAACCCAAAGCCTGTCAGCATTAAGTATGTGTAAATGAGTAAAACTTAGGAACAACATGAGATGATTGCTATTTCTTTTACCGGTAGAAGTGGCTGGTCCTCTTACTGGGATGCTCTCATCTGTTCTACTGTTGCATAGCCCTGGTGGAACTACCGTAGGAACATAAGAGTCCTGCTGGATGAGGCCAAGGTCCCATTCATTCATTCATTCATTCATTCATTCTCTATACCACCCTTCATCAGAGGGGTTTACAATTTTTTAAAAAAAACCCATAAAATAGCAACAAAGAAAAACAAGGCCATAAGGCCATAGATGTTTTAATTAGCTGAATTAATCTAGTTCAGCATCCTGTTCTCACAGTGGCCAACCAGATGTTTGGAGGAAGCCCAAAAGCACTACCTGAGCACAACATTTGCGATTCCCAGCAAATGGTATTCTGAGACAAACAGTCTCCAGTGGTGGAGGAATAACATAGCCACTGCGTCAAGTAGCTGTTAATAGACTTATCCTTGATCCATTTGTCTAAAGCTGTCGAAGTTGGTGGCCATCGCTACATCTTGTGGAAGTGAACCTCCAAGTTCCACTGCGCTGCATGAAGTCTCTTTTGGCTGTCCCCAAATCTTCCAACATTCAGCTTCAGCCGAGTGTAACTAACCAGCTAATCCATAATGTTCATTGGGATTCTGAAACAAGATTCTTTCTGCAAATCAACTCAACGGCAGAGTGGCACACAAGAAGCATCACACAAGACACGCATGACATGTCACTTGAATGTTTTCCGCTTCATTTCTTACACGTTAGCTTGTTTTGCAGAACTATGG
The DNA here is from genome assembly GCF_963506605.1 of Zootoca vivipara. NCBI lineage: Eukaryota > Metazoa > Chordata > Lepidosauria > Squamata > Lacertidae > Zootoca > Zootoca vivipara. Next base: position 10,219,058 of record NC_083292.1, on the reverse strand, counting down.
TTGTTTCAAGCCATAACACCGCATCCAAAATACAATAATGCCGGAAAAATGCAAAAGCCCTTTCAAACCTGTCAGGGGGCGGCTCAGGGAGGCGTCGGAGCCCAGGCACTGTCCCAGCCAGCAAGGGGAAGAAGGGACACCGCTCCTTCTGGTGCCCGAATTGAGGTGCGCGCCCAAACGCAGGGTGAAGGGGCGGCGTTTCGGGGTGCCCCGGTTATTATTTATTATGCTGGCCATGAAGCCGACGGACGCCATTGCCAGGTTCTGAGAGTGACTTGGCGGTCATGTTTTCTGCTATCTCTGCACTGTAAATAGCATGCAGAATAAAAACCTTTAAAGATACAACGGACTGGAACGTCTTTACTCGGGAGTAGCCACAACAACTTCCTGACAAAACCTTTTACACATTAAAATCAGTTATGTGACGCTCAACAGCTTCAGCTTGAAACTCTTCTCAATGTCATTGAAAATGAAGCAACTCTAGGTTTGCTACCATGCCAAGTTTAGGGTATTTCCTATTAGATATTACATACAAAGCCCTGAACAGCTTGGGAACCAGGTTGTTGTTATTTATAGCATGTATGAATCCCTTCCTACGATGTTCCGAGGCAATTTCTCAATACAATAGGCATGCATATAAAACACTTGCATGCATAAAACAGTTTTAAAAATTATACACAGAAACAAACTAATACAATGCTGATAACCAACTAGGATAGCGGAAACTCTCCAACAAGCACCAAAAACGCAACCACAATGGGTGCTTGATATGTAACAGCAGGAAATTCCTAAGGGATCTTGTACACTAAAGACTCAGTTCTGACATTATATGGAACAGACCTCCTGATACAATGGTACCCTCTCCTGCAAAGTGTAGTGATCCATTGGGTATTTAATGAATAAAATGATATTTTAGGTTACCTCAAGGAATGCCTTACAGCTTGGTTTAATACATAGATCTAAATTTATGGTTGATTTTATGCTGTTAACACAGCATAAATATTGGTAGCATAGACTTTTTCCCAAATGAAATAAATAAACCAACACCGCCTATTTAGAGTTGTGAGGTGGAATAGTGCCTACTTTTTGTTAATGATCTCCAGAACGTAACTTCTCCATTTTACAAATGGGCAGTCTAACAGATAAGGAAAGTCTTCCATTGTACTACTTCACTACAACAGCAAAGACAGAAAATACATAGCATTTTGCAAAATGTGCCATCTAAACACATGCATGGCATCATCTCGAATCACAGTGCAAATTCTCTTCTCAGGTGGAACTCATCAAATCATAAATAAGCATTCCTCTAAATCATAGTTCTGTGCAACAGGTTATTTTGTCAAGACACCTATATTAGCTAAAGCTGAGGAAACCAAGACAGAAATCTGCCTAGTATTACTGAAGTGCACAATGTTATGACACATATATAATGTAAAAGGGGCTTGTGTGTTGGTCTCCACCTCTCATCAAAACCGCTTGACCAATGCCAATGAAATTTGGACACATGCGAATAAACGAGTGTCCACATACCATTTGCGTACACAGATGACACCCCAGCGCAAGGTAAACCCCATTTTGTGGACCTCAAAACTCAGACCGCAGACACTGCCGGGAATGTTGGGAAATAGAACCCAGAAGCTTCGTCTCCAAGGGCGGGACAGAGTGCATCCTGGGAAATAGAAGGCCAAACCTGCGTCTCAGCAACCAATATGCTATAACTGCCAAAACGACCATTCCTCCACAAAGGGCCACGCCGGGATCCTGCCCCTAGCCACCCACACCCCAAAACACGTCAGCTCAGGTTTGCAAGGAACGGAGCTGGGGACTCGCTTGCGTTGCAGCTGGGGGCAGGACGGGGACGGAATAGCTCAGGTTTGCAGTAAATGGAGGTAGGGACTCGCCTGCATTGCGGGTGGGGGCAGGACGGGGACGGGATAGCTCAGGTTTACAGAGAACGGAACTGGGGACCCACAGCAACGCGTGGCAGGGCCAGCTAGTGATCAATAAAAACCAAGGCAAATAATGGCAACAGGATTACAATCTAGAAGACATGACACAAAAGGAAGAAGGGATGAGGAGGGGAGAGGAGAGGGGAAACAAGTTCCGGTATCAATCGTTAAAATTCAATAGTAGCTAATGACCGGCTGGAATGGAAACAATTTGGTGACAGATGATGCTAGTCTTTCCAGAGAACTGATGAAATGCAGCTGCTTCCCATCTCCCCCCCTCTTTGCTTGGGAATATTTTGGAAAAAAACTTTATGCGTATTTTATTTAATTAACTAATTTATATTGTAAACCACCCTGTGATCTTTGGATGAAGGTCGGTATAGAAAAGCACAAAAATACATAGCACGGTAACAAACAAAAACAATGCCTGGTAGAACGAACGTCTGTAAATCCCAAGCTATGAAAAGGCATCACTGTGGTGCTTCTTCATGATTCAGAACCCAAGGAGGAGGAAGAGAAATCACCGCTCTGGGTAGTAAGCTGCGTGATGTGCAAAGCTCTGACTTCTCTTCCAAATTCTGAATGCACAAGTGAGTGGAAGTTTCCTTGCAGGGAGAAGGAATATGATATGAAGTGCTTTAATACACACAAAAAGGGAGAAAGTTGTCACAAGAACATCAAGCCCCTTGTCAAAGGCAAAACACCGGCTTTGTTCTGCCGCTGTCTCCACTTTCCTCTTGATGAATTAATGAGGGAAGGGTTGCTGTTGTTTTTTAATCATTCTGGTGCATGACAGTAGATCACAGAAGGCAGAGAAAGAGAGGCTTCAGAAGGAAGACAAGAGAGTGTTGATCAGCAAAGCCTCTTTGGCACTTGCAACTGAACACCTGGAGAGAAGAGCTACTTAAGCAGCAATTGTAGCCACAAACCTTTATATATAAAGGTAATGAATTACCTCATTAACATGAAACATAAATGAAAGGGGTAGCTTGCAGGAAGTGCTGGTGACTCACCAGCCACTTGAAGGCTTTCCTTGGGTGGCATTTGCATCCTCTTTTGTTTACGCAAATGGAAACTTGCTTATCCTGTGAATGTGCCACACGCATAACTTATCCAGCCCTACACAGCAGAAGGGCTTCCAGGGTGCCATCATTTTCAGATGGGATGCAATCGCACAGCAGCCAGTTCAGGTTGTGCAATTAAAGTCGACTTGCCACTCTTCCCCCCAACACTTCGGGCCATTGCTAACTTCTGGAAAGGTCTTAAAAGGGGAAACTTTAAAATCTTTGCATACATTTTATTGACATGCACGAATGAAGATACTGTAATACAAATGTACCAAGGGAAGGAGTAGAGGGAAGTAATCCCACAATGTGGATTTAATATTGATTGCATATACAGTTTTATAAATGTTTCATTTTATGTTTCTTTTTCTTTTGTGTGTGTGTGTGTGTGTGTATGTGTGTGTGTAAAGCTAACACACAAGTTGTAACAGGCAAGATGGACAGAACACAAGGACACTTTTGCTAGAGAGTAGTGGAACTTTTATTAACTTTGCAAATACAGTACACCAGAAAGTGGAAGGCCCAGCCTTAAGGTTTATACTTCCATATGGCTTTCATAACAGAGTTTTATATCTACCGTGTTTCCCCCTTTTTAAGACACCGTCTTATAACTTTTTTTCGTCAAAAAAACACACGGTGTCTTATTTTCAGGGGATGTCTTAAGGCTTGGTGATTTCAGCTTGCCTCCCTGCCACCCGGAACCAGGTGGAGCGCCCAGCAACACGGACGGAGTGCTCAGCAGCACCAGGAGGAGTGCCCCACCGTGCCGGGCGGCGGGGTGGCAGGCTTCCTTGGCAGGGCCAGGAAGAGACGAGGCCGCTGGCTCGGGCGCTCCTGAGTCCTGACCCCAGCCGCTTCCACACGGCAGCAGCAAAAGAGCCGTGCGGCCACATGGAGAGGCGAGCGCCCGAGTGGGAAACGCGCTCTCTGCAAAGCTCTGCACTCATTTCATCCGCCCGACGGGAAAGCGAAGTGGGGAAGAGAAAAAGAGCCGCTTCGGTTTTTTCTCTTTTTCTCTTCCCCACTTCGCTTTCCCGTCGGGCGGATGAAGTGAGTGCAGAGCATTGCAGAGCGCGCGTCTCCCACTCGGGCGCTCGCCTCTCCAAGCTCTGCACTCACTTCATCCGCCCGACGGGAAAGCGAAGTGGGGAAGAGAAAAAGGGAAAAAACCGAAGCGGCTCTTTTTCTCTTTCCCACTTCGCTTTCCCGTCGGGCGGATGAAGCGAGTGCAGAGCTTGGAGAGGCGAGCACCCGAGTGGGAGACGCGCGCTCTGCAAAGCTCTGCACTCACTTCATCCGCCCGACGGGAAAGCGAAGTGGGGAAGAGAAAAAGAGCCGCTTCGGTTTTTTCTCTTTTTCTCTTCCCCACTTCGCTTTCCCGTCGGGCGGATGAAGTGAGTGCAGAGCTTTGCAGAGAGCGCGTTTCCTGCTCGGGCGCTCGCCTCTCCATGTGGCCGCACGGCTCTTATGCTGCTGCCGTGTGGAAGCGGCTGGGGTCAGGACTCAGGAGCGCCCGAGCCAGCGGCCTCGTCTTTTCCTGGCCCTGCCAAGGAAGCCTGCCACCCCGCCGCCCAGCACGGTGGGGCACTCCTCCTGGTGCTGCTGAGTGCTCCGTCCGTGTTGCTGGGCGCTCCACCTGGGCGCTGCTGGGTGCTCCGCCCGGCGCTGCTGAGCGCTCCGCGCTGCAGCAGCCGGTTCCGGGTGGCATGGAGGCAAGCTGAAATCACTTCGAAAGGCGTTTTTAAACGCCATTTTCCCTCAGGGCTGACTTCACTAGGCGCGTGCTACAGGAGCCAGGAACAGCTGATTTCCCCGCTACAACTTATCTGTATCTCCGCGCTCTGCTTCCTTGCTTTGCCCGCCGCTGCTGAGCGTTCCACGCTGCAGCAGCTGGTTCCAGGCCCCCAGCTGGCAGGCATGGAGGTATGGCTTATTTTCGGGGTATGTCTTATATTTCTCAAATGCTTAAAATGGCTGCCCTGGCTTACTTTTTGACTACGTATTAAAAAAGGGGAAACACGGTAGCTCTCTGTTATGGGGTCACGAAGAGTCGGACACGACTAAACGACTAAACAACAACATATCTAGCTCTCATTTATAGTGACTGTTAGCTATGCAAAACTGGTACGATAGGGCTTGAAAAGTTGCACTTTTAATAAATAATAATAATCATTTTATTGTTTAAACAGACTAACACAACATTCAGTCCTCACGGTGGCCTCACTGGGGCAAAGCTTTACCGGGAAGAGCTGCTCTGCTCACTAGGCCTGAGCTGTTTTGTTTCTCTGAATAAAGAGAGCTAACTTCACTGGGCAATGTGTGAGTTAGTGCCGATCTACTCCTGACACCTGCCCTGACATCTCAATGTTATCTCAATATTACAGACTTTCCTCACCTAGGTATCTTTCTCCAAGGTTTAAAGAAGGTTGTTGCTAACTCTGCAAGTCTGCCATTTGTAATCAATCCTATATGTCTGGCATTTATACTGCCCCTTGCGTACTGGTCATTGTTTGTGCTACCTTTTCCCATCTTCCGAACTCAATTTTTTAAAAAATTAGATTATGGTTTCAGTCTTGCTCCTAATGCTGTATTTCTGGGTCTTGCAGGCTGCTCCAGTGTGCTGCTCCTTTTCTAGGAGCAGGATATGCAAAACAATACACTACCTATCTGAAGAAGTGTGCATGCACACGAAAGCTTATACCCAAAAAAAACAACTTAGGGCCAGCTCTACAGCCAGGCTGGGTGGCGCCGGCCCGCCGCAGGGGGGGGGGCCGCGCAGCAAGCTTGCCCGCCCGGCGCGCAGCAGCGCTCTCGGCGACGAGCCCGGCTGCCCGCCCGCCCGTTGCACTGGAAAACGGGGCGGCGGGGGCGGTGGAGGGATCCGTCGCACCACGGCGCCAGGGCGCCGAAGGTGCTTAAGACGGCCCTGAACTTAGTTGGTCTTTAAGGTGCTAATGAAGGATTTTTTTTTTATTTTGAATACACTACCTAGTTATTTGTTACATTTGTATCCCACCATTATTCCAATAAGCTCAAGGTGTATACAGTTCTACTTCCTATTTAATCCTCATTGGTAGGTCAGTATATGAGACAATGACCGGTATCTGAAGAAGTGTGCATGCACACGAAAGCTCATACCAATGACAAACTTAGTTGGTCTCTAAGGTGCTACTGGAAGGAATTTTTTATTGTGTTTCGACTATGGCAGACCAACATGGCTACCCACCTGTAAGTGGTACCTCTGTTTAAGAACAGTCCTGTTCACGAACTATTCGGTTTACGAACTCTGCAAACTTTACTTCAGTCTACGAACGGAAGCTGAACGGTGGAAGGGCACAGGTGGCGGGAGGCCTCATTAGGGAAAGTGCGCCTTGGTTTAAGAATGGGTTTGGTTTAAGAACAGACTTCAGGAACGGATTAAGTTCGTAAACCGAGGTACCACTGTACTTATGATATGCTTTTTCTCTGTGAGCAGTGATGGATAAACCGTGCTCCTCCAGGTTTTACTGGACTACAACTCCCAGGCCGATGAATGTTGGAGTCAAATGACACCTGAGAGAGCCACAAATTCCCTACCCCCTGTCTTTGAGTCAGAGATTACCATTTGCACTATGCAGAAATTTAGCCATCTACCTGCTCTGTTGCTGGTTGCTACCTGGAGGAGCTCTTAATGAGGAAGTCAGAATATTCTTACTAAAAGGAATTCAGGGCCACCCAAGCTTTGCTTTTTTTTTTAAAGTAATGCACTTCTGAACCTTCTGTATGAGTGAACGGTAGTATCTATTGCTTAAACTGAGCACTACAACAAAAGGAAACGCTGGTTGCTGATATATTCATTTGATGCAATGTTATAAAGGAAATCATTCAGCTCTTTTTTCCATGCCAGAGACAGACTACCATCAGAGCTACTCAAACCAACACCGATGGCAAAGAAATACATTTATGAGGCTTCCAATTGGGGGGGGGGGGAATGGAATGTGCAAAGTTAAAAAGACAGACCAGCCGCTAGCATGGAATATTTTAAGCCTCAGCACCCCCTGCTTGGAAGGTTAGCATCTCAGACTGCTGTGAAGATTCACAGCATGATAGAGGGATATGCCCAGGTGAAAATGAGGACTCTACTAAGAGTGTGAAAAATGCTTTACATTTTACCTGCTAAGGCACAGATCACAGAAAATGGCAGGATTTTATTAGGTTCTTTCAGGTGGGCCATGGAAGATTTACTTCACATCATCTTAAAAGGAGGATAATTAAAGACCAGCCTTGGCCAACCTGCTGCTCCCCAAAGGTTTTTTTAAAGGTTGGTCAAGGCAAATTCTATCAGGTTCGCCCTGGGGAGCAGGATTCTAGTTTAGATGGACCTTTGGGGTCTGATCCTGCAGGGATTTTGATCATTTGATGTTGCAACATTACCTCTTTTAGGGAAGGGGAAATTGCAGTCTCTCCTGATGTTCACAGACTAAAGCTCACATCTTCTCTGGCCATGGGCTCCCCATCCTTTTTTCAGGACTTTTTTTTGAGCAAAACCAAACAGCATGAATTGTCCTCAACAGCCAGCACAGGTGCAGCAATAAGCTCCCCATGACCCCAAGTCCATCAACAAGCTAGACTGCAGTTGCAGCCCCATATCTTCCTACCAGTGCCACTTCCAAATCTTTATACTATGTACACAAGTGGCCTCACTGTGTCAATGAGGCGGCTTGTCTGGCTGCAGTATTTCGAGCTGGCAGCTCTAGGAGCCAGAGAGGCGCACAGCCAAGAACTGGCTGAAGGGCTGCAAATTAGCTTCCGGCGAATGCTCAGGACAAAGCTGAGGGTGCTGGCATTTGTATAGGCTGCGTATATTTCAATAAAAAGGCCACACAGAAAGGAGGAGAGAGAAAGAGAGAGAGTACTTCAACCTGAGAGCTTCTAACCTAAGCTTCTGCAACCTAAGGCCCATGGACCGGAAACGGCCCAGAGAGGTTTTTTGACCAGCCCACGAACTGCCCACGCACCAAGTTGCCCGTGCGCTGCTCTAAACCAGCATGGCGTGGGGACTTGCTTCCACGGTGCCTGAAATCACATCTGTGCAGATGCAGACGCTGAAAATCACGCTCACAATCCAGCCCACAGAGGGATCTCCGCGGGACCAATCCGGCCCAGGCAAGATAAACCTTGCCGACCCCTGTTCTATTGGCCACATACTCCATGCTCTGGTAACTTCCATAGTGGATTACTGCAATGTGCTTTATGTGGGGCTGCCCTTGGAGGCAACTGCAAAATCCAGTCAGTCCAAAATGCAGCGGCCAGATTCCTGGCTTCGATTCTGTTCAGGTCTCATATAGCTGCTGTTTCAAAACAGCTGCCCCAATTCTAGGTGCTCACGTTAAGCGTTCAAAGCTCTAAATAACCCAGGCCCCCAATATCTGAAAGTTGGCCTCCTTCCCTACAGACCTTTCCAAGTGCTAAGATCAGCAAAGGTTTCCTTGGCCGTTCCTCCACCCAAGGGATGGCGTTCTCTGTGGCAGCCCCTAAGTTCCAGAAGGTGGCTTTCAGCTGATGTAAGTAAGCAATTGCTCCTTCCTATGCACCCAGAAGTCAAGTGTGTGAATTCATGAAGATCTACCAATCTGGGGACAAGAAAACTGTAGCACGCCAGGCGGGGGTTTACTCCAGGCTCTCATCAGCCCCAACCAGCATGATTGATGGTCTGATCACCAGTAAACTCCTACCCCCTGGTATGACAATTGAGTCCATATTCCCCTCCTTGGAATTGTTTCCTTTTGCACAGGAAATAAATGGCTACCAGCTTCCTTTCAAACAAGTTCAAGAATCTGGTCCTTCCCTTCTGCATATCAACTACAGCAGTGTTTCTCAACCTTTTTTGGGCCAAGGCACACTTGTTCCATGAAAAAAATCACGAGGCACACCACCATTAAAAAAGTTAAAAAATTTAACTCTGTGCCGCCCTATATTGACTATATAATTATGACTGTAAGAAACACTTGCCAATTGCTGTGTTGGTTGCAATCTCCTGTAATAAGGCTTCACAAGCCGCTGATTTCTCTGCCAGCACAATCCTTTGCTCAGCAAGTTTGAGGTTGAGCTCATCCAGCCAGCTTCTTTAAGTTTGTCTAAAACCACCCTCCCGTGGTGGTGGCTGTTGAGAGCTGCGCTCGCTCCGCGTCGTGACCCGGCCGGCTTCCTTTCCGGCGGGTCAGCACTGCCTATTGGCGGCCGGCAGGCACGTGACAATGCAAATCGCCCTTCTCGTCGCCGCACGTCGCGGCACACCAGCCAGCGTCTCGCGGCACACTAGTGTGCCGCGGAACAGCGGTTGAGAAACGCTGAACTACAGCAACCATCTAATGCACGAACAAGGCAAAACAAAAGTTTGAACATATTCTATGGGGGGCTTCTTTCCTGCTTCGTTTAACGCTTTTGACTACTGCTAAAGTGCCCCCCCAACCACATTTCTTACTTTTATTTTTAATTGTTTATTTTAAAGATTCATATCCTGTTCAGAGGAATCCAGTGTAGCAGCCACACTAGCAGAAACTCATGCAACAGAGTCACCAACAATCGGCTTGTGCATTTTCTTGTGCAACCATGATGTACGACAAAAACAAAACCCCTGTGTTGCAATACAAATACAATACTGTTGGAGATTATCTATTGAAAGCCACTCTGCCTGCTTTGTGGTGTTCCCTGACAGCAATTCATTACATTGATTATTTCTTGTTTATGGACTTATACGTACATTATGTAATGATGTTAATGATTTGTAAATTTTGGGTTATATTCTAACTACTAATACATTTACCATACTTATTAGCCACATGTTGCAGCTGTATTTGAGCAAAACATCTTGTCAGCAGACAAGTATACTGCTATGCTATGCACCAACAACCACCCCCCTAGTTGTGGGTTAAGTACTAGACTACTGCCCTGCCCCATCCTATTCCCAGATATCTTTTAATATCTCCATCCAACACCCTCTTATATTTTTGACAACGCCAGCAAGTGTTAAAATCTGTATCTTTTGTTTGGTATCTCCAATAAGCCCTTCTGGTATCACTTTTCCTTTTTCCCCGTTTTTGCCTTTGAATACTATTTTATTAAAGTTTTTATTTCCACACAGCTGGTACCTCTCCTGCACATGTATTTCCATAAATCAGCCAACACAATACTTTTGCAATCTCTCACCTTACTTGTATTTATCATTTCAGAGCATCAGTCAAGCTGCTCTCTCTCTCTCTCTCTCTCTCTCTCTCTCTCTCTCTCTCTCTCTCTCTCTCTCTCTTTAAACAGAGACCTCTGCAAGATTTAAAAGTTTAGCAAACCGGGCTTCAAACTCCATCCACTCTCAGTGTGTCAGAATCCCTGTGGGCATCACATTTCTTCAATACTCTGCTAGTATTGAAGGAAGAAAGGATACAAGCATTGCATTTTGTTCCTCACATCAGAATGTGTCATAAATCTGCTCACAATATGTAAATCAATAACTTGTTAAATTGGCCTTTTCCCCTGTCAGTAAATTACTTACTTCTCTCTGGCAACTAAGAGAGAGAGAGAGAGAGAGAGAAATCTATGTAGTATATTAAAGAAGCCAGAAGCTGTGCTGCTGCCAGATCGCTTTTGCATTTATATCCCGCATTCTGAAACTGGAGCATTTGCAAACCTTCATGGTCATGAATCAAATTATTTGAGGACTATCCTGCTCTATATTCCAGATCTAAAATTCCAGAGTGATTTAATAACCAAACCCTTTCCCCAGCAAAATCTGGGAATTGTAGCTCTGGGAGGGGAATTGCTAAAGTGGTACTACAGTGCTCTAGATGTGCTTTAGTACCAAGGGGAACCCCTGAAGTTTGCACATGTTTGGGGCAAAACACGTGCAAACTTCAGTGCCAGTGAGGGCGGCACATATTTGCATACTCTGCCATTGTGATCCGTGAAGATAAGATAAGATATCTTTATTGTCATTGTCCCCTTGCGGGAACAACGAAATTACTCGGTTGCTACATAAACTCAGATAAAGCATTCCGCATAATCAAAAATTACAAAAAGCTAATTAAAAACAGTAATTATACTACAAAATAACAAGTAAAATAAGATGACTTCAAAGTCCGGGCTTTCCATTTAAGGCCAAAATTGCTCTAGAGAAGAAACTGTTCCTGAGACGGCTCGTTCTTGCCTGCATTGTTCTATATCTCCGTCCCGATGGCAGGAGCTGAAAGAAATGGTGACCAGGGTGCGTTGGATCTCTTGATATGTCTAGTGCTTTTCTATGGCACCTGGTGGTGTAAATTTGTTCTAAGGTGGTGAGTGAGCAGCCAATAATGCTCTCTGCTGTTTTAATAATTCTACACAGCCCTGCTCTGTCCTGGGAAGTACAGCTTCCGTACCACACACATAAACCGTACGTGAGCACGCTCTGTATGGCACAGTGATAGAAGGCAAGCAGCAGCTTTTGTGGAAGATGGTTTTTCCTTAAAATTCTCAAAAAATACAGTCTCTGCTGCGCCTTCTTCACAAGCCCCCTTGTATTAACACTCCAGGACAGATCCTCCTGTAACTCAATGCCTAGAAATCTAAACGTTGTTACCCTCTCCACACAAATTCCGGCACTGTTACAGATGCCACAAAATATTCATTCCACAATTGTACAAAATTAAAACTTTTAACAAGGCAGGACCCCCACTTTGGAAATCCCTGCCTATTGACATCAGGCAGTACTTTCTCTGCACTTTTTGGCAACTGCTAAAATTCTTGTTCAGACAAGCCGTGTAAAAGTTGGTGTGTGTGTGTGTGTGTGTGTGTGTGTGTGTGTGTGTTTAAAATTTAACCATTGGTTTTATATATACTCTGATTTTTTTTTAAAAAAAATATTTTTAACAAAAGAAAGTAAATCTGATGTGCAGGAGCAAGAGATACGTAACAGAGTATCCTGGAGCAGGGGGGGGGGGGGATTGCTGTCTGACACACCAAACTGAAGCACTATTAGAAAGCGAAGACAATGTTTTGGTGGAAGTCCCAATAATTGAGAGCAGCTAACATACCTTCAAGTAATGTATTGATTATGGGTGCCTTATTATATTATTCCACATGAAATGGTTTAAGGAAGAATAGAAACACAATTTCCCCGAGGTTTTTTTTTTAACACTAATACCCAAGGGGTTTGTTTGGTGGTGCCATCGTCTCTTCAATTTTTGCCATGAAAATTCTTTCCAAACTTGATGAATTCAGTATTGACCATCCATTTCTGCCTTGTTCCACTAAATGATCCATGCTGCCTTTAATAAACCCACCAGCATCATTTAATAATTCTTACCCCAAGGTGTCTTATATCCTTGTCTTTCTACAGTGCCACAAATATCCTCTTAATTACATATTTCATTTTCTCAACTATACCCAAACCTATAATCTGATTTGAATTGACTGCGGTAATTGCTGGATACAAAATCAAATTCCATTAATGTTGCTGTTAGCTTTCTTGGATATGTCTTGGGGCTTTATTCTCCATCCAATGGTATTATTTTTCATATCATACAATCTTTGAAGTCCCTTCTAGCTGCTTTCTTGTATGCCTGAATTTAACAGTTTATAATCTTCCACAAAGTACCAATGCAAACATACAGATTTTTTTGCAGTTATTATTATATTATTATGATTTATATAGCACCCTATATTAGAAGATTCCAGGGTGATGGTACATGTTACAGAGTCTAGAGTTATTCCTGACACCTGCAAAGTTGTTAAGCTTTCCGAGCTGTTTCCACTGCCTTTTCCCATCACATTGCCATACGTCCGGGTTTCCCCTGACATTTTGCCAATTCAGCAGAATTCCTCCATAACCAGGACATGTAAGGAATTTTCCTGACATATGGCAAGCCTATTACAGACCATAATAATAAAAGCATAATAATAGATAGCATACTAAAAAATAGGCATAATAACAGTCCCCCTTCCCCTTGCTTTAACAGGCTATAGATTATTTATTGGACAAAGGCGTGGGGTAAAGAGGGATGTTAGTAAACTATGTAACATATCACCTATACTTTGCTCTATTATATTTATTGCAATATTCAAGGTTCAACAGGAGGACAGGATGTAACCATGCATCCTTGATAGGATTTGAATTTTTAAATTGTCATAACCCACCTTAGGGTGACGGGTGGATGAGCAGTATTATTGTTATCAACCTCTATTCAACACTTCCCATTTTTTGCTATTCAAACAATTTAAAAGTCCAATCTTTACATTCTTTATTAAAAATTATACTTTTATCTGGACTTGATGCCTTGTTTTTTCTACAAACTTCACTAAATAGGACCAAACTTTCTTAAATCCTTCTAAAAGGACAGGAATATCTAGTCTGCATCTTGTTTTGTCTACTTGAATTTGATATATCATCAAGTCTAGTACAATTAGGAAATTCTGATCTCTCATCATCTGTAGTGATGACATATTCTCCTTTAATTTAGGGGTACTGGGGTATATTTTGCTTCTGTCAATCCACTACCCAGCTTTATTTCAATAAAATGTGTTTTCATAGCATCTGCTAATCTTCAGCTTATCTATAGTAGGCTCTATCTCCCCCTCCTTATTTCTATCTTGTTTGCTTATCCTGTTTTTCTAAGCTTTACATTTCTTTTAAGAGCATCTGTTACTCTTTTTGTGACATATCAATACGTACCATATGCAGGTCTTAAAATGTTTCCCAGCGTATACTTAACACTATTGAAAAACAGAACCCTTCAGAAAATTCGTCCAACTATAGCTTCCTTCAAGTGTAAAAAGAAAACATTCCAACTTCAAATCGCTCCACCAACCCATTCCTTTTCCACATTCATCCTGTGAATTGTGCATGTTCTGCACAGAAGTTAGTGCCACTCAAGAGAAACTTTTAAAGATCGTGTTTGGTGGAATAAGTCAAACAAAGGACTATTTATGATGGCATATCTATACAGCTTGATTATGACACCATCACCCAAACATTCATTTATCACAGGCAATGGCAATGGAGCAAAGAAGAATTAAACCAAAGGGAAGTTCAGTCTCTGGAAGGAACAATAGGATCTCAGAATAGCTGCTCTCGTGGGAATCAAAAACGTGTCCAGTTTACTTTGGATTTGAACACCAAATACTCACCATTCCCAATTTTACTAGTCATTGCCAAAAAGGCTTTTGACAATGTCAATGACACAGTTGGCTGCAATTTGATGTGGGTGTTGTTTTTCCTCTTCATATTGTCTATGTCTTCTAAACTGTCACTGATTTTTCTCAACTACAGTGGTACCTTGGTTCTCAAACCTAATCCGTTCGAAAACCAAGGCACAGCTTCTGATTGGCTGCAGGAACTTCCTGCACTCAAACAGAAGCCGCGTTGGACGTTTGGCTTCCGAAAAACGTTTGCAAACCGCAACACTTACTTCCGGGTTTGCGGCATTAGGAAACCGATTTGTTCAACAACTAAGCTGTTCAGGAACCAAAGGACTACTGTACTTCTTCACACACAAAATCTGATAGTAAACTCCTAGTTTAATTTGCTCATCTTTACTGAAACCAGCCTACTAGTTTTAATTTAATATTAGCTTTTAAGAGTCTTTGTCCATAACATCTATATTCTCCTCTGGAGTGGCTGGACATTTAACCAATTTTCCTTGTTACCTCACTACAGATTTAATCATCTCTTACATTAATTTAGCTTAGTTACCATAACATTCTGAATTTCCTTTAGCTTGGTGTTATTCCTTCCCTTAGTTATATTTAGTTTCTAGTTCTTTATACTGCTGGCACTCATGGCCATGTGTTCCAATAACACGCAATAGATTTTTTCATGTTATTGCATTTTCAACTTGTTTAAATTATGAAGATTATACTGGCTAACCCCCAATAGTCATTAAGACCATCTGAACTACAATTTCTTACAAATCTAAGCCAGCCAGATCTCAGGCCATATACACAAGGTCCAGTCAAATTCATTAACTGCCACTGATTTATCTAAGCCACAGTAGTTTTGGGATCAAAATTCAACTTAACAGTTTAACCAATTAATTCATTAACCATGTTCACTAATTAAAAATGAATATCTTTATTCTTGTTATAAAGGTAAAGGTAAAGAACCCCCGACAGTTAAATCCAAGAACTCTGGGGCTGAGGCGCTCATCTCGCTTTACTGGCCGAGGGAGCCGACGTTTGTCCGCAGACAGTTTTTCCGGGTCATGTGGCCAGCATGACTAAGCCGCTTTTGGTGAAACCAGAGCAGCGCACAGAAACGCCATTTACCTTCCCGCCGGAGCGGTACCTATTTATCTACTTGCACTTTGACGTGCTTTCAAACCGCGAGGTTGGCAGGACCAGGGACTGAGCAACAGGATCTCACCCCTTCGCGGGGATTCGAACCACGGACCTTCTGATCGGCAAGCCCTAGGCTCTGTGGTTTAACCTTCAAATAAAGCTTCCCCTATACAGGAAGGAGTTCTGTATACATCTCATTTGGCACATCGATTAATATAATAGCTATCATTCAGAGCTGTTTAAAAAGCATAACAAAAAACAACATAAGTCTAACTAAATCAACAAATCTAGGGTCAAACCCATTGCAATGCCAACAAGAGATAGTCAAGTCTTCATATAGTGGCATCTATGAGTCTTTTCTAAAAGTAGCCATAGGTCTTTCCTGCTTGTGGAATCAGCTCATTATGACAGCTAACACCAACCAAGAATAGAAATCTTAGACTCCTGGGCAACCCTAAAACAAAAACAGATCAATGTGACCAGCTCTGTTCTTACAGAAGAACACGCCGTGATCCCACTAAAAAGGTTACATAACATGCACTGTAACCACTAGATCTCACTTGGTGTTTAGAAATTTAAACATAGAGTTCAAAATTCCCAAGGCGCCATGCACATTTTGCAACTGGCGCGGGTCCAACTGCGACCGCGTGGAGATCTCTGGGTGCCAGGTTGACAACTGACATCTCCATGTTGGGCCCCTCCAGCTTTCTTAAGCAGGTTAGCAGAAGAGCTTGCTTCCTGCATTTATATCTCACCTTTTCCCGCAAGGAGTATATGGTTCACACACACCCTCTTTTGCAGCATTTCCCAGCATTTTCACCCCCCTCCTCAATTAATTCCTACAATGACCCTTTGAGGGTCAGTTAAGAGGCTGTGACTGGCCCAAGGTCAACCAGTGAGCTTCATGACTGAGTGGGGATTTGAACCCTCATCACCCAGGTCCTAGTCCGTCACTCTAGCCACAACACCACAACGGCTTCCTAGATTATGTCTGCTATGAGGCAGCTATATAAATTAAGTAGGTAAATAAATATGGGGGAAACAAAATGTCACTTAGAGGAGGATCTGAAATATTTCCCTTGAAGCTTGGTTTTGTTTTATTCTGGATTGTTTTATTTGATGTATTAATGCATTATAAATTGCCCTGAGTTGTTTATTCTTTAAAATATAAAGCAGTATAGAAAAGAAACGAAATAAATAATAATCATAAATCATAATAGTAATCACAATAAGAATAATAATAAATTCCACCTCAAAAACAATAATAAATGACACCCTAGACATTCCATTGCGATGACCACAACCTCGGTTTAAGGTGCCATTTGACGATTAAGCTTAGATATCCGAGTTTCTAACACGGACACAGACACACACTCTGAAACCTGCCTCTGGCAGACCAGATGAGATCTTGCACTCACTGCCTTGCCCTCCTATGTCCATCTAGGGCAAGGAACCTGCAGCCCTCCAGAGGCTGTCAAACTACACCTCCCATCATCCCCTCCCATTGGCCATGCTGGCTGGGGCTAATGGGAGCTGGAGTCCAACAGCATCTGGAGGGACACAGGTCCTCTATCACTGCTCCACTGAGAAAGGGGAGCCCCCTTGGTTTTGCTCTGCTTCCGGAAAAGATGCAGAGGGATTATGCTACTCTCTGAAGCTCATGAGTTCCTATTAAGGGGAAGGGGCTGTAGCTCAGTGGTGGAGCATCTTCTTTACTTGCAGAAGACTGCAAGTCCAATCCCTGGCATATCCAGGTAGCCCTGGGAGAGACCCCGTCAATTGCTGAACAGCTTCTGCCAGTCAGCGCAGGCAATGCTGAGCTAGATGGACCAATCGCCTGGTTTGGTACAAAGGCAGCTTCCCAAGATCCTTAATTCCCACTACCGTGATTGTATTAGCATAGACGAGGCAGCAAAAGTCTGTAGGTGCATAAATGAAGAACATATAAAATGCAGATTCAAAAAAGGTTTTTAAATGAGGCAAAAAGGAAGAGGTTCCCTTTTTCTCCACTCGGAGGGGGGATCCTCCAGAAAACTCTTCTAGGAATTAGGAATCCTGGGGTTCCCTGTGCCCATGATAAGCTGTTTTTTGCAAGTTCTCAGAGTCCTCAATTATGGAAAAATGCCTGGTTATCCATGCTTAACCATCTATTAAGGTCTGGCTAACACAGCTCAGGGGAAAGCACTACTGCACCTCACATCTAGCAAAGCCTGAGCACCGGGACTGCAAAGATCGCCAGCACTGTTGAATCGCTGAATTTGGAGTGGCCCTTGCATTTGGGAGAGTCACGGAAACCTTCAGCGAGCTTGCTCGGAAATAAGTCAGCAGGCTCTGGGGTTAAACCCTGCCTCGCATCATCAAAGCCCAAGCCTCCTACTTGTTTTTCCCCCTCCCCGAGACCTTGGCCAGCCTCCAGCTGTTCTGTTTCCCTTTCTGTGTCACCCGATGAATGCAGCTGCGTTGCCAGAGCTGGGATTTGGCACAGACACGCTTGGATTAAAAATGCATTCTGCCCAGATGTGGTAATCTCTTGTGGCAGCCCACTTTACTGCGCACACAACACCCAGCAGCAAATGCTGACAAGGTCAGCATCCGAGGTGTCTGTGGGGGGTACCAATTCACACTCTCGCCCTGTGTGTTAAGAGCAGAGCAAGGCAGGTATTGGGAACAAAAGCTTGCAACAATGATCGCAAGCATGCATTTAATTACAGTTGTTTGGAGTTGTCTGCATGCTTTCCTCATTAAAAACTTAACGCAGAAATAGAAAAAAATATCCAAGTCCTTAAGAAAGGAAAGTGGAAGGAAGTTACAACTTTGGGTCTGTTTAGGTTAGGCAAAAGACAAGGGAGGGAAGGGCATAATGGAGGTTTGGTGCATTTTATCCTCACAACAACCCTGTGACATGTTGTTATTGTTGTTGTTTAGTCGTGTCCGACTCTTCGTGACCCCATGGACCATAGCACGCCAGGCACTCCTGTCTTGCACTGCCTCCCGCAGTTTGGTCAAACTCATGTTCGTAGCTTCGAGAACACTGTCCAACCATCTCGTCCTCTGTCGTCCCCTTCTCCTAGTGTGCTCCATCTTTCCCAACATCAAGGTCTTTTCCATGGAGTCTTCTCTTCTCATGAGGTGGCCAAAGTATTGGAGCCTCAGCTTCACGATCTGTCCTTCCAGTGAGCACTCAGGGCTGATTTCCTTCAGAATGGATAGGTTTGATCTTCTTGCAGTCCATGGGACTCTCAAGAGTCTCCTCCAGCACCATAAGGTGCAAGGTGATGTCTCTGCTTTTTAAGATGCTGTCTATGTTTGTCATTGCTTTTCTCCCAAAAAGCAGGCGTCTTTTAATTTCGTGACTGCTGTGACATAGGTTAAGCCATTTGTTTTCAACCAGTGTGCCGTGGCGCCCTGGGGTGCCTTGAATGATGGCCATTCCCTCCCTCCTCTGATGCCCTCTCACGTCTCTGCCTCCCAAAGGCTTGCATAGCTGTTTGTTGCAGCAGCCCTGGCTACAAGCTCCCCAGGCAAATGGTGTCTTTGGAGCTGGCCAACTGGTGCCCTGTGGGGCAGTTGTGACAAGGCACTTCTCTTTGGGGGGGGGCAGCTCAGAGACCAGGGGCAGCGGCTGTGGCTGCCCAGAGGACACCCAATAAGAGGGGAGAAAAGAGGAGGCTGAGGGAACACTCCACAAGGGAGGGTGGGTGTTCAAAAAGAGGTGAGGGGCCGCTTGCTCTGCAGGCAAGGGGTGACATAATTGGGCTTCTGAGCCCCAGAGGGGTGCCGCAGAAAGAATGTAGTTGGTCAAGGGAGCCGTGGACTCAAAAAGGTTGAAAACCTCTGGGTTAGGCTAAGAGACTGTGACTGGGCCAAAGTCACCTAGTCTCATGCCTGAGGAGGAATTTGAACCCAGATCTCCCTAGTCCTGATCCCACATCCTATCCACTACACCCTAGCTCTCAAAGAACTGGGGATTCTACCGGTGCAACCCATCTCAGATCAGGATATGTTCCGCTTGGAGGCCCCAATGAGTTCACCTAGCCATTTCGTTGTACAGAAGTGGACCCTGAATCTCCTGGAGTACAAAAGCAACAAACCTGCACCCCAAATCTTGCAGAAATTCCACACTGAATATGTGACGGCGTGAGGGAGGGGGAGAAACTCTTCCCCATCAAGCGATCTGCAAGAGCAAGAACTGCTAATACTGTCAAATGGGAGGCTGGAAAAATCTCAAAACAACCACAAGCAGCCAAGTGTACAGGGGAAAACCAACATCACTGTTTTTAATTTGCAGTGATTCCATCAGCAACCTTGTTAAAATGGAGGGGGGTGGGGCCCTTAGGCTCAAAGGTGGCCAAGAAATCTCCTTGCCTCAAAGTTGTAATAAAACCACCACCACCACTTTCAAGATCCGTTGCTTTAATGGTCTCCTTCCCCGTTGCAATAGTCCTTTACTTTGCTCTTTCCAAGAAATTTACTACAACTCTCGTGAAGAATTGCAGGAGGTTAATTCTGCTCCTCTTGGCACATCAAGGGCCCTTCCATACATCCTTTTTCTGTGCATTTATTATTCGTACTCCTGACACTATTGGGCCAGTTATACCCCAATCTTCCTTTGCCCCTATTTCCCCTGGTGTAGCTCTTCCCTCACCCCCTTTTTCCTTGGGGTCCGGGCTCAAGTGCCCAAACACCTTGGACCACCCCCTACTGCTCCCAATACTGTTTTGTGCCATGCAGGCGTTTTGGGGAGGTCGCTCAGCTTCATTTCTGACCAATTCACATCCTTCCTGTCACTTTTCATACCACCAATATTCTGGGCTGGGTGTTTTTTTTTTCCCCTTCCACTTTTGTGGAGAGAAATAATCTGGCAGAACTGGGAAATGCCGCAGGACAACTGAAAAAGCAGAATAAATCCACCACAAATGTACAAGTTATGTTGTTAAAAACACTGAGCAAACTATACCACAATGGAACACCAGGTCTGAAGGGTGGTGCAGGCAGTTCCCCCGCACAGGACACCAAGCCGAGGGGGCACAAAACAGCAATAATCCTATATTTATACGGGTACCTACTCATTTTGAGGACACTAAATTTTGTCCTTGCTCAGGGTGCAAAGCTTGCCCCCGTGGAGGGTCCCCCAAAACAGGACCTGCTAAAAGAGACAGACACCCCCAGCATGAGCAGTAATGGATCCAAACACACACCTACTCTTCCATTAAGAGCAGCTTGCTCCTGAGTGTCAACACACCTCTGTTCATGAGAACTTGGGAATTACCCAGCAATGGTGACATATCACACGGTTTTTAAGCACCAGCAGACACTATCTGTTGCCTCTCAATGCACTCCTTCCTTTTGCTGTTGAGGCTTCCCAGCTCGTCTCAGCGGCTGAACACAAGAGAACAGGTGAACTGGAGAACACTAGGCATCAAGGTGCTGCAAGCCCGCTGGACAAGAACTCTGAAAAACACACTGGAAATGCACAGATAGCTTTCAGAGCAGTTAAAATTCTGCTCCACAGCCTTAAAAGCTTCCAGTCAGGTTGCTGTGAGCCTGTTGCGACAGCAGCACGAATGAAATCTCACAGCACAATTTCATATCCTCCAGGCTCTTCATTCTTGAAGCTGCTGGCTCAAATATCTTTTTCAGAAGAAACTTGCAACAGCGGCAGGACTTCCACTGGAAGTCACTGAGGCTACAGCTCCCAGTTGCCAACCCCAAATAATTTTCAACATCATCCTTGGTTAATACCTACCACAGCCAGTTTCCATTTGAAATTTGTATTTGCAATGAGCATCAGGATCAGAATTGTTGATGGTTTAAATACATTCGTTATTATTAACAGAGTTAATAATACTCAGCCAAATCTTTTTCTTGGCAGTCGGGTGCCTATCATGAAACTGTGCAGTTAGGGCTCAAACTAAATTTCTTAAGGACTATTTACAGATCTGGGTGGGTCACGAGAGTCTTGAGCATGCTAAATTGAGGCTGTGGAAGTACAGGCAAGGGATGTGTGTGGTTCTGCAACTAGATAAGATATTTTTCCTTCTCCTTAATAGTGTTTCTCCTCACCACCACAACCCCAAAAACCCTAGCCCCATATGATTTTTACATAGAAAAGTCTCTCTCTAATTTCAGTCTCTTCTCCAAGAGATAAAGGTCCTTCAAGATCAGTTCTAGTTAAATGGCGAGGGGGGGGGTTGTCTTCTATTGCAGATACAAGCTCATTCAGTGTGCTTCCAAACTGTTGCTATTTTGGGGGTGGGATCAGGGCCAGTGCTATCACTGGGACAACTAGGCAGCTGCCTAGAGCGCAGTTCGTATCCTGGCTCAATTCAAGATGCTCACAAGAGCTTTAAAGCCCTAAATAGCTTGAGACCCAAATATCTGAGAGGCAGTGGAGATGTGGCCAAATAGATCTGCTATGACAGCAAGTTCTATAGGCTTGGAGCAGCAATGGAGAAAAACCACTTGTGCCCTGGGGCTGGTGCACCTCAAATGGTAGCAGGTTGTGCTGAAGTCTCTCTTCCCCACCCAGTTCACCAGAGTCATGGTGTAACCTCACAATATACCACCAGTGTTATAACAAGGGCAGCAAGGAAGGAGATGGACAAGACCTCCCAAAGAACACAAACTAGAAAGACTTACTTGTATGTCCTACTGCTGACAAGTGGAAGCTCTTCAAACCAAAATTACTCTTCTCCAAGTTCAAGGCTTCAACAGCAATCATGTGATTTTAAAAACAACACCAAACCCTTTTCTGCACTCCTAAATAATTATAAGGAAAAACAAAAACTGTTGCGTCCATTCCCTAGCTGATACCAGTTGCAAAAGCTGCCTCGACACTCTAAAAATAACTAGGCTAATTGGAAACAGTAAACACACCAGTGGGTACATCAAGGTAAAGAGCAGACGATGAGCGCACACCATTGAGGGATACCTGCGCAAGCCATTAAACAAGCCCAATAATCCAATTGCAGGTGCCTAATTACATTAGCCGAGGACACAATGACAAACAAAACATACAGCCAGCTTCTCCTGGCCGTTTCCAGACTTCCCATTTAAGGGAAGTCATAGATGCCATAAGCTCAGTAGCAGAGCACACTTGCTTTGCACTCCACGCACTGCCACATAGTGTTGGGAAGGGAGAATGTCTGAAAACTGGGAAAGCTGCCAGTCAGTGTAGAGCAGATGTAGGGAGCCTTTTTCAGCCTGAGGGCCGCATTCCATTCTGGGCAACCTCCTGTGGGCCACATTCCAATGTTGGGTGGCACCAGAGGCGAAAGTGGGAGGATCTCCACGTGGCCACGATTGGACCTATGCCAGTCACAAAATGCGCTGGCTAATTATGAACACTGCCTACCCAATGAGCCACTTCCGGTTGCTGTTTGTTGGACCCATCCAGGCTTCATTCACATGGCAGTTTATTCCATTTCCCTGTCGATTAATACCCACATTGCATTTCATCTTTCACCTGATGTAGAAGCTACTTCTGGAAAACAGGTGGAATATGGTTCGTGTCCATTTATTTGATTCCAGGAAAAAAATTGTTTGCAGCCCCCTTATAACCCAGAAAATCGCATGGGTAAAGTGATGAAATTTGGGGTGGTATACCAACGTAGAATTCCTTCCTGCAGTTTTCATGGGGGGACAGAAACACACATGTGCAGAAATGGTGGGGGAGCAGCATCATTGCCCAATGATGTTCACTGGTGTGAATGAACTATAGCATGACATGCTGGCACATTAGACAAAAAGCCACAGTTCCACAACGTAACAGGTGCTGCAGAGTGAAAGGGACATTAGAAAACAGGACAGAAGAGTTAGCATTAAAATCAGGGAAAATGAAATGATATTCCTTAAGTCCAAGTGCACCCTGAATGTTTAAATCGTAACTGGGCAGGACTAACCACAAAAAAACCAGTGACCATGTGCTATAATCAACACATGTGGCTGAACAGGAAGTCAGTTTCTGCTCACAACTAACCAAAATTTTTGCTCCGTAAAGAGGAGGGGGGCAATGCTCTCATTCTGTCACGTATGTATGCATCGTGGCATGCTATTCACAGCTAGATAAAAGCAAACAGCAAATTAAAAATCCTTGCTCAAGGTTACGGCAGAAAGGCAGACAAGAGAATCAAAAGAGAAAAGTGTTAATTAACTTTCTGTTCTCCTTTTCTCAAGGCAGATGTGGGCAATTTAGACCGGAAAAAGCTACAGCTCAAGTTTTTGCTATCCCATTCACGTACATCTTGTCCCAACATTGCCCAAGGGAGTGGAAGGATGCTCTGCCACTAACCACAAAACAAGGGAGTACCACCCATTAGCCAAAAAAAATGAGCATCAAAAGGATGGCCAAGTAGTTATTAAAACACCTTTCTACACTGACAGCTGGCATCCTGAGGGTTTCAAAAAGAATCAGAAACCATACTACTCCATTTGCAACTATTTCTCTGCCACCACTGTGACTTGTCTCAATTGCCTGCTATTTGCATTATTAGGAAGTTTGCTTCTCTGAAGGGGGCAGGTCCAAAGGCCTTTGGCAGTCTTCCCAAGCCACATACATCCAGTATCCCTGCTTTGCACCCCAAGTGTTTCCTCCTGGCTGAAATGGGTCCTTAAACTCTGAGAATGCCTCCTGCCTGCCCTCACAAAGGACAGAGAAGGGTATGTTTGAGCATGTGTAGAAGCTAGCCTACTATGTAAAATTCACATTCTTCCCTCCACTCACTTTTGCCCCAGAAAGGCATCACCCTGCACTATATAAAGCACAATTGCTCTGTTAGAAACACGGTTCGATGAGCAGAAGTCACCACTGGAATTCTTGTGTTATCAGCTCACCATCCCCCCCGCCTCCACAATTTTTATTAAATGGATGTTGATACAAAGCAATTATTGGACTAACCTCCTTTTATTTCTCTTTGTTATTAGACACTGCACAAAGTAATTGGAAAGCGCAGGCGAAATCCTGAGCTCCTCTTTATACATTTGAACTTTCCCCCCTTTCGGGTCCCCCCCCCTCCCTCTTTGCGCCATGATTTCCTTTTTATGTCTCTTTCAATAATCATATAATTATACAATTCCTAAAGTACATGCTGGCAACACTTCAGGGGATTTTAATCATTACAGGTGACAAGGTTCTTCTCTTGCATTACGTGTGAGAGGATTAACGTCCACTGTATTCCCTTATACAAGCTTCTCGGCCACCTCTAGGCGACCCCCCCTAGAAGCTACAGATTTCCAAAGATTGAACTGAAAGACCCAACTGCTTTTAACAAATGTTCAAAACAGCCCCCAGAATGAAATGCCGTGAACCTGAATCGGAATGGGAAGGTTAAAAAGGGGAAAAAATTAAGTGGCCCATCATCTCCAAGACACAATGTCCCAACTATTTTTAATGGATTTCAACAGCCTTTATTTAATTTTACGAATCTGACAGAAAACGCCAGGAAACTCACAACGCTGCAATTATATTTCTTCCAATGGCTGTGAGTTATTAACAGACTGTCAAAACACCATAATTATTTCATACCAAGTCTGACTGATTCCATAAGCCATCTCTTTGACTCTGTAGCATCTTTCAATCTTCCCATTCAATTACCGTGGTCGTGGGCGAGGCTCTGGGCAAGGCTGGGGAGGGGGTGGCTATTTAAAGGGTGTTTTGCCTTCCCCTATTAGGCATTCAGACTAAAGCCACAGTCGATTTCCAAGTCAAAGATACCACATTAGCCAAGGCTTAGCCTTCTGCCTTCAAAGGCACCAACAGCTGAAGAAAGTAAAGGGTCTTATTTTAGCTCATCATTTTTATAAGAAGGGGAGGGTGGAGGAAAAGATAGAACTACCCAAGCTTTAACAAATAGCTGGGTGAGAATGGAACTTCTATGCCCTCTAAAAAATCAGGAGATGGGAGGCCACCATGTCTCCATATCAGAAAAGGCCCAGTAGAAGTGGCCATAACAATTCTATTTTCAGGAGCCGACATTGGCACTAGGTTGTCTATATATTTTTTAAGTAAAGTACAGTGGTGCCTCGCTAGACGAATTTAATTCGTTCCACGGGTCTTTTCTTATAACGAAAAATTCGTCTAGCGAATCCCATAGGAATGCATTGAATCTTTTTTTGCCCATAGGAACACATTAATTGAATTTCAATGCATTCCTATGCGAAACCGAGATTCGCTGGACGAATTTTCCATAAAACAAATTCGTCTAGCGAGGCAACCTCCGCTCGAAAAATCCTTTCGTTAAGCGGAAATTTCGTTAAGCAGGGCATTCGTTAAGCGAGGCACCACTGTAAAGCTCTTGAGACTTCCAGCTTTGGGACAGAACACTGGGCATGAGCCCAATGGGATCAATGTTCACAACTCAAATGTGCAGTTATTGTGCAAGCAGGACTGCAATACTCTGTTCCCATGCATGCGTACACACACACACACAGCGCGCAAAAGTGGGAATATTCCTGAAAAGATAGTCTCATCCCTTATATACCCAGCCAATCACTGTCCTGCAGGAGAGGGAAACATGCAGGGGCCAACTTCCCATAAAGAAGTTGTGCACAATGTCAGAAGCGGACCGTTAGTGTGATGGTAGCTACCCTTTGGAAATCCCTACCATTACATGTAGGAATGTAACAAGCTGGCTTATGCAGAATCAGACCATTAGTCCATCTAGCTCATCTTGCCACAGCTCTACAGGATTTCAGGCAGGGAATCTCTCCTAGCTCTACCTTCAGATGCTAGAAACTGAGACGTTCTGCATGTAAAGCAGATCCCTGAATTGCATTTTACGGTGGCGTAAATTCCTGTTTCGCCGCCAGCATCTCTGGAAATCATTGCGATCCCTACCAATCTTCTAACCCATGGGTAAGGCAAACTATGGCCCGGATCTGCCCCAATTGCCTTCTAAATCCGGCCCACGGACTGTCTGGGAATCAGGGTGTTTTTACATGAGTAGAATGTGTGCTTTTATTTAAAATGCATCTCTGGGTTATTTGTGGGGCATAGGAATTCGTTCCCTTTTTTTCGTTTTCAAAATATAGTCCAGCCCCCCACAAGGTCTGAGGGATAGTGGACCGGCCCCCTGCTGAAAAAGTTTGCTGACCCCTGTTCTAAGCTATATTAAAGTTGCAACCTCACTAATGCAACTTTTATTCTAGCCAAGCCCATCTCCATTTGATAGTCTCAAACCAAGTCCTGGTAAACCACACCGTTCAAAAAGCTCTGCTTAAGTGCACTGCAATTTGCATGCTTCCTTCCTCTCCTCAAAACACACACAGAGAGAGAGAAAGCAGTGGTGCTGAACTTGTGTTTTGAAGCTTTAAAATGGAGCGTTGTGTCATTCCAATCATCCTTGCCCAGTGGCCATGCTGGTTATAGTTGATAGGAACTGGAGTCCAACAATATTAATATTGGCAAAGCCACAGATTTATCATTCCTGCTATAAATAGAGAATGGTGAACCAAAACCACACCTTGATTCACAGGTCATAGTTTGTCTGGACCAAGGCAAACCATGAATCAGAGTTTGAAGCAACACAAGTCAAACCACAGTTTAGCCCTGGGTAGCGTGGCAACAGCAGGACAGGGAACAAGTACAATGGCCATGACCTTCTCTTCAAACACTTGCTTGAGAAACCGTGGCTTAGCATTACATGCAAGCTGGGTCACAGTTGCAAAAATAGCATTTAGATCTTTTATAAACATGCAGGAGAGAAGTCTGATTTTAACAATAACAAAGAATAACTTTGCCAGAGACAGAGAGAGAATTGCAAGTCTGCTCACTGAATTTTGTTTGTTTGTTTGTGTTTAAGACAATGGTCTGGTGTTCTCCCAAGAGATAGACTGTTCCCAGTCAACCAGTGTTCTGGCTCATTCTGTGCAGGGAGGCACTGCTAAAATGTTCTCATGTTCTGCTACAAAAAGAAACAAAACAACAGTTCCACTACAACAGGGGTGGCCAACTCCTAAGAGACTGCGATCTACTCTCAGTGTTAAAAACCGGCAATGATCTACCCCCTTTGGGGGGCTCCAGGTCAAAGTTGTTGAGCTTCTTTTAGGGAAGAGGAAGGCCCATTTTTTAGGGGTTCAGGTCTAAATTGCATAGCTTTTTTTAGGGAGGAGAAAAGCCAGTGATCTTCCAGTGATCTACCTCAGACGTCCAGTGATCTACCAGTAGATCACGATCTACCTGTTGGACGTGCCTGCACTACAAGAACCATTTGAGAACTCATTTATATATTAGGCTATGATAAACTAGGAACATTAACATGCAATTATCAAGGGGTAACAGGTGTTTGACCACAGAACACAGGCATGGGCTGTGCCTATCGTGTTAAGGAACTCTTAAAATAAGACTTCATTGCTCACCAGGAATGTACAAACATATACCAACACAATACAGCACAAGCAATGTAGCAAATCCTGAACATGATCCTTTGGAAGATTAAACAGGGAAGCACACTGCTTAAAGATCATGGTAAAGAATAATCAACAACTAAGAAACAGAAATGGGATTTTTTAAAAAAGTTGCCCAACTGCCAATGGCATTCAAATCTAATTTATAGTGACTTAAGATTTGTGCCCAAGTCTGGCACTATTGCAATTGGGACACAGTACAAAATGGGAACAGGGTGGACTGACAGCAGGAATTCAAGAGACGCATGCAATCATCCTTGCTTAAAACTGAGGGCCAGTACTTGAAAGAGGTTGCCTTCAGGGAATGACAGAAGGGAAGGCTGCCTTGGACAGGTTTATTAATGAAGGAACACGGGAGATTAGAGTGAATTGTTAACAACTGATAGTAGTTTGGGGGCATCACAAAAGTGGTCCAAAATCTTTTCCCAGCACCTGCTACTTTAGCCCTTTAAAAAAAACCCAAAACCATACAATACTGTAAGCAACGTACACTTACAGGCAATGTTAGAAACTCAGATATATAAACCAGGTGCCAAATCTCCTTAAACCAGGGTTACAGTCGCCAAAACAGAATGCCTAGTTGCCATTTGGGGACCAGACGGCTCTAAAGTCTTATTTTCCAATACGACTTTTTGGTTCCTGAAATTCATTTTGGTTGTGCAGATAAAATATAACAGGCAGAATTATACAGGATGTGTTGTTAGTGTGTGAAAACAGTCAAGATCCTAGGATCCCTAAGCATGCACCTCCACATGGTAGAGACGTAAGGCAGACTCAGGCACCATCCTGGCATCTGGGCATCTTCACTTGGTTGCAATTGGCTGATACCCACGTGCAAAATGTGCCTGGCACCTGGTGAATTTTGAACGCTGCTTACAGGATGTTGTTACTTGTCAACTTACATGTAGTGCATAGGGCAGTACATAAAATGGGTAAGATCTAAGGACATTCAGAGCAGCATGTTGGATCAGGCAAACGGCCTATGCCAGGCATCGGCAACCTCCGGCCCATGGGCCAGATATGGCCCATGGAGGACATTTATCCGGCCCACAGAACTGAGCCGCCCACTGGGCAAGTCCCCCCCGCGCTGCGGTAAACTAGCGCAGTGCGGGAATTCGCCGAGCAACGCCGGAAATTGCTTCTGCGAAGCCGCGGGCATACGCAGAAGCAATTTCTGGTGCTGTGCTGCCCATTTCCAAAATGTCCGCAGCACCACTGGAAATCGCTTCTGCGCTTGTGCGGCCCATGTCTGGCCCACGGACGATAGTCCATGGGAATCCTCTGGCCCACGGGAAGAAAAGGTTGCCAACGCCTGGCCTATGCAGTGCAGCATCCTGTTCTCACAATGGCCAGACAACCAGATCCCTGCAGGAACCATTGGCTCACAGCCACAGGCAGCCCTTTCCTCCATGAATTGGTCTAATCCTCTTTTGGAGCCATCCAAGTTGGTGGCCACCACTGCTTTCTATGGGAGTGAGTTCCATAGTTTTAACTATGCACTGTGTAAAGAAGTCCTTTCTTTAATCTGCCTTGAATCTTCCAACCTGCAGATTCATTGGGTGTCTGCCAAGTTCTCATGTTGGGAGTGAGAAAAACTTCCATCCACCTTTCTCCAGGTCATGTATAATTTTAGGAACTTGTCTCACATCACCTCTTACTCTCCTTTTGCCTAAACCAGAAAGTCCTGAACGCTGCATTTTTATCTCTTATAAAGTCATGAAGCAGTCCCAGACAGCCTAAACCAGTGTTCCCCAAACTTGGGTCTCCAGCTGCTTCTGGACTACAACTCCCCTAGCTAGCAGGACCAGTGGCCATGGATGGTGGGAATTGTAGTTCAAAAAGAGCTGGAGAACCAAGGAAACACTGGCCTACACTGGTACACTGAAAAGAGAAGAGAAGAACAGGAGAAGCACAGTCAATGTAGACAAATATTGAGCTAGATAGACCAATGGCAGCTTGCTATATTCCTATGCTATGGTCTTATGTCCCCTCCAAATTTATTAGCCCACACTACTCCATGAATCTACATATCAGTGCAACCTCCAAAGAAGACTTGGCAATCCTCTCCCTAGGAAGCAACTGTTACTTGCTTCCAGTCCAGTTGCCAATGGAAGTCTCTCTCTCTGAAGTGTGCACACAACTGGGCAAGCACAGCCAAGAATACTAAGCAAAACTCAGGAGCAGATTCTTCACCATCCTAATTATGAATAGTTAAAGTGACTGAATTTAAAACTGAGCCAACTTTATCCTTTTTTCCCCGTAGGCTTCTCTGAACAAGCCACAATATACTGCAGTATTCAGCAGGGGCCATTATCGCAATTATATCTCTTTAGTAGTACACCGGGAAGACTCATCAAGTTTTCAGCAGCCAGTCAGTAGAACAAACGAGGACTTATAAAAATTAACTAGCAAAAACGCCCGTCATTTTGGAGAACAGGGTGCACACATTCATGTATTCTTGCAGACAAAGCACGCGGTTATCAAAATATGGAATCTGGAGCCACACGATGTGAGGGTCGCAATCCTGGTTGTCCTTACAGAGGAGATTATAGGAATTCATGGGGAATGACAAAGCTATCAGTCGCTACAGGTCATGACAACTTTACCCTACCTCCAGTATCAGAGATTCTGAAACTTAGTTGCTAGGGAACACCACCAGACTAATTGCCGTTGTGCCCTGCCTACAGACTTCCCATAGGCATCTGATTGGCCACCATTGGAGACAAGATGCTCGAATAGAGAAGTCTTCCATCAGATCCACCAGGGCTCTTGTACCCTTTCATCGTACACATACCATAGCACCTACAGATTACCTGTCAGTAAGGACCAAGCCACTGAGTGTCGCTGGTAAGATGGGGTAATGTTCACCGGCACTTTCAACGTAGCTGCCAAGTATCCCGCTTTTCATGGGAAACCCCCGGATTTTAATCCGTTTCCCGCTGTTCTCCCGAATGGAGAAAAATCCCGGATATCCCCCGGATTTCCTACCTGCCAGGGAGCCTCCATTTTGGGTGCCGCTCTTCCCATGTGTGGGCACTGGAAATCGGGCAGAGTGGCACCGGAAGTCGCTTCTATGCATGCCCGGCGGCCATCTTGGTTGCTGGGCATGCGTAGAAGCGACTTCCGGGGCCACTCTGCCCGATTTCCGGTGCCCACACATGGGAAGAGCGGCCCCGGAAGTTGCTTCTACGCCGCTGCTGATCCCGCATTTTTCAGCGGGAGACTTGGCAGGTATTACTTTCAGCAGTGCCCACAAGGCCATGTTCAAGTTCTTTACCTCCCACACCAAGGCAGGAAGGGAAGAGGTGCACATGTAAACCTCACTAGGACCTCATGGCACCTGTATAGCCCCAACATGGGCTCCATTCCTTGATCATGTTATGAGTGTGACAGGTATTGGAAGCAGGCTGATGGAGTCTTCAGTGTGGTATCTTCCAATAAGCATCACTAAACCGACCAACCTTTCACATGCAATTGCTTTGGGTGGTTGAATTTTTAAAATCCTGAAGGCACTCAAAGATGGGAGAAAGCATCCTTTGAGCTGGGATAGGGAACATCAATCCCAGGGGTCAAATGTGTCCCTCTAGGCCTTTTTGGCTCTGTGGACTCTTACTGGACTTTCTTTGCAACACCACCCACAACTGTTTTTGCATGGCTGGAATGTTTCACTTAACTCCTGACAATGCTTCTTGCTTGCCATGATGGGAAGCTAGAAAGGAGTGTGTGACAGCATCAGGAGTTTTCCAAGGTGATGCACATGTTTCAAGGAATGGAATAAAGGCAGTGCTCGGATCACTGGCAACCTCCCCTTCTAGCTATAAGGTAAGTAGCAATTAACATACATCTTGACAGTGCCCTGCAACTAGCATTATCTGTGTAACGCAGAGGCTCTTCGCTATGGAACAGTTACACTTCATTACAACGTTAAAAAAAATAAATGACTACTGTTCAATGGCTCACTCTCATGTAACAATGTCCATTGATATTTGCTGTGCTCAGGCTGTAAGAGGAGGTCTTGCTGATGAGATATAGATTCCCAATACTGGCAGCCGGCCTTGATCCTTACTCATTATGAACTCCCTGCATAATTAGATTTGCACTAAGCCCATATTCCACCACTGGGACTTACAGTGGTCCGGCAGCTAGTCCTGCCAGTCAGCTCAGGAAGTTGTCTTAGACAAAGTCATGGGGTGCACCTACCCTGACTGACAAGAGACTCTCTAGGGTTTCAGGCAATGCCTCACTCCCCAGCCCTAGCTGGAGAAGGCGAGGAATGAATATTGCACCATCAAGCATGTGAACCAGATGTTCTACCACTAAGCTTAAGCCTTGTATTAGCAAGGGGTTGCCCACCTTCGGTGTGCCAAATGCCTCCTTAAACCAAGGTTACAGTCACCAAAACAGAATACGTAGTTGCCATCTTGGGGCAAGACTGCTCTAAGGTCTGAGTTTTCAAATGATGGATTAGCTGTGATTATCAGTTAAACATCTGGCTAGCTCAGATGACAACGTTGGACTAGTTTGAGAGCTTTGAGAACTTAAAGTAGAAAAGTCACTTGATCTAGGGACAGTCCACATTTATATTGGCCTATTCAGACTTCTTTTTCTTAAAGGTGACATGGACCATTCATAATGCAAGAATATTCTTCACAACTGAACAGAGCAGTGAGGCGGGGTAAATGAAGGCAAGCTACGACAATTAACTATAAGGTTGCTCACCGCTCCTGCTGCACAGAAAAAAGCATTTTGGTTCCTGAAATTCGTTTCGATTGTGCAGATAAAATACAACAGATAGAATTTGACAGGATGGGTTGTTTGTGTGAGAAAACAGTTCAGATCCAATGATTCCCAGGCATGCACCTCCAGATAGTGGAGATGCCAGGCACCTTCCTGGCCCCCATGCACCTTCACTTGGTCGCAAGTAGCGGATAGCCAGGTGCAAAATGCGACTGGCGCCTGGCTAATTTAGAACACTGTGCCCCCTTTAGAAGCTGCTTGCTGCAAAGGTCTGGGGTCAGGCTCTGCTCCAACATCTTATGCCCAGCGGAGCTGAGAGGAGACTGCAAACAGCAGCAATCAATTGTGGGTGGCAATACTAGATCAGCTGGCTTAGCAGATAGGAGCAGAGCCACAGAAGAATGCCTGAAACGTGCACGGAAATATTTCCATGAAAACTGAAACCCAGTGACACAAAGCTTCCCAGGTTGCCATGTTACCACTGGCCCCCCAAGGACTAGAACATGCATTTTGCATGCAGAAGATACCAGGGGCAATTCCGGGCATCAGCAGAGAGCGCTGGGAAGGGCACAGAGGGCAAGACTGGCCAACCAACTGCCCTCCAGATGATGCTGGATTACAGCAGCCACTGCCAGTCAAATTTAGTCAATACTGAGCTAGATGGACTTGGTATGAGGCAGCTTCAACAGATCACAGGTTCTGCAAACATCCAAAGAGAACAGAGAAAGCACATGCTGCTTTGGAGGTCACCTTGAGAGAAGGATACATATTTTTTTAAAAACCTACAGGCCTATGCCGCCCTACCCAATGGGTTTGCCATTAAAACTGGGTGAAATTCTGCTCTCCAAGAGCACATTTCTATTTTTTTTTCCCAAGCAGCTTCTCTTCTTTGGGAAGTGAAGCACAAGGTAATCGAACTCTAACGAAGTTGAAGAAATAAACAAAAGGGCCTTAGAACTGGGCTCATGCAGGTTCACTGCCATAAAAAAAAACAAAAAACAGGACAGGCTTCTAGATTAAGTAGTGTGATACTTAGCACTGGCACTGAATTGAATCCCAGGCACCCTCAGGCCCCATCTGCAATCTGCATTCACAGCAATATTGTACCACTTTAAGCAAATGTGGCTTTCTCCGCAAAATTATGGGAACTGTAGCCTGTTGAAGGAGCTCAGAGCTGTCAGAAGACACCAATTCCCCTCACCAACAGCTAAAATTCCAGGTGTCCCTGGGCAGAGAGAGGGACTGACTATCAAAGCACTCTGAATACCGTTAGAACTCTGGAAGTTTTCTGGTAGCAATAGGGGTCTCCTAACAACTCTGAGCACCCTTAACAAACTACAGCTCCCAGAAATCTCTGGGGGGGGAGCCACAATGCGGATAACGCTGCTAGCCATAGCAACCTGGTTTGCTTACTGAAGCTAATCTGCAGAAGAGTTTAGAGTCTGGTAAGTTCTAAACTGTGTGCCATGAGAAAACTGCTAGCAGACTATAAGCCATGAATAAATGCCATATTGAAACCAGCATCCGCATGCAGCAAGGAGGACACCCACTGCATCTCTGAGTTAATGTAATCATTCCATGCATCTTCCAGTCAAGGAGTATGCTTGCCCAGTGGCTCACAGAGGTTAGGAAAATAGAATAGGCATTCCGTTTGTAATTTAGGCACTTTACTGAGGCCCAACAAACACCAGTTTAGCCAGCAGCAGCAACAGCATGTGCTACTGAAGGAGCAGCAAATTTACCTTGAAAATTATTGTAAGACTTCCCTCCAAATCAAATTCAGTAGCAGTGAGTAGCATCAGAGCTGAGGTAGCTAATCTCTTCTGGACTGAGGGCTTCACTGACTCAAGTTCAACTCCGAGGGGGGGGGGTGACTGTTCAGTGTCACACACACAAACACAAATATAAGGGTGTCTTGTGGCCCACACTAAATTTCTTGCAAGGAGATATGGCTCATGGGTTAGCCAACCCTGGATTAAAGCGCTGAATGAGGACTGGAGAAGCCCCCATGATCATATAACCTTCATGATGCTTGCCCCTTCTCTCTGCTAAATTTTGCAGGTTTTTTGTGAAGATAAAACTAGGAGTGGGGGGGGGCTTCCTTATCTCCAATGGGCAATGCTTCTTCCATGGTTGTTTTTCTTTCCTATTCTATTTCCCAGGTCTGTATCTTGGGCACCTTAGCTACAAGCTGGAAGAGAAAAGTATTTCTGACTCTTGGGGCTCTCCCCCACACAGCCTCCCCAAATCAGGGGCAGCGGGTCTCGTTTTGTCACCCAAGACTAAACGAGAAACGGCTGCGCTGCCCTGCTACCAAAGTCTCCCTTACCTGGGTTGCATGGTGGTGCCTGCGAAGCAGCGCTGGCAACATCTCCCAGGATTCTTCTGATATCTCACTGGAAACCACTGCTGCATGAGACAGCTGGCCAGCCCTGCCTCAAATCATAGGCCACAGTATTGCAGGCACCCTGGTGACCTGTTCCATTTTTTATTTTTAATTTACGTGGTGGTCATTTCTGCCAAACACCCTGGCTGTATGAAGAGACCACCGTGCTGATCCTACAGACAACATGGTCACCCAAAGCAGAGGAGATGAAAAACACTCGGTCAGAAGGAGAAAGCTGTTTGCACAAGAGCCTGTGGCCAAATCACAAGGCAGGCACACACACACACCCTCTCCCCGACTTAATTGTAACAAAAACAACCCAGAGCTTTGTTAAAATGTGCTGAGTTGACTGCAAGAGACCACTGTACAAAGCTATACCAGTTCCACAGCTCCCTACTTACTGCTTTCCCTTCCAACATCCAATTAATTATTCTGACAAGCTTCCTTTTTTTAGTGCTATTTTTACACTTTTGGAGGGGAGAGGCAGAACCGCCATGATTGCACCCAGTCTAAGTTATGAGAATGGCTGTGCCAGGCCAGTTGCAATAATTCAGGAAGAGGTCCGTCTTGCTGTCATGGTGGAAAACTTTGTATTCCTGCTAAGCGTATGCCATGTAGCCTGGTGGATTCTGTTGTAAAGCTAGAGGAAGTCTTATCACCAAAAGCAGTACCAAAAATGTACTGCCTGAATCGTTTTTTAGCTCTTAAATCTATTTTACATACGAACACTCACCTGGTAATCTCTGATACAGATGTTGAAGATGTTGCCCCCAAGGCAAACTGGCATACGATCTAGTTAAGGTGCACAGAACCCTATCGCTAGTCATTCAAATGCAGCAATTCAAAATGGCAACTTAAGTTTACACATAACCCAGGAGGCTACTTTTTCATTTAAAAGCAAGTCCCTGGAGCAAATTCTCAGTGTTCACTCCTCCCACTGCCGTTAACTGTTCCTTTCTGCAAGTTTTCCCTCTATAATTTAATTCCTTTCCCACAGACTCTGCAAGCAAGCTCTCTCTCTCAATTTTTGACATGTTTCTTAGTCCCAGTGCCTAGAAACTTCCCTGCAAAGTGGAAATCCCAGAGGATAGCTTTTTCCCAAGGCACCAAACACTATAAAACTGCACTTTGTCCAACCAGCTCTGACATGATCACTGTTATTTGGGAGGATAATTACTTTCATGGTGTGAGGAACATATATTTAGAAAGAACAAGTTCAGCTCTTGCCATTCCCATCTCTTATAAGAGATTATCACCGATGAATGTCAGGTAGGCAGTTCTTCGACACAGGTGTGCAGAAGCCAGTTAAAGTTAGCTGCATGAAACTCCATTTACTCAAAACTCCTTTGCAGGTATGTATGTGTCTCTATAATGGCCCCCTCTCCCCAATTACTTGTATGCTGAGCAGTTGTCTTAGCATACACACATGCACGGGCAAATTGCCAGGACCTTACACAAATTAAAGGTTTTAAGGCTGCAGTCTCCGAGTGGGATGAACTGTGTCGCAATGTAGTAAACCAAAGACTTAAGATTACATTTTGAGCGCTGGTTCCTAATTGTCCAGTCAACCTGTGTTGGTTGAAAGCACCGGGAGGGAAGGATAAATACTGTAAACTCCCAAGGAAGCCTGAGAAAATTATAAGACTCTGGATTTCTCAAATCTGCTAGGGTGAACAGCTGTGTGAAAAGGAATGCACGCAACACTGTACTTTCAAGAACATTAAAGGTTACTGTGGTAACTTTGAAGAGACAAGGGAAATTCCCAATACGTACCGGAGATAAAACCAAAACGTACCTTCCATCCTTCCAGCACCACAAATATCCATCTCAACACACACATACAGAGCAATTTAGAACTTACAGGGGGGAAACCCAAGCCATACAGCTCCTCCGTTTTCCTAATCGCTGGTTCTTATAAAGCAAACTTTTAAAAAGTGGTGCACAGCAACAAGATTAGAACACAGCACGTAAGACTGCCATGTGAACAGCCATTCAAGCTTAGTTGCCAAAGAAAATTATGACACGAACTCACGAACATGGGGAAGACCCACTTAAAAAGGAGCACTGGAGATTTCAGCAGGTCTCCATCTTTTCTGCTATGTCTACAAGTATTCATTATCAAGAGTTTAGGAAATTGCCTTATTATACCAAGGGAGGGTTTTTATCCACTTAGGCGAGTGTTGTCAACTCTGGCCAGCAGCAGCTCTCCATGGGTCCCAGGCAGGGGATGAGAGGTGGTTTCAATCACAAGCAGACTGTAGACACTTTAGCTGGAGGTGCCAAGGACTGAAACGGGAACCTTCCCCCACACAAAGCAGGATAAGTGGACTATGATTCTTCTTCCCCCTCACAAACACAGTGGCCCATTTCTCAACTTTCTTTGGAGTCTAAACTTTTGTGTATGTACATATTTTGACCTGCACACCAAAATAAATAATGCATCCTATATAAAGTGGCCCATAATGTGAATGCAATAAATTTGCTAATCTCTAAGGCGGAACAAGGCTTACTTATTGCTGCAACAGAGAAACGTGGCTAACTTTTTTTTTTTAAAGGGATAGCAGGAAAGCATCTCTACATTGTCAATATGAGCCCCACCAAGTCTCTCTCTTTTTTTAAGAAACAAAATTGTGGACTATGACGTAAATTGGGCATATGTTAGCTTAAGAGATTTTTATCTTGGTAATCCCCTTTACTAATGTTAACATCAGAAGCCTGGCTGGCAAGTCCCACACTCAGATGCACCAATTGCTCCTTGGTAAGGAAAAACCCACTGGTGTGTCCCTGGTGATTTTTGCTTTGCTTTGTTACTGGAATTTAAAAAAGAAGAAGAAAACCTACGCACATCTTACACAAACACAGATTGCCACTTTGGCTTCTGAAAGCACCTTGAGTACTGCAGGCACTCTTCCCCCGCTCAACACATGAAAGGAAACAAGTGAATTCTGCTTATCCTATTTATTCTGATGAGCCAATTAAAAACCCAAGATGCTGCAAGTGAAGGTGCTCTCTTGAATGTTGATACACAGTGCACAAAGCTGCTGTGGTCTGGTTTCAGAGGGTCACTTCCTCACCAGGCTACTTGCCCACACAAATTTCCCAGTTTCTGCACAACCCAGGACCGACTAAGCCTTTCTGCCACGGTGCAGGGAAATGTGTCCATGCTTATCATACCTAGCGAATATTTCTTATTTCTTATTATTATTAATG
Organism: Zootoca vivipara; assembly: GCF_963506605.1. NCBI lineage: Eukaryota > Metazoa > Chordata > Lepidosauria > Squamata > Lacertidae > Zootoca > Zootoca vivipara. The sequence continues at coordinate 10,181,025 of NC_083292.1, read as the reverse complement.
ATATCCCTCAGTCACGTTTTTGCATTCAAGCGTGCCTAAGACTACTTGCACAGTAAAAACAGAACCAAGGCATTAAAATCAGATTACTATTTTTAAAAAGCAACAAACAAAGACTAAAATGCTCAGCTGAGAATGTGTTTAAAAGGGACAAGAGCCCATACAACCCAAAGGTTGAGCACAATAAGGGCTGCCGACATATCGATCTCCACTCCCGATTAAAAACCAATGAGCCAGGGTAAATGGGAATGTTGCTGTCTGATCCCCAACCAGAAATGGAGATTGCAAATGGGGGAGCCACTGCTGAAGAAGCCCACTCTCGTGTTAATAATAACAACAACTTTATTATTTGTATCCTGCCCAACAGACTGGGTTGACACCCTCCACACCTCATTTTGGAGAGAACACACAAAGGAGGTACCTGGGTTGATTCATACATTGTAAGGCAGCCTTTAAGGCAAGGAGGTTATATTCCTTGCGTTTTTATCCCACTATTCCACCAAAGATGTCAGGGAACCACACAATTTTATCTTCACAACCTTGCAAGGTAGCGTAGGCTGAGAAAGAGTGACTGGGTCCAAGCTCACCCTGTGGATCCAGGGAACGGAATGAGGGCACATGATGCTAAAAACTAGGCAGATCTAAGTCTAGGTTGCGCTTGGAAGGGCACCTATCTGGGAACATCGACATATATCAACTTGAATTCCATGGCAGGAAGTAAGCCAGTTAAATACACAAATAAATGGCCATGGGGAGATTTGAACCTGCATCTGCCCAGCCCCAGTTGGAACCCATAACCACAGCAGAAGTGTGTGTCTGCATGTAAGTGAAGCAGACTAAGTGTGCTAGAACATGATAACATTTAAAGCCATTAGCTGAATGACTAGCACAACTTCGACCTTTGAACTCAGCTGGACATCTTTACTCAAACTGCTCTGTAAGAGTCAGTGCTCTCATCTTTAAAATGGGGATAAATAACCATCCTAACGTTGAGAGTCCCATGGACTGCAAGAAGATCAAACCAATCCATTCTGAAGGAAATCCGCCTTGAGTGCTCACTGGAAGGACAGATCCTGAAGCTGAGGCTCCAATACTTTGGCCACCTTATGAGAAGACTCCCTGGGAAAGACCCTGATGCTGGGAAAGATGGAGGGCACAAGGAGAAGGGGATGACAGAGGACGAGATGGTTGGACAATGTTATAGAAGCTACCAACGTGAGTCTGACCAAACTGCGGGAGGCAGTGGAAGACAGGAGTGTCTGGCATGCTCTGGTCCATGGGGTCACGAAGAGTCAGACACGGCTAAACAAACAAACAACAACATTGAAACACTACACAGAAGCAGCATCTACATAGAGAAACTGTCACCAAGGGATTATGTCTTTGGGCAAAATGATTCTGTGTGGGTAGGAACTTTTACTTGCCAATTGCAAGAGCATCACTCTCTAGTCAAAAGTCACAGGATGAATAGTTAACGTACTTTGTGTGGTGCTACAGAACCTCCCCACACATTCCTTTGGTCCCAGGACAAGTCTGAAAGCATACAATGTGGCAGCCTTGCTTTAAACTGAACAGAGACCAATTAGTAGCCCTCAATACAGTCCACCAGGAAGGAATGTCTTAAATGAAATAAGACTTCACCCAAAATGAAGATGTTCACTATTGCTCCAGGTTAAAGGAAGGCTGATGAATGAGCAGAGAGAACAGAGGTGGACTGAAAGGATTCAAGAATTAAACACCCAAGAGATAAGGTGGCTTGTACAGACACCAAAATTTGTCCTTCCCAATCCAAAGCCCCTCCATCATACTAAAAAGGAATCATGTAGCTACTTGTCTTTACAGTGGGGTGTTTTATCTAGGTCACTACCTTATGACAGTCTTGCTAGAAAGGCCTAAATGGTACTAGTTCATCTACATGCATTAGCCATTTTGAAAGAAAAACCAACTACAGTATCTCAGTTTTCAACCACCACCAGAGCTTCCATATCCAGTCACCTGGAAGAGCTACCTAGGTCCTAGCATCTACAGATGACCATATGGAGAAGCAGTTTTGGAAGCTTGTTTTATGGCTTTCCTCCTTGTACTTCATTGAGAGAATCATTAGAGGGAATCTTTCCCCTAGCTGATTTTGCATCCCCCACCCCCACAAGCAAGGCCACCAGTATTCCAGCTATTCGTGATTGACAGATGGAAACTATTTTCCATTGTTTCCTTCTACATTTGTATGTTTCTCCTCTGGAGCAAGCAGAGGCTTACCTCTGTCAGATGCAGGATACTGACCATCACTGTAACATACCATTAAAAAAAAAAGTTTTAATGAAGCAACCATCAAGACATATTTCATTGCCCAAAGAGGTAACGGATTTGTCTATTCGTCAATGACAATTCTGAAGACTAATTGGCTCAACTGGCTTTGAACTTCAGCGCCTGACAAGTTTCATGACAATGCCCAGGAAAAAGTGAGAGACTTTAGCAGAAAACAGGTATAGCAAAAGGAAGCAAACGTGACAGAGGTAGGTATGAGGCCTGGGGCCACCAATAAGAAGGAAAGGCAAACTGAAGCGTTCTCCAAAAAAAAGTCTTGGCTCCAGGTCTTGACCACCTGATGTACAACGAAACTTGCTTCTTCAAAGAAGCATCTTTTGCCAGAAAATCTCATGCATGAACTTCACTATATAGCCTTTTCCTGCATTCATTAAATCTCCAATAATTTCAGATTTCAAACAAACAAACAAAAAGCCGAGGATTTAAAAACAAAAAAATTGAAACACTTAAATGAGTCTGAAGCCATAGCAGATAGGATATCCATTTCCTTTGAGACGCCTCACAAGTAAGTAAAACTTGCTACAATAAATGAAACTCCTGTTCCAGAGAACGAGAGACAGTAGCCAGAAGACTCTGATGGGAAGATGCAACCCATGGACTCCCACACATATTCACAGTGCATCGCTGAAAAAGTTTGGAGCAAACATGTTATATTCACAGATAAACAGCAAGCCTGCCGACATCCAAACCAACTCTTCACTCCTGTGAATTAGTCAGGTACCCGACGTGAGTAAACATATCAGCCAACATTTTTTTAAAAAGCATATTAAGAGTGGACAAAATGACTAACTTTAACAGGGTAACAACACACTTACCAGAAAGTCTCTTAGCGCCTCAGACTTTCCCATCACATCAAGAGGGACACACAAAAAACACCAAGAGACACCCAAAATCCCCTAGCTTGAACACATTAAAATTTTCTCTGCTGTCTAACTTCACTCAGACAAAACAAGCAGTATTGGCACAGCAAATGTTTTTCACAATAAGTCCGACATGCAATTATTTTTTTCGCCAACTGATTAACACCAAGAAAATATAGTTCACCAGCAATGAGAAATCTATTTGATATCTGCAAGCCTTTAAAAACAATTTTTGAAATCAGGAACAAAATGATAATTCTCTCGCGGAACATCTCCCCTTCCACCACTGTTCCCCATCCCCACGAAATCAAAAACATTAACTATTTGGTTCTTACATTCTCCAGAGACACATATGGGGGAAATGACAACACCAAACAAAAAATACGTGAGATTTCAATTTCCAAAAAAGAAAATTACTTGGGCAGCAGTGCACACACATTTTAAGCAATTCGAAACACGCCTGGTGACACCCTTCCTCCAACATGCAAAAGGGAGAAGACCCAAAAAACCCGAGAACTTTTTGTGCTTCTCCCCGTAGACTCGCCAGCCAATTAGAATTCCAAACAAACATTGAAAACCAGCTCTGAGCAACTCAAGTTGGTTTATCAGCTCAAAAAGAGCTATCCACATGCCTCGGCCTACACATCAACTCAGGGGAAGCAGCCCCAACAAGTACACCCAGGATGCAGCCAGAGGCTCTGCACCTTAGGACCACATCTGCACACACCCCAAACAAGGCACAGGCTTCCACATCCAACAACGCCTTTTGCCTCTTTATTCCTCCAGGCTTGAATATTCATCGCTCATGTGCGAGAAGTTAATTGATATTGACAAGGAAGCAAAAAGGGGGAGGGGTGGATGGCTGGATCCAGCCAAACCCAACAGATACACCCCAAGCTCTTCCCTCGCTCTCTCCCCCACCCCACCCAAATCCCTATAACATAAGCCCATGAAAAGAGAGCAACCCGTTCTGATCCTTACCTCCAAGGCTTCCATCGTACTGAAGCTGGCGATCGCAAATCCATCAATTAAATCCTCTTCCTGAGAGCTGGATTCTCGCCTCCTCCGCCTCGGAGGTCTGGCGTTCCTGGCTGCAGAAGCCTGGCTCTTAGGATTTGGGCAATTTTGGCTCGTGTTTTCCTTGCCCGGGCTGTGTTCTCTCTCGGATGCCGAGGAAGGGCTCTGATTCGGGCGGTCCCTGCCATTTGGATCCCTTCGCCTCACGCGGTCCCTTTGGGACCGAGATTTCCTGCTCTGTCTGATTTTCCCATCCATTTCAAAGATGCAAAAACAAACACACAAAAAAACACCTCGAAAATTTATTTCAGATCGAAGTGTGGTGGGTCTTTTCTCTCTAAAAATACCACCCTAATATAATCCAGCCTGTCTCTCTCTTTTCTCTCTCTTCTCCTTCAGGCTTATAAAATCCAAAGGAAGGGGGCGGGAGGTGGGGGGGGGGGTTAGAAGAGAGAAATGTAATCCAGCAGACCTCTGTGGAAAGGAAAGGGTGATCCGATGGAGGGCAGAGAAGGAAGAAGGGGGTGGGGGAATTAAAAGAGATCCAGAAGAAAAGAAAAACGTAAATCCAGACGAAGTGACCTTGACAAATCTTTTTCCCCCTCCCTTGCAAAAAAATAAAATTAAAAATTAAAGAGAGGCAAGCCACGCAGCCAAACAGTGCGATTGATCTCCAGTTCGGATCCGGTGGAAGAGAGAAAGAGCCAAGCTTCCCCCCCCCCACTCACACACACCCCGTCCAATAATAATAATAAAATAATAATAATAAAAATCACCCCCCCAAAAAAACTGAAACGCAAGAGACAAATCCAGGAGGTCGAATCCAGGCTTGGGAAAAGGAAAATAATAAATCCAGGACACCAGCAGAGCCGATGCGAAGAAACAGAAGCAGCGGTGGTGGTGGTGGCGGCGGCTGCTCCTCCGCGACGAACCCTCCCCCCTTCTCCTCCCCCCTCTCTTTTTTTTTAACTCCCTCCCGCCCCGGGGCAAGCAGCGCCCCGCCCCGGGTTCGAATCCTGCCGAGAGACGAAAATGGCAACAAGAGGGTTCCGGATCCCGCGCTGGCGCGCGCGCCGCAACTTTCTCACGAGGAAGGCGAAGAGAAATTCCCTGGCGCAGCCTCCTCCTCCTCCTCCTCTTCGGCTGCTGCTGCTGCTGATGATCCTCCTGCCGCCGCCGCCGCCGCCCCCCTTCAGCTCTCCGCCGCCGCCCCCTCCTCCTTCTCCTCCTCCTCCTGCAGCCGGGCCCGGCTGCTCCCCTCCTTCCCCAACTTTCCCACCCGCGGCCGGCGAGCCTCTCCGCCCTGCCCTCCTCCCGAAGCCGGCCACCCTCCTTCTCCCTCCGCCGCCGCCGCCACCAGCAGCAGCCGCCCTGCCCGCCTGCCTGCCTTGTCACCCGGAGAAGCTGCGCCTGCCTCTCCGCTGCCTCGCCTCCTCCTCCTTCTCCTCCTTCTCCTCCTTCCCTCGCGCGCCCGCTTCCCTTTCTCTCTCAGGCTGCTGCGCCGCGGCGCCGGCTGCTGCTGCTCCTGCTCTCCCTCAAGCTTCTCCTGCTCGCATTCCGCCCCATTCTCATTCTCCCTCTCGCTTCTTTTTTTTTTTCCTCCTCCTCCTCTTCTCCCCCCACCCACCCCACCCCACCTCCCGAGCAGGCTCAGGCTTTAAGCACCGCCCGGCCGGCCGCGCATGAGCAGGGCTGCCAGCTGCGCGTCATTCCCCGGCGCAGGCCCCGAGCCGGCGGCTTCTCTCTCTCACGCGCTCGCTCGCTCGCTTGCTTCCCACTCGCACGCACGCACTCCCCCTCTCTCTCTCCAACCCGCCCCCCCGCCCCCACGACACACAATTCAACTCCCCTCCAACAAACCTGACGGGCTCTCGCTCTCTCGCTGACCTTACCAACTCCCCAAGGAGGGGAGGGGAGGAAAGGTTAAGAGGACCCGCGTTAAAAGGGGGAGGGGGGGAGGTAAAAGAAAGAAATGTGGTAATTGGTGTCGTCGCCCCCCCCCCAGGTTGGGGAAATAGAGTAAAAATAGGGGAGGGCAAGCGCGCGCACACACACACGACACCCGTCTTGCCTTTAGCATTTCTGCAGCCTCCCTGGTTGCAGTCGTTTCTGTATACGAAAGGGGGACGGCACGCAAAATCATACAATTCCTCGAAATTGACTCCCCCCCCCCCAAAAAAAACACGTTAGGAAAGGGGAAAGAGAAGGAAAGCGCCAAACTACTCTCTCTCTCTCTCCCCGAACCCACTTTGCGATCTCTGCAGCTTCCTCCTCATTGCAATCATTCCCTTCATCTTGCAATCCCAGGCTGCCATCCCAAACTCACTTAACCTGAGAGTCTTAATCCCACTGAACTCAAAGAACAGAGGGACAGCTGTCATTTTAGACTTGCGCTTGTGAGGGTCTTTACAGGGGAGGCGGGCGCTGGACTTTTCACTGGCTTCAGTAGGTGTGTGGCCATTGAGAGGCCCCCCTACTCCTACCCTGGGGGTGGGAGTGGCTTGGGTTTCTGCCCCACCATGTTCTGCCCTGAGGACACCACTGTCAGTGGAATCAGAATTGTAGAGCTGGGAGGGTTCCCAGGGGTCATCTAGTCCAACCCCCTGCAATGCAGGAATCTCAACTCGTTCCCCATCCAATTTCAAACCATACCCAACACTGCTTAGCTTTGCAAATGTGCTACCAGTTTTATTCCTGCAGGAGCCAAGTAGATCTTACAGAATTGCATAAGAAAGCCAGCCTCCTTTTAGCTGCAAATTTAGAAAATGTGAAAGGGAGCAGGGGAAGAAGAGAGTAAAAACAAAACACACACACCCCCAGCCCACAATATTGGTGATAACTAGGTATTTAGAAGAATAAATTCTTTGCAAAAATGTTTTTCCTATGGAGGAATTGCAATTTTTGCTATAACAGAGGTGTCACACTGGGAGAGAAATACTACCCTTTTCCTTCCCTTCCTCATGGGGGAGAGTTGCCAAGATTACACCCACCCTCCTCTGCAATAAATGACACATTTACAGTGTTGGGGTGGGGTGGGGAAGAGAAGTGACAACCTCCTCTCTCTGCCAACTGTATTAAGTGGCACATTTGTTTCAGAAGACATCAAGCCAACCACTGCAGATACTGGAGCTATCTAAATGGGGGAGTGGGGTGTGGAAAACTACAATAAAAAGCAAGCAAGCATTTGGGGAGGACAGATAATACTACACAAACGCACACACCCTGACACACTGCAAATCTTTGTTATATGCCATTGACAGCCACCTCAACAAGGAAGGGGGCATAGGAGACTGCAATTTTTCTTGTAAGGGAGATGTCTCCAGTCAGGTGAGGGGTAAAAACAAACGAACTATTGCTCAGCTGTAGCCATTAATACTCCATGGGGAAGAAGAGGAGCATTTAAGGTCAGTATTCATACGGGGAGGTAACCACTCCCTTGCAATTTGCTCATTCCTTCACTGAGTAGTTCTTTGGTTTCATTTTGTTTACATAAATGCTTCCACCCCTGTCTAAAACAATGCTGCCCTTATGGAATTCAGCAGGGAGAATGGGGATACAACTAGTTGGCTCTACCTGTCATTGGCTCCACATGTTGGGCTCCCTATTGTCTGCTCTGCCAGTCCTAATGGGCACCAGGCACCGCTGGAGAGACTTGTCTTTGCAGTTAAGAGTTAAGGGTCTGGGGCGCTTGTACGGTTGCTTCTATCCTTAGGACACCTTCACGCTTCAGGGGACTTCATGCACTCAAGACAAAACTTCTCCTTTGTAAGACCCTCCTGTGGAGTGGAGCCTTTCTCCCTTGGGCTCCTGTAGCCTGTCTTCTAGGGAGAAGCAAATGTCACACCCCCTGTACCCAGCACCCATAAAAGCCCAAGAGCACATCCACACTTTGCATTGAAAGCATTAGGGTACCACTTTAAGTGGCTGTGGGTTTTCCCCAAAGCATCATGGGAGCTGTAGTTTGTTAAGGGTGCTGATAGTGGTTTGGAAACCCCTGTTCTCTTTAGAGAGCTACAGTTCTTAGAGTGGTCACAAGGGGAAACTGGGAACTGCAGCTCTGTGAAGGAAAATGGGGGTCTCCTAATAACTCTCAGCACTCTTAAACTACACTTTTTAGGATTCTTGGAGGAAGCCATGACTGCTTAAAATTGGGCATTGTAGTGCTTTAAATGTTTGGTGTGGTTGGGGGTTATACACATTTCCTTGGAAATAAACCCCACTGAAACCCCAGGGACTTAAAAATGTACACTGGAGCTATTATGAAAGAGAAGCAGCTTTCTGCATAGCAGATAGCTTGTTTGCAAAAAAACCCCTTCATCCCTAGATTGTGATCAACCTCAGATTCCTATACAGCTGTAACGACTTACCAGTCCATGGAAGGAACGTGGCTCTACAGTATTGTCCAAAATCTGCTTTGCATACAGTTGGTCTCGGGTTCAATCTGTGGGATCTTCAGCCAGGATTGGGAGAGAATCCATCTGAAATCCTGTGCCCTGCTACTAGTTGGTACATAGAAAATGCTGATTTAAATGGACCTCGCCATTTTAACTCTGTATAAAGTAGCATCCTATAGTAATCGCCTTCCAAACCAGTAAGCAAGGAGCAAATCATTGGCTATAGATGTAAGCACTCTCCTTCCTTTTGTTGTTGTTGTTGTTGTTGTTTAGTTGTTTAGTCGTGTCTGACTCTTTGTGACGCCATGGACCAGAGCACGCCAGGCACTCCTGTCTTGCACTGCCTCCCGCAGTTTGGTCAAACTCATGTTAGTAGCTTCGAGAACACTGTCCAACCATCTCGCCCTCTGTCGTCCCCTTCTCCTAGTGCCCCCCATCTTTCCCAACATCAGGGTCTTTTCCAGGGAGTCTTCTCTTCTCATGAGGTGGCCAAAGTATTGGAGCCTCAGCTTCACGATCTGTCCTTCCAGTGTGCACTCAGGGCTGATTTCCTTCAGAATGGATAGGTTTGATCTTCTTGCAGTCCATGGGACTCTCAAGAGTCTCCTCCAGCACCAGCTTCCTTTATATAGCTTCCTTTATACTCCTCCAGCTTCCTTTATATTGCTTAAAAGGGGGTGGAGTGGCAGCCATAAGGAATGTTGGGTAAAAAGGGCTGGGCTTGAAGCATAAAGACAAGCTGTTCAACAGGTGTACCTATTTCTCCTTATAATTGGATTGAGTTGAGGTGTGTTGCTTCTATTTATTTAGAGGTCAAAGTCTTGCTCATTGATAACTTGATCAATGGTTGTGTTTGAACTAAAAATGGCTTTCCTTACTCAACATACAAGGTTTGTGGGCTGGTTTTTGCTACTGTTCTCAAGTCCTTGTTCGACAAGTTGCTTGTAAACAGCATGCAAATAACAAAAGTAGCTAAAATAAGGGTGAATATTCCCCCCTTACCTGGTTGGTACATGTTTATTATGGGTGAAGTAAGAATTCTAATTTATGTAGGCCAGGGGCCCCCAAACTAAGGCCCAGGGGCCGGATGGGCCCAATCGCCTTCTCAATCCGGCCCGCGGATGGTCCGGGAATCAGCATGTTTTTACATGAGTAGAATGTGTCCTTTTATTTAAAATGCATCTCTGGGTTATTTGTGGGGCATAGGAATTCGTTCATATTTTTTTCACAAAGTATAGTCCGGCCCCCCCACAAGGTCTGAGGTACAGTGGACCGGCCCCCTGCTGAAAAAGTTTGCTGACCCCTGATGTAGGCAGTTGGGTTTAGACCCAGGGGCTGTAATTATTTTGCATTAATTCATTTGGAGTGTAAGCATTTGGTACATCTTAACACCAGGGACCTAGGTGGTGCTGTGGGTTAAACCACTGAGCCTAGGGCTTGCTGATCAGAATGTCAGTGGTTCGAATCCCTGTGACGGGGTGAGCTCCCGTTGCTTGGTCCCAGCTCCTGCCAACCTAGCAGTTCAAAAGCACGTCAAAATGCAAGTAGATAAATAGGTATACCGCTACAGCGGGAAGGTAAGCGGTGTTTCCGTGTGCTGCTCTGGTTCGTCAGAAGTGCCTTTGTCATGCTGGCCACATGACCTGGAAGCTATATGCCGGCTCCCTCGGCCAATAATGCGAGATGAGCACACAACCCCAGAGTCGGTCACAACTGGACCTAATGGTCAGGGGTCCCTTTACTTTTACCTTAACAGCAGGACATGTTTGGAGAGCTCTGCCATCACCAGTATTTGTAGTCCAGAGCAGTCATAGCTCCAGAGCAGTCATAGCCCCTGTTTGGTTTGACACACTCATTCCATGTTATATAGTAACTTCTGTAGTTTAGATAAGGTTGGTGTGGGTGTCTAGGACCAGATCTATAGAAAAGAAATGGAACAGGGGAAGATGCTATCCAGAAAAGCATACCCAAGGGATAGCAGTCAATACCTCTTGTTGGTTCCCTTTCCCCTCTCCACTTGAATGCAAGGCTCTTAACTATTTTTATTTAAGAACACAAAGAGAGCTCCCGTTGTTGTTGTTTAAAAAAACCTTACAGATTTCACTTCTGCCAACGGTGCCTTAGGCAATTACCGTAGTAACACTTATTGATAGATAGATTGATTGATACATTGATTTTTTAAAAATAGTAGTACTTAGCTTTGTGCAGCATGCCAGGGTGTTCAAATTGTCTTGCGATGTCTCGGAATCCAAACAGCCTTGCAAGGTAGGGCAGTGTGTTGTTACCCTCCCGCTGCAGATGGAGTGCTATGGGTCAGTGAGACAAAAAAAAAAAGGCAGAGGTACATTTTTGAAGTTGGGAGCAACTGACTCACTGATTGGACTTGTAGTATTTATGCTGTGCTGGCCAAATATACTTGGAATTACCAAAACTTGCAAGCTCAGAATATTGCTGCTGTTTTGCTTCCTAAACCAGCATCTGGGGGGAAATCTCACTTCTTTGTGCTGCTTCTGACCACATATGTGAGACTGCTGGGAAAGGATTTTCCCCAGACTAAAATTGTCCAGTGACAAGCGGAGCTAGTAAAGGATGTAGCCTGAGGAGCTGGTTTGGTGGGAGCCCCAAGGGGCCACATAGAAAAAGGCTTGACAGGCTGTATTGCCCCCTCTCCCCCCTCCCCCACTTAAGGTTTCCTCACCCCTATGCTACAAGATTTATTATTTTTTTAAAAAAATGCTGGGAATTCTGGAGTGTTGAACGCTAGGCCCTTCTTAGAGAAACACACCACCCTGGCTCATTGTATTTGCCACTCGACAAGCACGTGTCGTTGAGTGTGTTAATTCGAAAGTGGAGGCAGAAGTTGTGCTCCTCAGTCTGTTAGGGGGCAAATCGGCGTTTTGTGTGCAGCTTAGCCAAAAATCACACATGCCCTCCAGTGTCATCTGTCCTGCAACAAATCCTATAATCATTTTGGGCCCAATTAAGCAAGAAAGACAACCGACTCTCTAACCACATCCTTTGGTAATTGCAGGCTAGCAGGAACTGGCCATTTATCTGCTCATGGGCTTGGCTGGACTCTCAGATGATGGGATTTCCTCCTCCCCCACCCTCAATCGCCCTTTCTGCCTGTGTCTTTGAAGTGTTTTGGCTCAGAAGGCTTTTTTTAAAAAAAGGAAAAGTCAACGAGGTTTGCAATGCTTGACCTGCAAAGGCTATGAAGGGTCATCAAAAGGGTGAAGGAACTAGACCTTGAAGCCAAAGTGTAGGGAATCTTTACATGCACTTAAGACATAAAATAAGCTTCATTTATTATTGCCAGAGCATAATACAGTTTGTATAAGGATGCCCTCTGACTCAGTATTTTGCAGGAGAGCAACACAAGAACTTTAGGTTTCCACCTTCAAAGTGGATTAAAGTGCTCTGCTGTTCTGACACAACAAATCCACTTTTGTTGTGGCTGTTAAAAGGAGGACTTCTTCCAGATGTATTTTCCAATGCATCTTTCTACAGCACTGTAGAAAGTGTAGAATGAAGAAATGATTAACAGGAAGATGTGTAAACAACCTACAGGTAAGTCAGGACTGCAAACCAATCATAACAAACGTTCAGTGAAGACATATTCTAACCAGCATGGTGGGTGGGTGTGGGGGACTCTCTGGTCCCCGAAGGACCAGGTGTGCAGCCTGGGAGTCATTTGTGAGGCACAGGTCAATTCTGTGTCCATAACAGCTGTCTACCAGCTCCATCTGGTACACCGGCTGAGACCCTACCTGCTTATGCACTGTCTCACCAGAGTGGCAGATGCTCTAGTTATCTCCCACTTGGACTACTGCAGTGTGCTCTACGTGGGGCTACCTTTGAAGGTGACTCAGAAACTACAACTATTGCAGAATGTGGCAGCTAGACTGGTAACTGGGAGTGGCAGCTGAGACCATATAACACCAGTCCTAAAGGATCTACGCTGGCTCCCAGTACTTTTCTGAGCACAAGTCAAAGTGTTGGTGCTGACCTTTAAAGCCCTAAACGGACTTGGCCAAGTATACCTGAAGGAGCGTCTCCTCCACACTCATCATTCAGCCTGGACACCAAGGGCTTTCTGGTGGTTCCCTCACTGTAGGAAGTGAAGTTACAGGGAACCAGGCAGAGGGCCTTTTTGGTAGTGGTGCCATCCCTGTGGAACGCCCTCCCATCAAATGTCAAGGAGATAAAGAACTACTCAACTTTAGAAGACATCTGAAGGCAGCCCTGTTTAGAGAAGTTTATAATGTTGGCAGTGCAAGACAGGAGTGCCTGGCGTGCTATGGTCCATGGGGTCACGAAGAGTCGGACACGACTAAACGACTAAACAACAACAACATAATGTTGGATACTGTATTGTGTTTTTAATATTTGGTTGGAAGCTGCCCAGAGTGGCTGGGGCAACCCAGCCAGATGGGCAGGATATAAATAATAAAATTATTATCATTATTACTGGGGTGAGTGCTGAATAAACAGGTTGTCTGATTTGCAAAACAGTGAGGAGGATCCAGTTTGGAACTGAGAAACGGGATTAAACCCTCACCTCCTGCTGCCACCTTTCCCCTCTGCAACTTACACCCTCCTCTGGAGTGATTTCTACTAAGAAAGGCAGAGTTAAGGACTATTTCTCCCTTGCAAATAATGCCTAGTGACATCAGCAATAGGGAAGGGTGAAGCATCTCTCCCCTGCTTGTTTCTCCTCGCAAACTCTTCTCTGTTCCCCAGCTGCAGTAATTTTGGCAGTTCACCTTGGTTCCCACATTGCCAGCTGCTGTGCATTTTGTCTGACATCCAAAGACCTGAGGGTGTGAGAAATAATAAGAGCGAAGAGCCTGGGCATGCACTCTGCCTCTCCTTTGCCAATGAGGATCATGTCACACATCCCATTTTTAGACACACACTTAAAACATGTTGCATTTAATTTGCTAGCAGCGGAAGGTATATTTGCAAGCGCAGGCCATGGAGCAGGGAACTTGTGGCCCTCAGTTGCTGCTGGACTTCCAACTCCCATCAGCCAGCAGATAAGTGGAAATGAGAGCGGAGCGTGTGCCATATTCCACTTACTGTTCCACAAGTGGCTTTTACATTGCGTGAAAGCTCAAATGCAATGTGGAAGTGAGTGACTAGTGTCCTGAAAATGGAACAAACTGCCAGGCGAATGCAGCCATTGTCAAGGACGGATCCCAGCGAGGCAAAGACATTCGAGGAGGCTGAAAAGCAGAGCTGGTGATTGGTGTGGCTTAGGAGGGTGTGTGGTCTGGGGAGAGCCCCAAGGCCAGATAGAGGGGACTGCATTTGGCCCCTGTTCCGGATCCTCTGGCATGTCTAATGGCCTGGTTTTGCTTCTTTGTTCAGAAATTAAGCAGTGTCTCCATGGTAGCAGGGTACTAGCTGTTTAGACAATGGCATGCACACCCCACAATGCGCAGCTCTTAAGGGGGAGCATTGCTGTCCTCTGATCTGAGGGGCTCCATCACAGTGAGATCAGAGTCTCTCCTGTTGTGTTGTAGTAGAATGCCATGCCCAAGAAATACAGGGAGATAAATCACAGATTTACAGAGTTGTTTAATTTGTGTTGTAGTTGAAGGCTGATGGAGCGGTCTGGGACCTTTTAATTATTATCACTATTATTAATTAAATCATTATTATGAATTAAATCTGTTAGCCACTTTATCTCGCCGAAGGCAACCCAAGGCAACAAAATAACAAACATCCCCCCTCCCCGCAATACATTAAAACCAAGGGAAGAAATACATTACAAACGTTAAAATACAGTCCTACCTCTGTTTGCATTTGCTTCATGTTGTGGATTTTCGGGTTGTGAACGTGGCAAACCCGGAAGTGTATACTTCCGGGTTTTGCCGCACGCACAGAAGCGATCTGCGCACTTTGCACATGTGCAGAAATGCTGCATTGCGCTTCGCGCATGCGCAGTAGTGCCACTCTACTTATGGACTTTTCAGGGTGCAAACGGCACCCCAAAACGGATCACATTCATAAGTAGAGGTACCACTTTACATTAAAAATATCCCACCTGTTAAGGGATAAATTAAAAAGGAAGCAATGGGTATTGCTGATTAGCAGGGAGCTCTGGGAATCTGAGGCATGGGAGTCCGAAAAAAATTAAGTATAATTGGCTATAATTGGAATGTTTTCTTTAATTGGAATTGTATGATTAATTTGGATTTGTAATAATGTAATTGGGAAAAATTTCAATGTGATTTGATGTGTTTTAATTGGAAAATTTAATAAAAAGTATTTTTTTTAAAAAAAGCATCCCACCTGTTTCTAATGGTCCATAGTTAAAGGCAAACCGGAATTATAGTCTCAAAACATCTGGCGGGCCAAGGTTAAGGAAGCCTGTGTTAGAAGAGGGGGGGGGGTAATTGTGACAGGGCAGCCAGCTGAAACGTTGTCACTGTCTCAGAGACATTTGACCACAAGTCAAAGAGACATTTGACCACAAACCATTTGGCCTGGTTATAAAGGAAAGTTTTTGTCTGGTGCGTAAATATTTGTAGTGAAGGTGCCAGGTGAGCCTTCCTTGGGAGAGAATTTCACAAATGAAGACATCTGAAGGCAGCTCTGTTTTTATAGGGAAGATTTTTTTATGTTTAATGTTTTAATATGTTTTTATATACTGTATGTTGAAAGCCTCCTAGAGTGGCTGGGGCAACCCATTTGGATTGGTGGGATATAAACAATGTTCTTCTTCTTCTTCTTCTTCTTATTATTATTATTATTATTATTATTATTATTAAATAGGATGTCCCTATTTTCATTGGAGAAATGTTGGAGGGTATTCTCAAGTCTTCGGGAAAGCTGTCCCTCCCCCGGTTACAACAAGAGCAGAAAAAAAGGAGAGTCCTTTTTAATGGGTTTATTCAATCACAATAGTGAGAGACAAAAGAACCCAGCAAGCCCTAACAATGGCGTTGCTCCAAAACGAGCTCCTCCTCCCTCCCTCCCTCCCTCATAGAAACAGCATCTTCCCTTTAAGGTGGCAACTTGTGGTCAAATGTCTCTGAGACAGTGACAATGTTTCAGCTGGCTACCCTGTCACAATTACCCCCCCTTCTAACACAGGCTTCCTCAACCTTGGCCCGCCAGATGCTTTGAGACTATAATTCCAATCATCCCTGACCACTGGTCCTGCTAGTTAGGGATCATGAGAGTTGTAGGCCAAATACATCTGGAGGGCCAAGCTTGAGGAAGCCTGTTCTAACACTTCCCAACACTTCCTCAAACCCCTGCTGTAAATCTATGCTGCATCCCTCTTCTCCTGCAGCGTCAGGAGAAGGTGCTGTGTGTGTGTGTGTGTGTGTGTGTGTGTGTGTGTGTGTGTGATCTCCACCAATTCTCCTCCATCTCACCCTCTTGAGTCCAATCCCTGATAGGTATGTGTATCAGGCCAAAGGCCCATCTAGTCTGGCATCCTATTTTCACAGTGGCTAATCTGGTCCCCCAATGGAAAGTCCACTGAGAGTCAGTGTGGTGTAGTGGTTAAGAGCGGTAGACTCGTAATCTGGGGAACCGGGTTCGCGTCTCCGCTCCTCCACATGCAGCTGCTGGGTGACCTTGGGCTAGTCACACTTCTCTGAAGTCTCTCAGCCCCACTCACCTCACAGAGTGTTTGTTGTGGGGGAGGAAGGGAAAGGAGAATGTTAGCCGCTTTGAGACTCCTTTGGGTAGTGATAAAGCGGGATATCAAATCCAAACTCTTAATAATAATAATAATAATAAGTTGTCCCTGAGTGCAAGAGGGCACTTCCCACTTCTGAATCCCAGCAACTGGTACCCAGAGGAACCCTGCCTCCCACGGCGGAGGAAGAACATAGTCATCATGGTTAGTCGTCATTCACAGCCTTGTCCTTCATGAATTTGTCTAATCCTCTTTTAAAGCCATCCAAGTTGGTAGCAATCACTACCTCTTGTGGGAGCAAATTCCATAGTTAATCTATGCACTGCGTGAAGTCCTTTCTTTTGTCTGTGCGTAATCTTCCATCATTCAGCTTTACTGGATGAACTCAGGTTTTGAATGGCTAAAGCCCCCCCCCCAGGTCATTCTCTTCTCCTCCTATGCCCCTGCCCTTCCATTCTGGAGGCACAGTTCAGCTGTTGACCCTAAATCAAGCTCCTCATTTATGGTAGGTGCCAAGGCCCACGATAGCAGACGACAAAAAGAATCAACCTGACCCAAATCCCACAGCTACACACCTGTGCCTGGTTATATTCCAGGCCATTTGCAGCAAGAAATCTGCACATTTTCTTGGACGGAAAGTGAGATGTGCTAGAGAACTGACAGGAATGACTGCAAATCTCCACGGCACAAACAAGGCCTCAAG
Source organism: Zootoca vivipara (assembly GCF_963506605.1). Lineage (NCBI taxonomy): Eukaryota > Metazoa > Chordata > Lepidosauria > Squamata > Lacertidae > Zootoca > Zootoca vivipara. The sequence goes on along the minus strand of NC_083292.1, from coordinate 10,164,069 downwards.
ACTTTGACCCAGCCAAATTGCAGTTGCAATTATTATCTATCTTGCATCGCTGAACTCCTAATCTTTCAGCCTTTTCAGTCTCAAAAAGAGAGACTTTCCATTCATTGCCACTGCTCAAGAAGACTGCTGCTAGGTTTTAAAAAGCTGTAGGCTAAAAAGCTTCCTTTTTTGTGAAATTCAAGTGTATATATCTCTATCTATCTATCTATCTATCTATCTATCTATCTATCTTTAATAAAATGTATGTAGCCATTATGAAACTGAATGACCAGCCTTTGCAGTAGCCAAGAGTGTCCAGATTTGTGGCAGCGATTGTCTGTTTTAAACCCTTGTCCATTTCCACTCACTCTGATCTATTACAATTCACCTGGAATTACAATATGATGAATATCACTGTGTAAAACTTAGTTTGATGGATGGACAAAGGCTTGGTGGAGAGAATTCTTGCCTTCTACCAAAAGAGTAAAAATTGATTGGATTGGAGGAGAACCTGCTATTAATTAACGGTGTGGGGTGTTGTTGTTTTTTTTGTTGGTCCTTTATGCTTGATATTTAAACAACAGTAACAAAACACAGTTCATTTGTTACTGTTACGTTATTGCCACGGCTAATGTTTGCTAGGTATCCAACAAGCAGCTTAAGCGAAGTTTAATTCCCTGTCAAAAAACTTACCATAAAAGATAAGGAGGAAAGCAAACCGGAGTAAGGAGGAAAAGCAAGCAAGCAAATGCAGAGCACTCCTGCATAGTTGGACACCATTCAAGGGTATGGTATACAGGAGATGTTAAGGTGGGGGAAAGTACTCTTCATGGAGATTAGAGGAGGTGGAGGGGTAGTACCTCTGGTGGGGGACATGTTGCGCTCCTCCTGGGGTAGTTTGTCCACCTTTGGTCAGCTCTTACCTGTGGCTCCTAGAAGCTGTCAGCATCCAACAACAGCCACCCCCTGGGAATGGCTTCAACTGGCCAGCTAAGCGAGGGGAGGGGAGACGATAGGTCTCAAACCCTTGGGGAGTTAGATGGAGTTTATGGAACTGGCTGAGATGACCGGAAGTATCCATAACCGGGAGAAAGAAGTGATAGAAGAAGAGTGGAAAGACTTTAAACTGTATTCAAAAAAATATACAAAAGTTATATATCAAGATTAGAAGTAGGCTGAAATTAAACTGTGGAAATGAAGAATATGTAAGATGCAAATTTTAAAATAAGATAAGACAAGGTGAACAAATTGGTATATAAATTGCTAAAATAGTCTATGTTAAAGAACCACAGTGGATGGGGGCCCGAGGAGGTCCATAGTTATAAAATGTGAGAGGAAATTAAGTATAGAAATTTCTCCCTTTTTTTGTTATGTTTTTTATTTCATTGTAGTGTTTGTAGTGTTTGCTGTGTTTCTTTTCTGTTTGTGGTTTTTTTTGTATTTTGGAAAAAACTGTAATAAAAATTATATATTTATATATTTAAAAATCAAACCCTTGGGGAATTAGGGACTTCCCCTGCATACAGAGACAAGGCTCTGGCACAGGCATCCCCAAACTTTGGCCCTCCAGATGTTTTGGACTACAATTCCCATCTCCCCCGAAGACTGGTCCCGTTAGCTAGGGATCATGGGAGTTGTAGGCCAAAACGTCTGGAGGGCCGCAGTTTGGGGATGCCTGCTCTGGCAGATTGAACAGACAAGACCAAGAGTGGGTCCAGCAGTCAAGAAGGAGGTTTCTGCACATGTTGGAGAGAGAAGTGGGGAGCAGATGGGGCTCGTCAACCTGGGAAGGTAGCTCACCCAGGAGAAGGAAAACTCTGTTCCTAAACCTCCACTGCCTTGCAGGGTATCTTCAGGAGAAGAAAAGGCTTAGGAGTAAACCCTGCACAAATCTGGAGTGGAGTCCCTAAGGCGTTTGGATGGCGTCTTTTATGCTGCCTTCCGACAACCCCTGCAGCCAAGCTTGCTCCAAACATATTGCTCTGCTTCCCTTTGGACCACATCAGCAACCTCCTGCAATGCAGGAATTTGCAGCTGTCCCATACTGACCTATCCAGGCTTGATTGTGTATGTATTTACTGTATTCTATTTTATAACCCACACTCCTTCCAAGGAGCTGAGGAGGGTGGTGTGTATGGTTCTTCCTCCATTTTGTCCCCACATCAACCCTGCAAAGTAGGTTATGCTGAGAGAGGGAAGCTGTTCCAAGGGTTATCCAGTGAGCTTCATGGCTGAATGAGGATTTGAACCCAGTATTGCACCCAATCCCTCTAACCCTAAGCATAACTGCTGACATTACAGACATCTCTGAGGAAGGACAGCCTTAGAACTATAAAGTTTTGATCTTGTGATTAATAATAATTGGGTTGTATCCAGCTGTGAATTTCTGCTTGCAAAACCCTTCATCCAGAGAAGGGTTCGGAGATATCCTGAATGACAACACTGCATGACTTAAATGCATGAGAAAGTTAAAAAGAGCAAACCCACCAATTGGGCTTAAGAAAAGGGAGCAGGAGCTCACCTTAAGTGCTGAACCATAATCTTTCCCCAAATTCTTGCACCTATAAATAAGTACCTTCATATTCTTTCCTCTGCTAAACTTGGCTGCTTGAAATAGTGTGGTGCATGTACCGGTAGTACTTGTGTGTTTAAAAAGAACCCAAGCCTCTCTAGAGACCTAGAAAGCATATACTGTAAAATGATGTATTTGCTGTACATTAACTTTTTCCACTCTATTAGTGGATGTTGCTTTAAAAAAAGAAAAAGAGGAGAGCTAGTAAAAAAAGAAAATTAATTTAGAGTAGGCAATTCTAGTAGCAGGCATTTCCCCCCCAGACATATTTCCAGAGGACTTGACCATGGAGTGTGAAAATAATTTCATAAGTGGTCAAGCTTCTTATGATAAAAGGTGCTAAGGCATTTGTACTGTATTCACCAGAATTTTTATTTCTTTAAACTGCTGTAGTTGCTAGATGTTCTGAATTACTGAATGAGGACCCCCCCTCCCCACTCTCTGGCAGCTGGCAGGTGAAAAAACAGCCACCGCCATGTGTAAAACTGGACTTCATGAGCAACAATCTTAGCTTGCCACTGTCACGGTCCAGTCGGCGGGCGGTTGAAGTCCTGGCTGAGGACGTCAGGACCAGAGGCAAGATGGTGGTGTAGAAGCAGGAACAGGTGCAGAGCTGAGGGTCCAGCAGCAGGCAGTCGCAGGGTCAAGGAGCAAGGCAGAGGTGAAGGTCTGGGAGTCAAGGAGCAAGGCGCCGGCAAGGCAGAGGTCCAAGGGTCGAGGATCAAGGCGTCGGCAAAGCGAAGGTCCAAGGAGCAAGGTGAAGGATCGAGGAGCAAGAGGCCAGATGCAACCAGGCAGGGATCGCGTTGCTGTGGCAAAGAGTTGAAGGGAAATGCTGAGCTTTTATCCCTCCCAGCTCCTGCCACCAGGTGCAGTGAGTATCAAGTGCCCTCACCTGAGTGGCCACTCCTTGCTTCTCCAGCACAAGCTGAGGCCTCACCTGAGTGGCCACTCCTTGCTTCTCCAGCACAAGCTGAGGCAGGCCCCAGTCCTGCAAAGCACTACAGGCCCTAGAGCCTGACTCCTGCCCATACTCCTGACAGCCACTGGTGGTCTGTGCTAGCATATAGAGCAGGCTTCCTCAAACTCAGCCCTCTGGATGTTTTTGGCCTACAACTCACATGATCCCTAGCTAGTAGGATCAGTGGTCAGGGATGATGGGAATTGTAGTCTCAAAACATTTGGAGGGCCGGGTTTGAGGAAGCCTGATATAGAGTCTACCGTATTTGCAGCAGTAGAAGTAAACGTGAGTTAAATGAATCCTTACTCAGAGCACACCTTTAGTTGAAAGTTAGACTGAGACTAGGTATAAGACAAGACAGTGTATACTTATTAAAGGAGGTAGAAGCAGGAAGTTGTCAAACTGGACATAACCCAAGATTCATCAGTCTAAACACCCAAGAGATAGAGAGATGTCAGCATAGAGATGAAGTTATAGGAAGAGTGTGGGAATGTGCTGCTTTGTCTCTCATGACCCGTGCAAAACTCATTTTAGCAAGCTGCACCCAAACTTCCAACAGTTTTGTAGACTGAAGGCTTGCATTTGCAACTTGTAGTGCTAGTTTACTGTTCATACAGCACTGCTCCCTCAGAGATGCTTCAAGGGGACAATTTGTTTCAGTTCACATTTAAGGGCGGACATACCCAGTTCACAATTCCCAATATAATGTGCAGCCAGAATTTGCACTTTTCTGAATTTTGCAATGCAGTTCTCCAGCCAAGTGATGTCTACAGAAATGCATATACCAGGGTAAGTGTGCATTAAAGTGTAAATAGCATAAGTGCATTATACTGTATTGGGGAAAATTGTTCTGCAAAACTGTGGATATTAGGTAAAATTACATGCAAAAATGTGTGTACTGCATTAGGAGAAATTCATGCTTATAAGCTGTTGAATTTTGATGAGGACCTGCTTCCCTGCATACATATGTTGAATTCTACCCTATGTCTGACTTTTAGTGAGAGACTACCTAATTTGCTCCTGCCAACCTAGCAGTTTAAAAGCACGTCAAAGTGCAAGTAGATAAATAGTGGGAAGGTAAACGGCGTTTCCGTGTGCTGCTCTGGTTCGCCAGAAGCGGCTTTGTCATGCTGGCCACATGACCTGGAAGCTATACACCGGCTCCCTCGGCCAATAACGTGAGATGAGCACCGCAACCCCAGAGTTGGTCACGACTGGACCTAATGGTCAGGGGTCCCTTTACCTTTACCTAATTTGCATTTCTCAAAACCAATACATGAATTGAAACATAACTATCCTTTGAAATTTGCATTCTTCCAAATTTTGTGGTGCAGTTCTCTAACCAATGAGAACAAAATGCAAGCATTAGGAAAACATGTACATCAAAATACGTATTAGTGAAAGCAACGTATGAAATGTACTGCATTAGGGGAAATTACTTGGGGGAAAGGTGTCTATTAATCATTATAAACATCAGCAAATTTATCGTACTAGCCTTGACAACTTTCAAATACACTACAAAAAAAATTCCAGGTATATTGGCAGTAAAGTAGAAATGAACAATGAATAATGAACGCATGGAATACAATGATTATATAAAACCTTTGATGCAATATGGTAAAACATACTGTAATTTAATCTGAAATTGAATTTAGCACACTCTTAAAACCCCTGAGATGTGTCCTGCCACTCTGTGTTCTCTCTGTTCAGAGTTTCCTTGCAGCTAAAATTGCCAGAGTCATCCAGCCCTAGTCATAACTCAGCGGTAAAGCATGCAAAAGGCCACTAGTTTACAGTTTGGCATCTCCTGGTAGGAACACCCCCTGCCTGATGTCTTGCAGAACTGCTGCCAATCAGTGTAGACAGTACTGAGCTGCACAGAGGAATGGCCTTACTCAGTGTAGCAGCTTCCTCTCATGTCTTCCCACCAAGCCTGTTGAGCAGCAGAATCTGCCAGGTGTATTTAGATCTCTGCTTTTGTAGTTTGGAGCACTGGACCCCTAACAACCAATCCATTATTATTATTATTATTTTTAAAAAGAGGAAATGTGAGCTGCTATCACATTTCTCACTACATTATGTACATGTTAATCAAGGTGAAATTGCACTTCATCATCTCTAAATGGAGCAAGCATGTGCTTTGCGAATACTCAAGCTGAGGTCAGCCGTGAACCAGTCTCCTGGCAATAGGTCCCAGAGAGTTTCCTGGCACTCGATTGGCTGCGGACGAGAGCCTCCAGAAGATTCCTTGGCTGCCAGCAGGTTTAGCTTGCTGTTGGCAGGAGTGCTTGCTTTGACACATGGAAGGGATAAGAGATGAGAGGAAAAGGAAGCACAGTGCCTGGTCAAAGCAGGAAATTTGCCGCCACCTGTTCCCACACCTGCTGTCACAAAGGAAAGGGGTGTCCTTTGTTGGGGTAGATGTGGGGGAACGGTGATCTTCTCTCCCATGTGCAAATCTTGGGGATGGAGCCTGTTCTGCAAAAGAGCAGGGCAAAGAGACCTGTTATTGCATCACCATGGCTGACTGCTATTTCTTTTTGTAATACAGTGGTGCCTCGCAAGACGAATTTAATTCATTCTGTGAGTCAATTCGTTTTGCGAAAAATTCGTCTTGCGAATCCCATAGGAATGCATTGGGAAATTTTTTTTTCGCCCATAGGAACACATTAATTGAATTTCAATGCATTCCTATGGGAAACCGCGATTCGCTAGACGAATTTTTCACAAAATGAATTCATCTTGCGAGGCAACCTCCGATCGCAAAACCCATTCGTCTACCGAAAAATTCATCTAGCAGGGCATTTGTTTAGTGAGGTACCACTGTATCTGTATCTAGTATAATTACAGTTGACTAGATATTATTATTGCAAATGTTGCTCATAGCAGCAACCACAGTTATGGTTATTACAATTGCAATCATTGATTGGCCATTATTACATTTGCTAGTGCTAATTGTTTATCTGATTCATGAATTGCTTCCCTTCAAATATATCGGAGTGAGTTCATAGAAAAAGCACCAACATTAAAAACTATACAATAAATAAAAACTATACAATGAAAATCTGTACATAAAACGATCGAAAACAATTGCACATATGGAAATGATGTATCCATATCCACACCTATATCTCACCATTACTTATCTGTTACTGCTGTTTATTTGTAGATCACTTCCCACTGAATATCTCCAAGCAATTTTGCACTAACATTTAAACTTGGACTGGGGTAAAAGCTTGGGACCAGGAATGACAGAGACAGGCCAATCTAACCCACCACCCCCAAAGTTGGAAACAATCCCTCTGTCATAGAAGTTGTTGTTGTTGTTTCCTGCCTTTTTCTCGGACGACTTACAACTAAAACAGAAACAGCAAAACACATAAAAAAAGCAACCATTAAAAACAATTAAACACGTGCAGGATGGCACTGTAAAACATTGTTTTAGACATGAGAGGGAAAATTAAGTTTAAAAGAAGCACACAATGCTTCCTTCTCTGGTGAAGATTTGGTCCCGATTTGTTCTTGTGACCACCTTAACATGGATACACACAATGTTTTCAGTTCCCTCTTTTTGATTTTCTTGCATATTTGGTCCTTTCAGCATCCACTAGTAACTGCATCTACAGTGAAGAAAGAAGACAGGAAAAAAACACATTTCTAGGGAGGGAAGATTGCCTGGAGAGTAAGCAATGCCCAGGGAAGTCTCAGAAAGAGAATCTGCAGAGATCTTTGTGCCTCCCCTGATGACAAGCCGCAGAATAATAAACGATGCAAAACAAATATACATTTACTTAATTTGCTAAACTGTGCAGGTCAGAGAATTCAGGTTACCTTCGTGTCCTGAGTTCAGATTTTTAAGCCAAGGGTGCACACAGCCCCGGCTAATCTTCTCCCACTGCACAGAGAAGAAAGTAAGTCTAATACAACAAATTCTATTCCCAGATGGAAAGGCATAGCACAGCAAGACACTTGCCTGTGTCTATTTATCCAGCCCATAAAATCATACCTTTTCGTCATCCAAAGCTTGCCAAGAAAAATAATGGAATCTAAGGAACATACAGACTACTGTCACAAACACAGATGCACACAAAAACACATGTGAAACAAGAAGAAAATCAGATTTGAGCCAAAAAAAGCAACATTGTTGTCAACAACATGGGGCTGAGATATCACACTGGAAATCTTTCCTGGGCTTTGAATGGTAAATTGTTGCGATCTCTGTGCATTCTACTATTTCTATTGAGGTAAAGGAAAGAAAGGTTTGATACTAATTGCTGGATCATGTTTCAAGAGTTTCTGAAATTTAAGAGGTTCATGGTTACATATTCACTGTTTAACTTTAAAAATAAGGGGGGGGAGGTTTGACCTTTAAAGCCCTATGCGGCTTGGGACCCTCGTACCTTCGGGACCGCCTCTCCTGGTATGCCCCGCGGAAGACCCCGCAGAGGACAAACAACAATATTCTGGAGATCCCGAGCCATAAAATGGCTAGATTGGCCTCTACTAGATCCAGGGCCTTTTCAGTACTGGCCCCAACTTGGTGGAACGCTCTTTCACAGGAGACCAGGGCCCTGCGGGATTTGTCATCTTTCCGCAGGGCCTGCAAGACAGAGCTGTTCCGCCTGGCCTTTGGGTTAGACTCAGCCTGACCCCTGTGTTTTCCTCCCTCATGGCTTGGATTTATGGACTACTTGAAATGAGGCTGCATTTTAAACTTTAATACTGCATTTTAATCTGTATTTTAATTGATTGTTTTTATGTTTTATTGTGATTCTGTTGGTGTGAGCCACCCTGAGCCCGGTTTTTGACTGGGGAGGGCGGGGTATAAATAAAAAAATATTATTATTATTATTATTATTATTATTATTATTATTATCCCCTTTTGTTAATACTTAATTTGAAGAGAAACTACCATATAAGTTACAAGACTATTTTGAAAAGCAACCACTACCCAGAAGCCTTTGTGACATGCAGGGTTTCGTCAGCAGACGCATCAACTTGGAAATGGTTTCCTATCCTCTGACAGATGTTAATTAACTCGGCATTACCAAGCTTGATTGTTTTATCACCTATCATTGCTGTTGCAAAGGGTCACTGTGCTAATCTTGCCTACAGTGTAGCTCTAATTGAATTGCTACTGCCTGTACCTTTTCGCATGCTGTATCCCTCTGATTACAGCCCCACCCTTCAGGTACACACCTGCAACTGAGGACAACACTTCATGCATCACACAACATGAACTCTGGTCCGCAAATGCTTATGGGCCTTGATAAATGTGTTGATCCTGGTGATGCCCCATGACTTCCTGATGCGATCAGCATGGAAAGGCAGCGCCATTTATTTTATTTGCAACACTCTGTACAAAACATAAGGAGCAGCGCTGGCTGTCGCTTTCCAATTGTTCGTGATTTGGTGTGTACTGGCTGGGTTGTTTTTTTTTTGCATTGCAATAATACCAGCTGACTAATATAAAAATGGGATGCAGGTGGCGCTGTGGTTAAACCACAGAGCCTAGGGCTTGCTGATCAGAAGGTCGGCGGTTCGAATCCCTGTGACGGGGTGAGCTCCCGTTGCTTGGTCCCAGCTCCTGCCAACCTAGCAGTTTGAAAGCACATCAAAGTGCAAGTAGATAAATAGGTACCGGTACAGCGGGAAGGTAAACGGCGTTTCCGTGTGCTGCTCTGGTTTGCCAGAAGCGGCTTTGTCATGCTGGCCACATGACCTGGAAGCTATACGCTGGTTCCCTCGGCCAATAATGCGAGCTGAGCGTGCAACCCCAGAGTCGGTCACGACTGGACCTAATGGTCAGGGGTCTCTTTACCTTTAATATAAAAATAGTACCATTTTGTAAAATGAAAATAAATTTAAAAAATCACACAAGTAAGCAAATATAAGACATCATTGGTGGAAGAAATATGATTAGCTTCCGAACAGACAATAAGGTTGCAATCCTTTCTGTGCAATTTTCTGGGTGCAGGGATGTTTATGGGGACTCCCAGGTCTTTTGTGATGAGCCTTAGCTCTCCTCCTTTTCTCTTCCTCCTTTCCAAACTATTAGGAGCACCGATTGCTTCCCTTAATAATAAGGTACCTTGTCAGACCATTGGTCCACCTAGCTCAGTACTGTCTATCTTGAGTGGCAGTGGCTCTCCAGAATTTCATACCTGGGACTTTCTGTGTGAAAAGCAGGTGCTCTGTTACTGAGCCATTGACCTGACTTTGCTCTGTGCTGGTAAGATCACAGCCACTCAGCATCTTACTTTGCCCTCTCTATAAAATAGCATAGGAAAATACTATGCACATTTGGATCATGGGCCTGTTGCCGTCAAGCCCTCGGTACACCCATCCTGGGAGTAATCACCAGGCTTGCTTCTGAGTCACAGCTGCCAAGTACCCCGTTTTCCCCGGGAAACCCCCGTTTTTACTTACCTTTTCCCGGTGGTCTCCCGTATCACTTCGTCTCCCGTTTTTCTCCGTTATCTTCTCCTGCCGGCGGTCATTTTTTTTTCTGATTTGCCCTTCTATGGGCACAAAAATGGCTGCCGGCGGCTTCAGAAGTCGCATCTACGCATGACTGGAAGTGCTAGACGTGACTTCCGGTGTCGGCGGCGGCCATTTTTTGTGCCCATAGATGGGCAGGGCGACACCGGAAGTTGCGTCGAAGCACTTCTGGTCATGTGTAGAAGCTACTTTTGAAGCCAGCGGTGGCCATTTTTGGTGCCCATAGAAGGGCAAAGCGACACCGGAAGTTGCGTCGACGCAACTTCCGGTGTCACACGGCTGCCGGTCCCGGATTCTGCAGTCCGGGACTTGGAAGGTAAGTTCTGAGTAAACATGCATAGGATGCACAGTGGATACCTCAAACTGAATCAGCAAAACTTTGGTCAAGCACACAGATGCTTAGCATCTCAATGACAAAAACATATAAATATTCAAATTGCAAAAATAGTAGTCTTTTCATCAAGAAATTCAGTAGCATAATGTAGACATGGGCAAATCTTTCTTTCATTTCCTCATTTTTCCAATCTTAAATTCAGGGCTTAGTGTAGTCAGGGAAGTGCTCTACACCTCCCTTTCACACACACACACACACCTGACAGCACTTTTCCAGATCTCGTGCAGCAGTTTTAAAAAAAGCACTTTCCCCCCAGGGCATTTGGCAGGTATGCTGGAGTTGGCCTGGGAGAGCCCAGGCATGCTGAAGGCAGTGGGGGAGAAAAAGGAGGCTGGAGAGGAGCTGTGGTGGGCAGCAAATGCAGGAGACAGTGAGCAGTGTGTTCCTGGGCCTCTTGAGTCTGCTGCCCCTCCCAGTTTGCCGCCTGAGGTGACTGCTTCACTCAGCCCCATGGGCGGGCCGGCCCTGCTTGGGTTCATGCCTAATAGCATCCTCCTGCCTCTCTGTTGAAGGTGGTATAATACTGACTGAGTCCAAAGGGACGAGGAAACTAATGGGGACGGGTAAGAAAGGTGGGCCCTCCCCACTGAGAGTACATTTTCCAAGGGTCCCCCAACCCCAAATTGCTGAGCATTTGGGATTCAAATCCTTGGGTTTAACGAGCTGGAAATGTTCAGGCAGGACTGATACAGGAATATCATTTCCACAAAACCAGGTTTGAAGAGCTTTCCTCAGATTAAAACATTGAATATCTGCAAATACTAAAGTTTAATGGGCTGGAGAGGATCATTTTCTACACGCTGAACCATCTCCTCAAGTCATAACCAAGCTGATTGGATGCAGGCTCAGTTTGTGCAAGCAAGAGATCGTGTTTTGGAATGTGCTTTAGAAAACAAATAAGTATACATCTTTTCTTTTCTTCTTCAAGATTTTTTTTAAAGGCTTCTTATATGCTGGAAAGATTATAAACCGTGCAGCCTAGTGAATCAATGCAATGGCATCCCGTTTGCTTCATAATCACAGCCCGACGAAATACCCTGAACATGAAAACCAAGGAATCAATTTTCTTTAGGCAGAAAAAGGAATTGTGAAATAAAGACCATTAAATGATCATTTGACTAGATAACTGCAGCTTACTCTGTGGCATAACTGTCAACTTGCGGGGACATAACGGGATTAATAGACAGGGGAATCATGGTTAAGGACTGCTTAGGCTGTAAGAGGCCAAGCCACTGTTTAGTTCAGTTGTGGCCAGCCAGATACCCCTGCAACATCATTTGGAATCATAAAAGGTTGTAGGGTGTCTCAGATGCCCTAACACCTTGCCAATGCAGGAAATCCACTGGTACAGCACATCTGATAGGTGCCCACCCAGCCTCTACTTAAAAATTTCTAGGTGTTATAGATTTAGGGGGAGGCACCCCTCCACAACCCTAGGAATGAATAAAGGCTAGGATTTTGATTAATTGGGATATTGATTAAAGTACAAGTTGCAGAGCTGTGCCAGACACGGAATGCCTGGGCTGGCTTATGCAAACCAGCCTGGCTTGCCTAGCGAAGAGCATATCTCTTAACATGACGAAAGGGGTTGATGGGCCATCCAAGAAAAGTTGGGGAGTGAGATGTTACCAAGAAGATGGAGTGTGTGTTTGAGGGGACAGGGAAAGGGAGTTTTTCCAGCAAGGGTATTGCTGGGAAGGAGAAGCAGGAAGAAGAGCTGAGATCCATCTTGGGCAGGCTGGCTGCATGTATCCTTCTATTCTCCAAAGGGACACAGACCCTCTGTGGGTGCCCGGGCTTTTGCCACTGCTCGGCAGAGAGAGGGGCAGGCACCCAGCTTTTGTAACATAGTGAAGTAGAGCCCACTGTTTTCTGAAGCAGTCTGATCCACTGTTGTAGCATCAGGAAAACCTCCTTAATATTTAGTCAAAACACCTATAGATCAGTGGCATGCAGATCTGCTTTGCATGCAGAAGGTCCTGAGATTCAATCCCTGGCATCTTCGAGTAGGACTGAGAAGGGCTTTGCCTGAAACTCTGGAACCCCACTGACAGTCGGTGTAGACCGTACTGAGTTAGATGAACCAATGGCCTGATTCTGTAGAAGGCCACTTCCTCTTTCCTACAACTTGGACCCTTTGGTTCAAACTGGGGTGTGGGTGTGTCCCATATTAACCTTTTTTGAGAGAGTAACCAGAACTGTTTAATATTTTACCATATTAAAAATGGTTGCATAATAAATGCATATAATGATTTACTATTTAAATTCATTGACCACTTTTGTAGTGGGAACCTGAAAGCAGCTTAGGCCACTTCCAGATTATCTCTTTACTGAGTATTTATTTGCAGGGAGATAAGGCTGCCACCAGGGACCCAGGTGGCGCTGTGGGCTAAACCACAGAGCCTAGGGCTTGCTGATCAGAAGGTCGGCGGTTCGAATCCCTGTGACGGGGTGAGCTCCCGTTGCTTGGTCCCAGCTCCTGCCCACCGAGCAGTTCGAAAGCACAACAAAAGTGCAAGTAGATAAATAGGGACCGCTCTGGCGGGAAAGGTAAACGGCGTTTCCATGTGCTGCTCTGGTTTGCCAGAAACGGCTTTGTCGTGCTGGCCACATGACCTGGAAGCTCCCTCGGCCAATAATGCGAGATGAGCATGCAACCCCAGAGTCGGTCACGACTGGACCTAATGGTCAGGGGTCCCTCTACCCTTTACCTAAGGCTACCGCCAGCTATTTAATGGACATTTGCTCCGATTTGCTTGTGAGGAGGTTGGATGGCACAAGCAAATCGGAACAAAGCGAGTCTGCACCCCATCCTTCCCAGAGCATCTTCCTCATCACTTTCCTCATTTCAAAAAAGTCTGGCCTTTTCAGGAAGCAGTTTTGTTGCACAAGACCTCCAAAAGCCAACTTTAACTGTGCACTCTGAATGTGCTGGTATAGAATCCTAGCCCAAAATAACGACAGCCTGGAAGTGCCCTTAAGAGTACGGTAATAAACAGAAACATGAAGATGACTACAGCCCTGATTTGCAGTGAAGTATGACCTTGGCCACATCCACACCACAAAGCATCATGGTACCAGTTTAAACTGAGATCCAGCACCGAGGGCCTTCCGGCGGTTCCCTCATTGCGAGAAGTGAGGTTACAGGGAACCAGGCAGAGGGCCTTCTCGGTAGTGGCGCCCACCCTGTGGAACGCCCTCCCAGCAGATATCAAGGCAATAAGCAACTATTTTACTTTTAGAAGACAACTGAAGGCGGCCCTGTTTAGGGAAGTTTTTAATGTTAGATGCTGTACTGTTTTTAATATTCGGTTGGAAGCCGCCCAGAGTGGCTGGGGAAACCCAGCCAGATGGGCGGGGTATAAATATATTATTATTATTATTATTATTATTATTATTATTATTGATCATGGCTTCCCCTAAAGAATCATGGGCGCTGAGCATTGTTAGGAGACACCTGCGCATAGCCCTCAAAGAACAATTCTTCACATTGTACTATTGGAATTGTAGTTCTGTGAGGGGAACGGGGGTCTCTTAACAACTCTCAACACACCCTTAACAAAGTACAGCTCCCAGAATTCTTGGGGGGGATTCTATGACTGTTTAAAGTGGTACCATCGTGCTTTAAATGTAGGATGTGAATGTGGCCCCCTAGTCTACACAGCTGTAACATGCTAACTGAGAACACTTCATTATAAAACCCGGAGGAGATGCATTTGTGCCCTGGTAAGAGCAACCTGATCACCTCATCTGTCTCCTGAGAAATCTCTATGTGGGACAAGAAGCTACAGTTAGAACTGGATATGGAACAACTGAGTGGTTCAAAATTGGGAAAGGAGTACGACAAGGCTGTATATTGTCTCCCTGCTTATTTAACTTATATGCGTAATTCATCATGCGAAAGGCTGGACTCGATGAATTCCAAGCCGGAATTAAGATTGCAGGAAGAAATATCAACAACCTCAGATATGCAGATGACACAACCTTGATGGCAGAAAGTGAGGAGGAATTAAAGAACCTTTTAATGAGGGTGAAAGAGGAGAGCGCAAAATATGGTCTGAAGCTCAACATCAAAAAAACCAAGATCATGGCCACTGGTCCCATCACCTCCTGGCAAATAGAAGGGGAAGAAATGGAGGCAGTGGGAGATTTTACTTTCTTGGGCTCCTTGATCACTGCAGATGGTGACAGCAGTCACGAAATTAAAAGACGCCTGCTTCTTGGGAGAAAAGCAATGACAAACCTAGACAGCATCTTAAAAAGCAGAGACATCACCTTGCCTACAAAGGTCCGGATAGTTAAAGCTATGGTTTTCCCAGTAGTGATGTATGGAAGTGAGAGCTGGACCATAAAGAAGGCTGATCGCCGAAGAATTGATGCTTTTGAATTATGGTGCTGGAGGAGACTCTTGAGAGTCCCATGGACTGCAAGAAGATCAAACCTATCCATTCTGAAGGAAATCAGCTCTGAGTGCTCCCTGGAAGGACAGATCCTGAAGCTAAGGCTCCAATACTTTGGCCACCTCGTGAGAAGAGAAGAATCCTTGGAAAAGACCCTGATGTTGGGAAAGATTGAGGGCACAAGGAGAAGGGGACGACAGAGGACGAGATGGTTGGACAGTGTTCTCGAAGCTACGAACATGAGTTTGACCAAACTGCGGGAGGCAGTGCAAGACAGGAGTGCCTGGCGTGCTATGGTCCATGGGGTCACAAAGAGTCGGACACGACTAAACAACAACAAGAGCAACCATCAGCAGTACTGTATACAGCAGCCTCCCTGCAACCTGGTGCCTTCTGGATGGTGTTGGACTCCAGCACCCATCAGCCCCAGCCAGCATGGCTAGTAGTAATGGATGATGGGAGTTGTAGTCCAAACATCTGGCAAGCTTATATCACGCTATAGGTTTGCACCACTTTTGTGGAATTTATGTGGCTTGCTTTTGCAGAGGGATCAAAAGGGGAGGAGGTCCTACTGCAAAGAGCTCCAGTGCATTAATTTCTTTTTAGTTAGGCTGCAGTCCTAATCACATTTACCAAACTCCAACGGAATTCAGTAGGACATTCTTCTGAGTAGACATTGTTCAGACCATGTGGTTAAGTGATATTTTTTTATTGTAAAAAGCTCTCTCCATTGAATAAATAAGCTGTTGAGGAATACTTGAAAGAGAATCAACTGTAGTTAGCATTGATTTTCAGCTGCTGAACATAGCAGTCCTCCCCCTCCTCATTCCACTTTTCCCTGGCCAATTTAACAAACCTGTTTTTCCCTTCCTTCCCTCCCTCTCCCTGCTCCCCAGCTAGCCAGAGTTCAGAATGATAGTGTGATGTCATCCTCCACAGCTGCCAGTCAAAACAAAACCGTTGTACTGTGTAGAGACCAGTACAGCTTTTGCCGCAAGGCACTGCTTTTTGTAATTCACAAATCTGGGATAAAATCCAAGGCAGCTCTAAAAACCATTGTGGATAAAGCTAAAATGTCGTAGGATCCTCAGGCTTAAATACTGGGCGTGCCTCCATGGTGTGTGAATGTGTTGTCCAGGGATGGTGGGCTTCTCTAGGTGGCCCGTTTATTGAGCATTCATCCCAATTTGCTTGCAGGGTGCTTATTCACCTTCCTATAGGACTTTTGGGGTTTGGGTTGGGTTTTTGGAAGACGCCTGTGTGTGAATTTGTTTTATGTGTGTAGATCAGTGCACGCTGACCAACACACAGTCTTCGCAGTAGGACTCTGTTTCGATGGCATGAAGTAGTCACGACAGCCTTTATCCGCCTTCACAGCCGTTGTAACATATCGCTTGTTATCATCCACCTGTTCTGCCGTTGAAGACTTCTTGGATCCTTCTTTGTCTAGCTCCTTCCCTTTGACTTTACCGTCTTGGGTGACATCAAGAGCAGGCAACCTCCCATCTATCAGGTCTAGGGAGCCTCCCACTAACAGTGCACAGTCTTATCTGGATTGAGCTTCAGTGTGTTGGCTCTCATCCAGCCCACTACAGAGACAAGAAAAAGAGAAGTAGAACTGTAGATGTTAAACAGCATAGGGGTTGAAATTGAACCCTGTGGAACCCCACATTGAAGGTTCCACAGGGCTGAAGAGCCCCCGTTTATTGGCTCTCATCCAGTCCATTACTGAGACAAGACAACGATCCAGCACACCTGCAGATGCAAAGAAGTGGAGCTGTGTGTCATCAGCAAATTGCTGACAACAACGTACTCAAATTTAAACTGGATTGAAGTGCTCTGTTGCCCTAGTGCAACAAATCCACTTAAGGTAATAACAATAATAAACGGACTCTATTTTTCCGGGTCAGAAAAGTGATGGGGAAATGCATTCAAAAATGTGATATGACTGAAAGTGTATCAAGAAGATGTATAAAACACCCCACAAGAAAATGAATTCAGGGCGAATGATTTCCGCTTGCAATGGGCTTCTGATTGGCCACTGTGGAAAGAGAATGTTGGACTCTATGGTACTTTGAAGGGTCCAAAGCAGAGGTAATGTAGGGTGAGGCCTCTGGGAAAAGATCTGCTCCAGGAAGGGTCCCCAGGGCCAGGCAGACAGGCATGGAGGGCCACATCCCTTCACTAGTTGCTAGCCGCTAAAGTGTGTGATCTGTTATATGTGCTAGCTACACAGGTCTAATTCCGTTTCCCTCTTCCTCTCCCACTCTCTGCTGCACTTAAACTGAAAATGATGTCTTTTGTCAGTTACAAGGTGTCTGGCATTACAGGGAAAGTGTGCTTTGTGTTAATGGTGGTAACTGTCAGATTGCTTCACACAGACAGACAACTCGGTTTCGCGAGGATATAATTGATGTTATCCCTCTGACCCGCAGAAGGCGTTGACTGTTTCCTCTGAAACTGAAAGAGCTGGGATGAAGTATGTTGCATGTGACCCTCATGAAGTGTTAAAATCCCAGCAGAACCTGGGAGCCTATTCCGGGCAGCCAAAGTCATTTTACTACCTGAGGCAAAGGGCAAGATGGCGCCACTCCTTGCATCCCACATAGAGAAGCTGACCGGACAGGCAACGGATGTCGAATTTAACACTTCTAAGGATGTGCAAATCCGTTTGTAGCAGTGTTTCTTGGTTTGTCATTTTCCCAATCTTAAATTCATAGAATCACAGAGTTGGAAGGAACCCTGAGGATCATCTAATCCACCCCCTGCAAGGCAGGAATATGGCCAACGTAGTTTGTTACTTAACCAAAGGAATGGGGTGCCTTTCCACGTGCTGTTGGACTACAACTCCCATCCATCCCTGTCTGTTGGCCATGCTGTCTAGGGTTGGTGGGATTTGTAGTCTGACAGGGACCACATTACTTTGGTTAAGTAACAAACTATGTTGGCCACCTGGCCTTTACTTATTTCAAAACATGGTGAAACCATCTCTGCAGCATTTTGAGCCCCCCTTGCTCATTCTGCTGAATGGGACCCAGCCCCAACAGTGCTTAGGAAGAAACTTATCCAGTTTTCTCTCCTGAAATGCAGCTGTCCAGAGGCAGCCAATGTCCAGCAGGAAGGAAGACCTGGCACCTCTGTTCAAGATCAGTGTTTGATCCATTTTGCCATAAGAGCTGAATAAAGCAATTGGGGGGGGGCACTCTGAATTAGTCCCACCTCCTGGTCACTCCTAACGGCCCACGCAGCTGTTTCTCACAATCCATGCCTGCCTGTCAACAATTTGTGCTGATGTACCTGTAAGTGAAGCCAGTGACTTGTGGTTTGCCACAGCTTGCTGCCAGACTTCTGGGTTAATTATCTGTTGCTTCAGTTGCAACATGACCACATGGCTTTTCTAGAGCCTTCAACCCAAAGTTGGGCATTTAGTGTCACTGCCCCCCATGCTGGGGAATACAGTGGTACCTCTACTTACGAATAACTCTACTTACGAATGTTTCTACTTACGAACGGAGCTCCGTCCGCCATCTTGGATGCGGTTTAGATAGGATTTTTTCTACGTACGAATTTTTAGATAGGGTTGCTTCGACTTACGAATTTTTTCTCCCAATGCATTCCTATGGGATTTGACTTACACATTTTTTCGATGCAAATGTGTGTTCAGAACGCATTAAATTCGTAAGTAGAGGTACCACTGTATCAATCTACCAGCAGAGATTCAGCAGGCATCCTTTGCTACTTAAATTGACTTGATTAGTTAGTCATTCTAATGATAAAATAATTGTAGAGTTGTAGAGTTGAAAGGGACCCCAAGTCCAACCTAGGGCCGTCTTAAGCGCCCCTGGAGCCGTGGAGCGATGGATCCCTCCGGCGCCCCCCACCCCGTTTCCCAGCGCGGTTGCCGTGGGCGCAGCTGCGCGTCGGACTAGCGGACCGGCCGACCAGTGGGTGGGCGCAGCTCGCAGCACCCTCCTGGCGGGCCGGCGCCGTGGTGCCCTGCGCCACCGGGGGTCTACCTAGAGCCGGCCCTGGTCCAACCCCCCCCTGCAATGCAGGCACTGCAGTTAACAACCCCTGATAGACCCTCTGTTTAAAAACCTCCAGTGAAAGAGAGTCCACCACTTTCCGAGGAAATCCACTCCACTGTCAGACAGCTCTTGCCGTTTGGATAGCTCTGTTGGTTACAGCATGGTGCTGATGACGCCAAGGTTCCAGGTTTGATTCCTGTAAGGGACAACTGCATATTTCAGCATTGCAGGGGCTTGGGACTAGATGATCCTTCCAATGCTGTGATTCTATGTACTATGTTCTTACCAATGTTTAGCTGGAATCTGATTTCTTGTTGTCTGATGCCATTGGTTTGGGTCCTACCCTCTGGAGCAGCGGAAAACAAGCTTGCTCCAACTTCCACGTGGTGGCCCTTTGAAGACAGCTATCAGATCACCTCTCAGTCGTCTCTTCCCCAGGTTGAACATACTCAGCCTCATCAACTGTTCCTCACAAGGCTTGGTTCCCAGACCCTTGCTCATCTTGTCGCCCTCATCTGCACACATTCCAGCCAGTCAATGCTCCTCCTAAACCAGGCATCCTCAAACTTCGGCCCTCCAGATGTTTGGGACTACAATCCCCATCATCCCTGACCACTGGTCCTGTTAGCTAGGGATCATGGGAGTTGTAGGCCAAAACATCTGGAGGGCCGCAGTTTGGGGATGCCTGTCCTAAACTGTGGAGCCCAGAACTGGACACAATATTCCAGGAGGGGCACTGAGCTAGCGCTACAGGGTTGCCATATTTCAAGAAATAAAAATCCAGACACAAAAGTTGTTGAGTTTTTTTGGGGGGGAAATCGCCCCAAAATTCCGATTTTTTGAAATTCCCCTGGATGCTAATTTTGCCATTGAAATCCCAGTCATGTCTGGGAAATTCTGTCAATATAGCAACTCATATATATATGGCAGTAAAATAAATAAACGAAGAGATGTGTCCCTGCCCGCTTGCCCTGTGGTTTCTGTGTTGACCAAACAGTAGCATCAATGAATTTCCTGGCCAGAGCAAAGCAAAGTGATGCATGTTTCTTTGTAATGAAGATTTATTTAGCCTAGAGTCAAAAGTTCAGTACAAAGGGCTCAGGGCAAGAGCCTTTGAGTGTTTTAAAATAAGCACACAAAGTGTTTGTGGGGGCGATACTTCTGTCGGCCTCTTGGGAATGTCAAGCTGTCCCAGAATCCCTCGGTGCAGAGGCAGAGACTGTCAGCATAAAAAAATACAGCAGTGTGTTAGTGATGTGCCCTGCAGAGAAAACAGCTTAATTTCAACAGCTATCAATGTGTCTTGCTTTTACAGAGGTCACCTGAGCAGGATTATTGGCTGTTGAGAGAACTGGGAGCAGCTTTTCAAGAGGAGAGGTGATAGGGAAAATCTCTTTGCAAGAGCTGAGCACTGGTTGTGCACAAAGAAATGAACAGTTTTTGAAGTTCTCCAAGAGTGCAAGCAGGAGACCATCTGGAGGCGGCACAAGGAGAAGGCAAGGGGTTATAAATGAAGCCTCTAGAGTCTGGTAGGATCCTCACCTGACTCTCTGTCCCGTCCATGAATGCAAGGAACTCTTCTTTGCAGAGGCATACATGGCCAGCCTTACCATGGGGCAGAGTGAGATTGATGGGGGCAGGCAGAGAGGTAGGGGTGAGGTTTGGGGAGGACAGAGATATGGGTGCCAGACATTGCTGTCTTCTCCATGCAATTCACTGGGTCTCCCAGCAGACCCAACTTTTTTTGGTCAAATGACCAAAAACAACAGTACTGTATAATTCAAAAATATGGGTTGTATCCAATGTGGCACTGAGTTAAAGTCACTTTGCAGTGTGTGTGTGAATAATATAGTGGTATACTAGGCTTGTTATATTTCAAAAAGTAAAATTCCTGACACCTGCAAAGATTTTTAGGAAGCCCCAAAATTATTGAGCTTTGTTTTAGGAAGCCTCCCCCCCAAATAGTGATTTTAAGTTTTTGCAGCTATTTCTGCTGCTTTTCCCATCACGTTGCCATACACCCAGGTTTTCCCTTAATTTTGCTAATTCAGCAAAAATTCCCCCCTGACGCCATTTTTACATCCGAAAACCAGGACATGTCGGGAATTTTCCTGATGTATAGCAAGCCTATGGTATACTCATTCCACTAGCGAAATGTTTTGAGCCAGGGGGACATTGTTGCACAAGAGAATGCACAAGCAGGTTGCTCATAACTTTGTGGTGCGATGAGCTTCCCCCTAATGCAACTGTTGCATTAAATTCCACTGTTGCTCAACATGAAAACCCACCCATCGCCTCATGCAAGATCACTTGTGTTAGTGGATAGAGAATGCAGTGCTGTGTTTCTTGTGTGACCTTCTTCTTTTTTGGCAATCACCCATAGCCGAGTAAGATTGTCTTCCATGAACACGGTCTTAGCAGTGTGTCCGTAAGTGACTGTGGAGGTCAATTCTGGATCCACACGTCATTTCACAGTGGGGACATAGGTTTCTGGGCAGGAGTTGATCATGGTGAGGATTTGCCAAGTGTGCCTTCCTCTTAGCTCATTTCTCCCTTTCGTCCTGAGTTCGAGTGTCTGCAAAGTACATGACACCTTTGGTAAAGGCTATTCTCCAACAATTGGAGCTCTTGCAGGCCAGTGTTTCCCAGTTATCAGTGTGTATACTACATTTTAAAAATATTTGCCTTGAGAGCATGGAAATACAAATGCGAAAACCTCCTGTGGATACGTAGCAGAGGTTTCTGCACTTCTATGGATCCTGGGCATTCTCTTTTACATTTTTGCAAGGAAGGAAGAAAATAAAGAATGCTGTAGCCAGGTTCTTGTGTTTTGTCTGCATCTCTCTCTCTCTCTCTCTCTCTCTCTCTCTCTCTCTCTCTCTCTCTCTCTCTCTCTCTCTCTTCATTATCTCCCAGGAAAGCTTAGCTAGTGATGTCTTCCTTTCTCTGCTTCAGATGGCAACTGGCGAGCCTTGATTGTTTCCCCTTAATTATAGCATCTCAGTCGAAAACTTCAAAAGCTCTCTCAAATACTATTGTGCATTACGATAATGGCTCCCTCTCCTCTCCTTGATTGCTACATTGGGCTTGAAACTGAGCTCTCTGGATCCTCTGAGGAGGAGGCAAAGAGGCTCCATAATTCTCCCGTCCCAGCGTATATGGCTTTTTTGCTTTTAGCATTCATTCTTTGGGGAGATTGGTTACTCTTTCCTCCCTCCCTCCCTCCCTCCTACCCCCCCCACCTTCTCTCATTTCATTCCAGCATGCATTAAAGCGACTGCAACATCACTTGCTAGGAAGGATGAACTGTGCTTGAAGATTTCTGTGGAGCCTGGGAGCTTGATGCTGGGGCCAGCCCAATACATTTTGCTGCCCAAGGCAGACGGGGGGGGGGATGCATCCCCTGGGAATTGTCCTTTGTTAAGGGTGCTTGGTTAGAGCACATAGGGAAGAACACAGACAGGCTCAGGCACCAAATGCAGCTCTCCAGGTCCCTCTGTTGGGGCTCAGGCCACCCCCTCTCTTTGCACCCCCTTTGAGGTTTTTTTTAACTGACTGGAATGTATATTTGGATGGAGAGAAGGTGTTGTCGTGGTGGTGGCAGAGTGCTCATCTTGCCCTCTCTTCCTCTGTTTCCATTCTGCCAACCGATCTCTCTCTTGCTTTTACACCATGGCTTACTGCCTGGAGACTGACATTGCTCTCTTGCAAAGATGAGAGCCTGCCTGTTTCAAGGTAGCTGTACATGCAACATAGTCCAACATAGTCCAACTTCCCACAATTCAGGAACCTCAGCTAAAGCATGCATGGTGATCAAACTTCTGCTTAAAACCCTCCAAGGAACAGGGTCGGTGCTAGGGCTTTTTGCGCCCTAGGCAACACAACTTTTGGCGCCCTGGCACATGCGTCATAATGCATTGCTGATGCCCCTGCATCCCCTCCAGCTGAAGCTGAAGGCTTCAGCTACGGGCGCTGCCGCCGCCACCGCTCGCTCGCTGCAGCCACTGAGGAGCTCACAGCATCCCCTCCATAGGTGGGAGGAGTGCAAGCACGTGCTGTAGGAGGGCGGCAGCGGCGGCGCAGGGGTTTTGCAGGGAAGGCTGCCCAGCGCCCCCTCCATTTACGCGCTCTAGGCAGCTGCCTAGTTTGCCTAAATGGATGCACCGGCCCTGCCAAGGAAGGAGAGTCCACAACTTCACTGCCAAACAGCTCTTACGGCCAGAACGTTCTTCCTGGTGTTTCATCGGAATCTCCTTCTCTCTGATGTACTTGAGTGCGACTCTGTGGGTTAGGGGTTCGGCAGACGTGCAGAAGTGAAGAAACCGGGGAGGAGAAATGCTGTGACCAATTGAGCTGACTTCTATACCACTTTTCCCACAATGACCTGTGCCCAAAGCATCACACAGCAAACATCCGAAACACCAAAATGCAAATCTACAAGTTGCAGAGCATGCCAGTAATTTCCAAAATGACAAAAAATCAACAAATTTAACAAACACAATATAAATCCGATATTACAAAAAAGGAAGAAAATCTAGGTTTAAGTACAGTACAACAAGAGTTTACTGACAACAAAGTTCCCAGTACAGGTCTTCCTGTACTCCAGTTCAGAGAGAAGGGGTCCTCTCGCAAGGCTAGATGACATACAGCTGGCTCCCATATTCTTGCTCCACAGGAGGCTGGCAGCAGCAGAAGGCAAATGATGGGGAGGGAAATGGGGGTCTGTCTCTTCCCAAGCCTCCTGCAAGTAGCAGCTGCTGGTGCAGGTCTGACTGCACTTATTCACTGCTGTGAAGCAAGGGGTGGGAGCAAAACAGAGAAGGAAAACAGGGGGTGGGATATTTCCTCTTGATCAGCTTTTCCATCTTGGTTTCCTCGATGCCAACTCAGCATTTAAAGAAGTAGGTTGTTGCCCACAATCGCTCACACCATTTTGTAATAAACAGCTCCTGAAAGTAGCACCTTAAAGACCAACTAACTTTTTATTTTGGTATGAGCTTTCGTGTGCATGCACACTTCATCAGATACACTGAAACAGAAGTAACCAGACCCTTATGTATATTCAGAGGGTGGGGGTGATGGGAATGGGTGATGGGCTGATAGGAGTTAACAGTTGTTAACAGTCATCAACAGGTTTACCACTCCTATCAGCCCATCACCCATTCCCATCACCCCCACCCCCCACCCTCTGAATATACATAAGGGTCTGGTTACTTCTGTTTCAGTGTATCTGATGAAGTGTGCATGCACACGAAAGCTCATACCAAAATAAAAAGTTAGTTGGTCTTTAAGGTGCTACTGAAGGAATTTTTTTTATTTTGTTTCGACTCAGACCAACACGGTTACCTACCTGTAACTAGCTCCTGAAAGGTTCACCGCAGGGTGCCACAAGACACATTTCCCTTTAGCCTAGGAGACTAACATGGTTTTCCTGTTATTTCTTATAAATAAATGAATTAAATACCACAAAGACTCCTGCTGCACAATGATCTACTGCGACCACTAAATAAGGGGACCGGATACGATATGTACCGGATAGTTTTTTTACATTTCTAACAAGGCACCCAAAAGTCTCATTAGCAGTTCTGAATGGTGCATCATCCTGTCAAATAAAAAGTGTGGGTTCCCCCCCCCACAGAATTATAAATTATACAGCTTCCAGCCCCCTAGTTTTTGCCATAAGTGACATTTAAACAACCACCTGGGTCAAACTCTCAATGGGGACACTGACAAACATTACCAATTTGAAAGGTCAGATCGCCTGTTTGCAAAGTGGATGGATGATACTGACCTTAAGATTTTTTTTTAAAAAAAGAAAGAAACAGCTTCCATCATCCTTGGTCCTTTTCCTCCAACAGCCCAAGGTGACATCGCTAGCTGTGTAAGTGTGCCAGCTTTACAAGAAATGCAGAGGCTTAGGTGCTTCACCTAACAATTCTGGCTTCTCAGTTTTTCTTTTCCTTAAAAAACAACAACAACAAAAGCCCTTCCTTCCCAGTGGCAGCTCATTTAGTAGGCCAAATGGGGCATGACCCAGTATTCAAAATTCCCCGGGTGCATTTTGCTATTTGCGCAGGTCCAATTGCGACTACGTCGAGATTTCTGGGCATCAGGTTGGCGCCTGACATCTCTAGCGGGTCAGCTGACTTGGGCACAGCTGTGTGAATCATGGACCCCTTGCTGGGCAACTGAGTCCTCCATCATCACATCAAGGGGAAGAGATCAGCAGGGCTGATGACAAGAGATATTTGACTGCTGCAGCCAATCCATTGGCCACCCAAATGGAACTCGCAGACCACAGATTAAAAAGCCTCTTCCTTCGTCCATAGTTAATACCATTTCCATTTCCACTGTGTGTGCTTCTCCCCTTGCATACTGGGACAAGTGAATTGATGTAAGAGCATGCTGCAGTCAAGCAATGTAGCTGAGATCATAGAATTGTAGCATTGGAAGAGCCCCCAAGGGTCATCTGGTGACATTCTTTTTTATATTTAAGGTGCCATTTGGCACATAGCTGATATACCTAAGTTTCTAACACTGGCACTGCCCCACCAATTTGGGTCTGCTGTCACCTGTCTTCTTACTTACAGGCCGTCCAAGCGGTGACACCACCGGTCACCTTCCCGGTTTCAACAGGAAAGGAGGATAGGGATAAAACTAGAATTAGTTAGCTCTGCCTGTCATTGGCTCGGGCTTCACCTACTGTGTAGCTCCTTGCCTTCCACCCCACTGGTCCCAAAGGTCACCATCCTCCATTGTCCCTCCCCATGTGGTAGAAGTTGCCTGGTCCTCCTGACCTGGGTGTTGTCACCACCTCTGCCACTAGATCTGAAAAGTGCATCTGGAGAGAATAAAACAGTGAGACTCACCACTGACATTGGCAAGGGAAGAGGCAGCACTCCGCCAGGCCCCCTCCAGGGAGGATGGCGGCCTTCAAGGCTCAGACTGTGCAGTAGGAACTGCCCTGCCTTCCTAGCCCTGGACACTATTGTCTCCTGTGCTCCTGGTTCTGTTCTAGGGTGGGACAGACAGGCTGCTTTGGGATGGGGGCATCAGAACTGCCACTGACACCAGCAAGAAGCTGCTACTCTTACCTAAGCTATAAGAACTATAACTTAAGAACTTGAGCTCGCTTCCCCCCTCTTCCCCCCTCTTCTGTTTTCCTTGCCTGCCATGTCTTTTCAAAACACAATTATCCAAAGCAACACGATGGCCAGAAACGATTACAATGTGAAAAACTTTATGGAATGATTCAGAACTAACAAACTGAAGTCTCTGAAAGTCCTTAAATGAATCACGGTGCCAGACTTTACCCGTCGGAGAACAAGCTGTGAAGCTTCGTATAATCAGCAAATGTCCAATTCTGATGTCCAACTCTGAACTCTGTCGAACAGTGTTTCCGGATAACAACTACTGTTTCATTGAATTCTTCACCAGCCAATTAGTTCCAACACTCGTAGGTAGAAAGGTATGTAATTTCTTCATTAACTGAAAATAAAATATTCAAACGATGACCTGCACATGCCTAACAACAACTTCAAATAGCTTAGAAATTATAAACTGTAACATAAATAAGTTACATACACAATCTTTTTTCGAATAGATATAATATACATGCGAATGAAAAATACTTTGGAACAGTGCTCATGCGATTATGTAGTCACTGTTACTAACAACATTTTTTGGAAAATATATAAAGCCAACCCCAGGTGATACTAAGTATATAACAAGGAGACCGAGTTTAAAGACACAGTACAAAGTAACAGCAAATATACAGAGAATCAAATAAAACAATTGAGGTCTAATTCAGAGTTAAGTCCCCCTGAATGAATAGTTTTAAACATAAAAATGAAACGTAACTGTCGCTCATAATCTTTTCTGATACCAATTGTCCTCTGATTCACCCATAAAACTGTAAATAATAAATCCGTGTCTGAATGATTGTGAGAAACAAAATGTTCTACCAGAGGTGCCTCCATATTGGCATTACGTATGTGTGAGCGATGTTCCCCAATCCGAACCCCAACTGCTCGAGTGGTAGAGCCTATATACAATAGATTACAAGGACATTGAATAAGGTAGACCACGTCTCTGGTCTGACATGTACTAAATTGATAAATAACAAATCTGAAATTGGTTTTCTCATCATAAATTTCTTTAGTCTGTAAAGAAAATGGGCAAGATGAACATCTGCCACATTTATGGTGACCAGTGGGCCCAGAAGTGCTAATGGTACGAGTTATAATTCTTTTGGAATTCATATCTCTGTGTACTGACATATCTTTAATTGATTTGGTCCGTCTCAAGCCAATCAAAGGAAATTCATTACAACCTGGTACATTCCAGAGTACACACCAATGTTTGCGTATAATTCTAATAATTCTATCTGCGTGAGTAGTGTATTCTAATGAGCCCGTAATGCGATTTTGAGACCGTGAGGTGGTTGTGGGACCGAGAAGCAATGTCCGGTGCTTCGTAAGAGATTTATATTTGGACCTGTTGACAATGGTGTGAGGATATCCCCTGGAATGAAGAGAGTGAGCTAGAATTTCTGCACTGTTACGGAAATCATGGTCAAAATAGGAATTTCTTTTAAGGCGTAAAAAATTGTCCATAAGGTAAGTTGTCCCTCAATCGCCTGGGGTGAAAAGAAGAATAGTGTAATAGAGAATTACAATCAGTGCATTTTTTTATGAGGTTTAACAGCAAGGAAGCCACTATGTTTTATAACCTCAACATCCAAAAAATGACAAGAAATGGAGCTATGATGACCCGAAAAGGATAAAGATGGATGTAAGGAGTTAAGCCATGTGGAAACCTGTAAAAACTCTTGTTCATTACTGAAAAGGAAAAAAATAAACCATCAATGTATCTGTAATAAAGTAATAAAGCAGAAGAAAAAGGATTGTTGTGTAAAATGTGAGATTTTTCAAATTCATTCATGAAGATATTAGCTACTGAGGGGGCTATGAGAGATCCCATAGCCACTCCCTGCAATTGAAAATAAAATTGGTCCATGAAATGGAAGTATTCCCACCCCCCAATATAATATCCAATAAATCAAGAAGGAAATTGTGTGTGTGTGTGTGTGTGTGAGTGTGTGAAGGATCTGTGCGGGATTGCAGAAGGCGACTGATAATTGAATGTGCCTCATATAAAGGAATGTTGGTATATAGTGAGGCTACATCCAGAGCAGCTAGAACTATAATGTCAGTGACTTTGGTCTGCTCTATGACTCAAATAAAATGAGATGCGTCATGTAAATATGCTGGTGAATCTTTGGCAAAAGGTTGAAGAAAAAAAGTCTTAAGTATTTCGCTGAGAGTTCCAAAATGCAACCCGATCCTGATACTATAGGCCTGCGTGGGGGAGAATGAATGTCCTTGTGGATCTTAGGAAGGCAATATAAAACTGGAATAGGATTGCCAGACTCAATAGTGGACAGGACTTCTGTGCCTTTAATTGCCCTGCTCTCTTTTGAGACTGGAAACCTTAAAGAGAAACCAGCAGAAATTAAAGAAAGGGTCTGCTGGTTTCTCTTTAAGGTTTCCAGACTCAAAAGAGAGCAGGGCAATTAAAGGCACATAAGTCCTGTCCTGTCCTCTATTGAGTCTGGCACCCCTAAACTGGAATGTGAGGAAATGGAGGTAAAAGGAACTCAAAATTGTGTTTATCAATTACAGCAAGGCAATAAGCTTGCATTAAAATGCTAACTATAGAATCTGTAGGATCTTTAGAAATTTTCATGTAAAACCGTGAATCAGATAGCAAATAATGTTGAAGATTCAGCTGCCAATCTGGTTGGCTTCCGTATATGGACCGGGCATGTGTTTGTGTCCCTCTCCTTTACCCTGGTGTGCAGAGTATCTTAGGCCAGCCTGGTTCAGCTGGCACACTAAAATATGAAGAAGAAGTGCTGCAGTTAGACCACAGCAAATGAATGGATTTTAAGTCTTGAGGCAGAAAAGATGGCTCAGAGCTTTCGATTCTTTTATCTTTTAAAAATCTACACTGCCCTCCCTGCAATTAAAAGACTCCTCTGTGGCTATTTATACCACCATTGATGCTCCCCCCATTCCACCCCCCAGTTTTCCCCTCCAGAAAATACCACACTGGCTTTGTAGATCTGGAAAAGGCCAGGGCTTGCTACTGTGAATCTTAACGTTGAACCCTCATCAGTACAGTAATACCTCGGGTTACGAACGCGATCCGTTCCGGATCGCAGTTCGTAACCCGAATAGTTCGTAAACCGAACGGGACACGCCGCGCCATTTTGCGCATGCGCAAAGTGCGATTCTTGCGCTTTGCGCATGCGCAGACCGTGCACGCTGCTTCTGCACACGCGAGCGCGGCGAAAACACTTCTGGGGGGTGCGCAGTTCGTAACCCGAACTGTTCACAAACCGAGGTGTTCGTAACCCGAGGTATGACTGTATTTCAAAACATTATGGAAACGTCCGTCTGTGGCAAATGTTTTCTTGGTAGCAGGGAAATTATTGCAGACAGAGGTGGCCATGATATTTATAGGCTGCATGATAAGAAGACACGCTGGAAGGCTGAATGAGAAACTAATCTGGGATGAAAAGCCACCCAGAAAGAAAGAGAAGGTTTCCCCAGAGTAGTCATAAATAGATTTGGGACTCACATAGATGGTGAGCACGTGAATCATTGATGGAGTTACTTTTCATTTACACAGATTATCTCTCTCTCTCGAGCACATATTTCAAATATTGAACACTAGTCTTGGCAAAGCCATCGCCTCTTGTGAACAAATGAAAGTCCTGGATCCTTGTATCCAGTGGCATGTGCAGGAACAGATGTATCTAAATGGAATGAGTTTAGGGTTAGTCCCACAGAGCTGGGTGGCTCTCCAGCAGCGATGGAAAATTTAAATGTAGCTTTCCAGGTCTGGGGCTTCTCTCCAAGATTGCACCACTCATGTTCAGCCACACCCTGCCCTGGCACCTTCATAGTCAGGGTGGGTATCGAGCAGGTCAGCAATTCCCAACGAGACTCTTTATCCAAGTTAAGTCTTTATTCAGAGAAACAAAGCAGCTCAAGGCTAGTGAGCACCGCAACTCTTCTCAGTAGTTCTTGTCCCAATGATGATGTTGCGAGGAGGACTGAAGGCCCCTTCCTTCCCATGGCTCTCTAAGTCTCTTCCTCCCCTGCTTCCTTACCAAGCAATCTGGGGCTTCTTCATCTTGTCTGTCTTTGCCCTGCCCTCTTCATACCTCTTCTGGTTCTGGAAGACCAACAGGGAGGAGAGCCGGTTACAGCAGGAGGGGGAGAAACCTGTGCTTCTTCACCAGCTGTACTTCTCACTTCCTCTTAGTTTCCATCCTCTCCAGCTTCAGCTTCAGCTTCTAGGCTTCTCTCTGCCACAGACCTTCCCTGCTCACTAAGCCCTGTTACTTCTTCAGCTTCTGACACCTCCTCCTCCTCCTAGTCTGCTCCTTCTTCTCATTCTGACCACTCACCAATGCCCTGGGTCTAAGACTTCATCCTTTGGAGGTCCCCCAGCTGGTGCCTCCCACCACTCCTCTGCAACCTGCCTGGCTGGAATTTGTCCATGAACTCTGGTAATGCTTCTTGCTTGCCTAGATAGAGAAGAGATAGGGGCATGTTTGTGTGTTTTGAAACTAGCCTACTGTACGAAAGGTAAGATTTACATGATAATGCAATGCATAATACAATGTATGTATTACTAGGGATAATATTTAAATATGCATTAGGTGATAAGAAATTGCTTGCAAAAATGCACATATTAAGCAAAACTGCATACAGAAATGCATTTATTATGAGAAACATGTCCTATGATCCCTAGATTGAGGTTGAATCCTGACAAGACAGAAGTACTGTTTGTGGGGGACAGGAGGCGGGCAGGTGTGGGGGACTCCCTGGTCCTGAATGGGGTAACTGTGCCCCTGAAGGACCAGGTGCGCAGCCTTGGAGTCATTTTGGACTCACAGCTGTCCATGGAGGCGCAGGCTAATTCTGTATCCAGGGCAGCTGTTTATCAGCTCCATCTGGTATGCAGGCTGAGACCCTACCTGCCCGTGGACTGTCTTGCCAGAGTGGTGCATGCTCTAGTTATCTCTCGCTTGGACTACTGCAATGCGCTCTGTGTGGGGCTACCTTTGAAGGTGACCCAGAAACTACAATTAATCCAGAATGCGGCAGCTAGACTGGTGACTGGGAGCAGCCGCCGAGACCACATAACACCAGTCTTGAAAGACCTGCATTGGCTCCCAGTACGTTTCCGAG
Source organism: Zootoca vivipara (assembly GCF_963506605.1). NCBI lineage: Eukaryota > Metazoa > Chordata > Lepidosauria > Squamata > Lacertidae > Zootoca > Zootoca vivipara. Next base: position 10,132,968 of record NC_083292.1, on the reverse strand, counting down.
CACAATTCAAAGTGTTGGTGCTGACCTTTAAAGCCCTAAACGGCCTCAGTCCAGTATACCTGAAGGAACGTCTCCACCTCCATTGCTCTGCCCGGACACTGAGGTCCAGTGCCGAGGGCCTTCTGGCGGTTCCCTCACTGTGAGAAGCAAAGCTACAGGGAACCAGGCAGAGGGCCTTCTCGGTAGTGGCACCCACCCTGTGGAACGCCCTCCCACCAGATGTCAAAAAGAAAAACAACTACCAGACTTTTAGAGGACATCTGAAGGCAGCCCTGTTTAGGGAAGCTTTTAATCTTTAAGAAATTAGTGTATTTTAATTTTTCTGTTGGAAGTCACCCAGAGTGGCTGGGGAAATGCAGCCAGATGGGCAGGGTATAAATAATAAATTATTATTATTATTATTATTATTATTATTATTATTATTATGCTGATGAGTTTTCATGTTGTTGTTTTTTAATTGGAAAAAATTCACAAACTGGTGCAGAAATGTGGAAAAGCAAAATGAAGTTAGGGGAAAAGGAGAAACAGAGTGAAGCTGAAATTGACCGAGTCGTCCCTCCCAAGGCCAGCCACTGCCTCTCAGCCTAACCCCCCAGCAAGGGTTGCTTTGAGACTAAAAAGGTGGGTGGCCAGGGAGTCTCCATTTACACAGCTCTGAGCTCCTTGGAGTGAGGACAGGAGAAAAATATAATTCATACTCCTGTGGGAATGGAAACCGAGCTTCCTTTCCTTCGCTTTCCCATTTTCTTTGCTTGGCTTCTGATTAAACATCAGGTTTAAGTGTCGTCAAAAGTGTGAAACGCTGAAGAATACACAAGAAGGCACTTGAGGTTACAAAAGCTTGTTTTTGAAAGTGATTCCAAGCTCCCCCCCCCCCCCCGGACCTCTCAAGAACAAAAAACAAAACAGGCAATGGGTTTTCTGCTTGAAATAAATTGTCCAAGGATTATTCAAAGGCCATGAGTTTTGCTGCAAACCCCTGCCTGAAATCCTAGGGGGCTACTGCTAGTCTTCAAATGACTGAAGATTTTGACAGATTTTTCTGAGCACTTGGGGCAAAGGAATGTAATTTAAAACAACTGTTGTTGAGACATTTCATTCGTGTGTGTGTGTGTGTGTGTGTGTGTGTGTGTGTGTGTGTGAAATGTGTATTTAAATCTAGATTTTCAAGATAGCTTACAAAAGAGAACCATAAAACAAATATAAAACAGATAAAAAAAATAGAAATAAAAGCATCTATCGTAGCAACAGTAAAAATACAAAAAGCAGTAGATAGAAAATCGATTAATCAAAAAGCAGTAGATAGAAAATCAATTAATCAAAAAGCAGTAGATAGAAAATCAATTAAAACCCTGGGCAATCAATACAGGGCCATTGAGACTCATTGGCAATGCTAGAGAACTGCCCTCTGCCCTTGCCCTGTGAACAGAGACTGGGGGCTTTGAAAGGTTGGGTGTGAGGGGACAGGAAAGGAAAGTTTTTAGCAGGGTGTTCTGGGAAGAAGAAGGATGAAGAAAGACTGGGGTCCATCTTGGGCAGGATGGCTGAAGGCTGGCTGGGAGAGACGTCTTCGCCTCCATAGCTGCACTGCTGTGGGGTACATGCCTCTCTTGAAATGACACTGCTGTAAGATCTGAAATGCCCTCCACACAAACTGAAGGTTCAAATAGGTGAATAAACCTTTTTCTTAAAGCTACAACAGTCTCCGCTATGTGTTTCAATTCTCCAAAGGAACACAGACCCTGTGTGAGTGCCTGGAATCCCCTGGGATCTTGCAGAGAGTGGGGGGCAGCACCCAACTTTTGTAACAATACTGTCTCTGACTGTGTGGCTATCAGGCTTAGTAGCTCTTGACAGCCCTCTCCTCCATGAATTTGTCAAATCCTCTTTGAAAGCCGCCAAGGTTGGTGGCCATCACCGCCTCTTGTGGAAGCAAGTTCCAGAGTTAAACAGTGCACTGCATGAAGAAGTACGTTCTTTTGCCTGTCCTGAATTTTCACTGGGTGTCCCTGAGTTCTAGCATCATGAGAGCGGGAGCAATGTTTTTCTCTAGCCACTTTCTCTATGTGCCATGCATAGTTTTAGAGACTTCAGCCAGGCCCCCTCCTACCTGCTTTCCCTCTAAACTAAAAGGCTCCCAAAGCTGCAACCATTCTTCATAGGGAAGTTGCTCCACCCTCTGACAGGTAAGGCAAGGCTGGCTGGCTGGAACTCCGAACAGCAACTCAACATTGCGAAATTCTTTTGCAGTTCCCACTTTCACTTTCACGAATGTATGAGTCTGCCTAACCCTCTCCGAAGAAGTTTGTCAGATACCCTCCCATCCAACCATTTCCTTTGTGCTTCGGCAGTGTCACGCTGTAGGCCTCAGAACAGTTTGGCATGGACAGGAAAAGCATGTGGGCTGTTCAGTCATGTGCTCCTCCTCCTCCTCCTTTCATGCTGGTTCTAGGGCAGGGGCAAGCCATGCCTTTCAATGTGAGAGCCTGTGCGTAGGAGAATGTTCTGTCTATTTCCTGCGGAGGGAGGTGGAAACATTTGGCAGCCTATAACGGTTCTCGGTGGGTACAGTCAGGGAATGGCAAATCTGTCTGTTTCAGTTTCTTCTGTTTCCACCCTGAAGTTCTATATATGCCTTTTCCCTGCATTGCTTTGCAAAAGCTTTTCTTTTAAAAAGTCTGAATGCAAATGCACGTGCCTTTTCGGCAGGGGGGTATGTTTCTCCTACTGTATGCATTTTTGGTGTGCAATCTTATCTCATATTTTAAGACATACCCATAAAATAAGCCATAGCAGGATTTTTAAGCATTCAAGGAATATAAGCCATACCCCAATGCCGGCCGCGGCAGGAGGAGGAGGAGGAAAAAAATAAGACATCCCTTGAAAATAAGCCATAGTGTGTTTTTTTGAGGAAAAAATAAATATAAGAAGTGTCTTATAATATGAGAAACACGGTACACTTTTTTTTTTGCAAGCAATTTACCTCAATGTGGTTTTTGCCACCAAGATACGCATTTTGCGTGTGTACGCTTTCTGGTTGGAAAACTGTATCACAAAATTCAAGGCGTTTCGTTGGAGTTTCGTTGGTTCAGGGAATGTGACTTAGGTAGGTTCACATTAAAATGTGAGCTGAGCACATTTCTTTCCCATCCCCAGGTACTGTGTGGTACCAATACAAATGGTGATGATGATATCATCAACCCCACACTTCTTCCTTGCACTACTCCAAGGCATGGGGGACAAGTCAGTGGTAGAGCATTTGCTTTGCATGCAGAAGGCCCCATATTTGATCCCTAGCCTGAAATCCTGCCAGCCAGCGTAGACAACACTGATGGACCAAAGTCCTGACTCAGTTTAAAATAGCTTTTTGTGTCCCTCTTAAATCAGAGAAGAGCTTTAGCTCAGAGGTAGTACATTTGCTTTGCATGTAGAAGGCTCCTGCTTCAGCCCTGGACATCTCGAGATAGTGCTGGGGGAGACCTCCGTCTGAAACCCTGGCGAGCTGCTGCCAGTCAGTGTAGACAATAATGAGCTAGATGACTCAGTATGAAGCAGCTTCCTATGTCCCAATGGGTGTCCTTGTAGGCTAGCATTACGTAACTGGATTCCCATGCATGCCAGCCACTGGGAGGAGTTGGGTTGCCCTTTTCAACATTCTGCTTTCCTGTCCTCATTTCATCCTGTGGCCCAACCCAGCCAGCCAGCTTCAGTAAAGGACCATCACACTTTGATGGTGTTGTTTTTGGGCAGAGTGGTTAAGGAGCATTTTCAGCAGGAGTGGACGGAGCCCTGGCCTGCCTGACACCGGATCCCCCTTGCAGAATTCCCTGCTAATCTGTTGCCATCAACAGCTCTTCAGCTGGGCCAGCGGGACATGGGAAAGGAAACCGAAGCGCACAGGAGTGGCATGCTTCACTGGAAAGAGATGCTGTTGAAAGGTGAGCATGGTGAGAGCGGAGAAGGAACTCAAGGACTCTTGCCTTCCTCAAGGACTGTCCTCTCCTTAAGAGTCTCTCAAGAGGGCAGATTGCTATCACGTTGCAGCCTGAACAGCCGTTGTGATCTAGAGGCCCAACTAGATACGATGCTGTTGGCTAGGTTTTCCCTACCCGTCCAGGTCATATATTAAGCAGTGTGTATGCATGGGGTCTTTAACTATAAAGGGAGAGGGGTGCTGGACACCCCCACACACTTTCCTAACCCATGCCATTTGGTCAGGAAAAGTCAGGGACTTTCCCCTCTGTTCTTGGGGTAGAGCGCTGCATCCTGAGCATTTTATTTCTACTTTTTAAAAAATATGAGCAAGTGGCTAGTCCTCAAAGTTACAGAGGTGGGCTGCTGTTCAATACAGGCTCTAATGGGCTGGGTTTGGTGCGTGTGTTGGGGAACCTCAGGCCTCTGAGCCTCCCTATTCAGCCCTGGACACTCTCCCCAGGCCCCACCCCTCACATACCTGGCTTCACACCTTCACTGAGTATTCCCCCCATCCCCCGCAGGTTGGAACGAATTATTGGACTCTGGTAAGACCTTTTGCTAGCTGGCATGAAGACTGGGACCCAGGTGGTGCTGTGGGTTAAACCACTGAGCCTAGGGCTTGCTGATCAGAAGGTCAGCGGTTCGAATCCCTGTGACGGGGTGAGCTCCTGTTGCTTGGTCCCAGCTCCTGCCAACCTAGCAGTTCGAAAGCACGTCAAAAATGCAAGTAGATAAATAGGAACCGCTACAGCGGGAAGGTAAACGGCGTTTCCATGTGCTGCTCTGGTTTGCCAGAAGCGGCTTTGTCATGCTGGCCACATGACTTGGAAGCTGTACGCCGGCTCCCTCGGCCAATAATGCGAGATGAGCGCGCAACCCCAGAGTCGGTCACGACTGGACCTAATGGTCAGGGGTCTCTTTACCTATGAAGACTGGAGAAGAGTGTGAGAGCTATATGGAAACTAGCATAGTGCACAAAGGTAAAGCAAAGGACAATCAAAGAAACATTTCAACATTTCAGTGTAGTATAGTATAGTATCAATATTATTATAATTATAATTATAATTATTAGAATTTGGATAGTTTTTCAGATTGAGACCATGAGCATCAAGGGATACTGCAAACTCCCCCCTTTCACTGAGTTTGTATATATACCATACTTAAGGCACATATGAAAGAGGCTCATTGATCATTACATTTTGGGATTGATTTATATTCTTATGCTGGCTGTCTGGATGTCCCATGATCATATTATAAAGTAGTAGTCTTCTTCGTTATAAATCAAGCACTGCCAGGAGTTGTTTCTTTTTGTTTCCTGTTGTGTTTCTTATCAATAATTTTTGGGGGGTGGGGTGTAAGCAAATTTTTATTCTGAAAGTGTGGCCAAGGGGGAAAAAGTTTGAGAACCTAGATGGCTAGATGGACATCCTGTTTGACCACTTGAGAGGCAGCTTACAATTCTACTATACATTTTCCTTGCCACTTTTGCCATTAGCTGCCCAGCTGTGAGGAGGAAGAGAAACACAGACCACTTTCTGGCACTGGGTCAGACTTTTTGTCTTCTGGTGTACTTCTTACCCATGTGCCCCCCTCCTTTTGCTTGGAGATGCCTGGGATTGAGCCTGAGCACACACAATGTGTGGTTGCCCCCCCCCCCGGCCCCTGAGGGCCTGTTGTGAAGGACGGAGCCCAGATGGAGAGAAGAGGCTCCAAAGCAATGCCACCCCATCCCTCATGTGCCTGGCTACATGCAGGGGTGCAGAACCACATTTGCCCCCCTCCCTGGCTCTCGGGGCTTTCCCCAAGCCACACCCTCCCCCAGCCCTGCTTATTTATTTATTTATTTATTCATACCCCGCCCATCTGGCTGGGTTTCCCCCGCCACTCTGGGCGGCTTCCAACAAATACCAAAATACATTAAAATATCACAGATTAAAAAGTTCCCTTAAACAGGGCTGCCTTTAAGTGTTTTCTAAACATCAGGTATTTGTTTATCTCCTTGACCTCCGATGGAAGTGCGTTCCACAGGGAGGGCGCCACTACCGAGAAGGCCCTGCTTTATACTCTTAGGTGTTTTTGCCCTGCTGGAATGTGTGCTTGAGCTCTGGACAATGCCTTGTGCTTGTCTGGGTGGAGGACGGTGTGTGTGTTTGTGTGTGTGTGTGTGTGTGTGTGTGTGTGTGTGTGTGTGTGTGTGGAAACTAGCCTACTGTGGGAAACTGACATGTTTTGCTCTGCCAACTTGTGCCCTCGTCTCTGTCCACCACCAGCTTGGGGCACCCAGAGGGTTGTCTCGAAGAGACTGCACAAGATTTGCATTGCTGGAGTGCTGCCCTTCACTGCCCCTTCCAGGCTAGCCCTGCACCAACAGTTGGTCTGCGGGGCCTCAGTGCATGGCCCCCTGTTGGTACAAGGAGCCTGGCAGATGCTCAGCCATGCTGGCCTCTGATGACACAGGATCTAAGTGAGCTAGGAAAGAAGAGCAGGGGGCAGGATGTCAGCGCCCTGCCCCACTCTTTGCCCCTCTTCTTGACTTGGAGAATTGCCATTCATTATGCAGAATAAGCAAATGTATTCTAATGCGCTTAATTTGTATACAGTGGTGCCTCGCTTAACGAATGCCCTGCTTAACGAAATTTCCGCTTAACGAAAGGATTTTTCGAGCGGAGGTTGCCTCGCTAGACGAATTCGTTTTATGAAAAATTCGTCTAGCGAATCGCGGTTTCCCATAGGAATGCATTGAAATTCAATTAATGTGTTCCTATGGGCAAAGAAAAATTCAAAAAAAATTCAATGCATTCCTATGGGATTCTCTAGACAAATTTTTCGTTATAAGAAAAGACCCGTGGAACGAATTAATTTCGTCTAGCGAGGCACCACTGTAATTATTCTTGAGCTATATAATGACTGAGATAATGTATGCAATAGACGCTGAACATTCTCAAGCACTATAAATGATATTTCTCGTGGTTTCTCCTGGTTCCCCACTCTTTTATTGGGAAAAGATGGAATGATAATAATAAAAATGCAGCATTGATGCTTAACGTAATATTACGTGCAGATTGCATAAGAGAATATGGATGTACATTGCCGTAAGAAGTCTTTATCTCTCTCTCATAACAGTGGAATGCACGCACATCGTGTGAAGCTGCATGTTGGACAGATTCAGAGCAGACAAATGGAAGGGTTCCTTCACACAGTGCATAGTTAAACTATGGAGCTCATTTCCACTTGAGGGAGTGGTGGCTACCAACATGGATGGCTTCAAAAGAGGATCAGGCAAATTCATGGAGCAGAATAAGGCTATCAAGTGGCTCTTGCCACAATCGCTATGGATATTAGTTGCTGACTATCACCACCTTAGAGAGTGCCCTTGCACCTGGGTCCTGCTTGTAAGTTTCCTATAGGCATCAGGTTGGCCATTGTCAGAACAGGATACAGTGGTGCCTCGCTAGACGAATTCAATTCGTTCCACGGGTCTTTTCTTATAACGGAAAATTTGTCTAGCGAATCCCATAGGAATGCATTGAATTTTTTTGGATTTTTTTTTTTGCCCATAGGAACACATTAATTGAATTTCAATGCATTCCTATGGGAAACCATGATTCGCTACACGAATTTTTCATAAAACGAATTCGTCTAGCGAGGCAACCTCCACTCGAAAAATCCATTCGTTAAGCGAGGCACCACTGTACTGGACTAGATGGGCCTTTGACCTGACCTAGCAGGGCCTATTTTATGATCCGATGAAACGTTGTACTCTGGTGTTTTATGAACAAATTCTCAGCCTCAAAAAAATCTCCTTCCTTGTAACATCCTTCCCCCCCCCAGCAACCCCCCCCCAGTTCCTCTCCAGAGGATTGGGAATTTACTGATCATACGTAGTGGGTAATTATTTGCAAGGCTGCAGTGCAGGCGGGGAAATGGAAAATAATAATGATTGCAGTAATAATAAAAATAATAAAATATATTATGCAGGTTTAAATATTCAGCTTCTTTGGCTGCCGGGAGTATGCAGCCTGGTTTATTCAGCTATATTTATTTTATTTTAGTTATCCATACAATTGAGTGCACACACAGTAATACCAGTTAGGTCTACATTCATAAAGTGTTCATTCTTCAGAGGATAGCATTAGGAATACATAAACAAGGTAGCTGTGTAATCTAAAGAAAAAGAATGCAGTTGGAAAACATTTCCCCTGATGCTTGGACAGCATCTGTCATGACTCTTAATAATAATAATAATAAAGAGGGTGGGGGGGGGGAGAGTAGCATTTCATTATTGGAGGATATATATTTCATAATGGATTGCAATTTACCAAAATACACAGAGGAACCTTGGTTTGTCAGCATGCGTTTGCTCAGTGAGAGATGCATCTTCCTGAAAAGCCAGATGTCAGAATTAACAATAACTCTGGCAGTGTGTTTCTGAGCTGGGAGAGGTCCAGCTGAACGTATCCTATGTATTCATTTAGAGTGCAATCCGAAACTCAAACTGCTCAGTACACAGCACCATGGAATTCAATGGGGCTTGCTCCCAGGTAAGCTTATACCCTGCAGACCGCCTTTATCTTAATCCTCACAACAATCCTGTGGGATAGGTTATGCCAAGCATAGGCAGACTCGGCCCTCCAGATGTTTTGGGACTACAACTCCCATCATCCCTAGCTAACAGGACCAGTGGTCAGGGATGATGGGAGTTGTAGTCTCAAAACATCTGGAGGGTTGAGTTTGCCTATGCCTGGGTTATGCCATGCTTACTACATGAGTGAGGCTTTGAACCCAGGTCTTTCCACTTTAACCATCTTAACAACATGGTGGGTGTCATGGACTGGCTGGATGCTGAGGAGTGGTGGGAGGCAGCAGCTGGGGAACCCCCAAGGGAACCCCCAGGGATGAAGGCTCAGAGCCTGCGGATTGGTGGTGGGACGACAATGTGTGGTCAGAGGGAGAAGAGGGAGCAGTCTGGGAGGAGGAGGTGTCAGAAGCAGAAGAGGCCACGGGGTTTAGTGAGCAGGGAGAGGCTGTGGCAGAGAGCGGTCCAGACTCAGAGGGGCTGTTGAAAAAGCCAGGGAATCTCCCCCTCCTGCTATGAGCCACTCCCCTCCTCCCTGGTCTCCCAGAACAGAAAAGAATGAATTGGTCCTTCTTGCTCAATACTACCTACTGACCAGCTCTCTGGGATTTTAGAGAGGGGGTTGTCTCTGTTATATATTCAGTTTGCCTGAGCTTGAGTCTGGACTAAGGATTATGAGCTCCTGTGTTCTGATTCAATACATGATATCCAATCACAGAACATTTGAGAGTATGGGCCTCTGCCATTGGCCCTTAAAGTCTGGAGTTATGATTCACTGCTTGGAAGTTTAGACAGCCAATCATATTGGGAGTGGGAGTGGCTCAGGCCTTCAGAAATACATATAAGCAGTTGCTTTGCCCCCTTTGTCCAGTTTTGTTAATTCAAGAAACATTCTTGCTGTTATCACTGTCTTGCCTTGTGAGAACCCACCTACACTTCAGTCTCCCAACCCTACTTTGAGATGCTGGGGATGGAACCTGGGATTTTCTTATGCAAAGCAGATGCTCAACCATGGGGCTCGGGCACCTCCATCCATCCTTATATTTCAGGATGGTGGATCCTGTGCAAAATAACTTTCTTTTGCAGGCCTGCCAATGTAAATGGGTGACCCCACTGTTTCCACACCATGAATAATCAAATCACTCTCTCCCTAATACAGTACTGTTCTATTGACTCTTTTTCTTATTTTTTGTAATGTATTTTTTTTAATTAAAGATTTCTTACATTCATATTACACATCCCCAGTGCTGTGCTTAACCCAACGCAATAATCTGTCTCCCCCACATGTCTGATGCTATTTTTATTTATATTTTTCAATGTTACATTTTCCAAAACCACATTCACATTAAAATAAACCATTCCCCATTCATATCCTTCTTTAAAATAAACCAATCATTTGCGACTTCCTTTCCTCCCCTTCTCTGATTCCTTTAATTTTCCCACCTAGCCTTCATTGTGAAGGAAACACAGAGTCTCCTAACACTCTCAACACACTTAACAAACTACACTTCCCAGAATTCTTTGGGGGAAGCCATGACTGTTTAAAGTGGGATGACACAGTCAGAATAAGGCAACCATGAGATGTTGTTCGTACTGATTATCTTGCACAGTTGTTTAGATCAGGGTGGGCAGAAGATATTATCTACTTATTTAATTACTGAAGTTTCTAAGGTAGATTGGCATCTCCTGGTAGATCCCTAAGGCATCTGCAGTATATCAAAAAGCGTTTCTGATGCTCAGTTGTTTAACAGTGGCATTAACCATATGACTTTTCTGCCCTAAATCTAACTGGGGGTGGACTTCTTCTTCTTCTTCTTCTTCTTCTTCTTCTTCTTCTTCTTCTTCTTCTTCTTCTTCTTCTTCTTCTTCTTCTTCTTCTTCTTCTTCTTCTTCTTCTTCTTCTTTTTTGCAAAAGGGTGCAGAGCTCAGCTCAGCTCTGATGCTGACAACAAATTCCTCTGCTCAGAAAGTGTTTGGAGGAACTCTGATCTTTCATTTACCTATATGTCTTTTGCACTGACCTCTGGTTTCTAGATCTTGGTGTGAGGGAAGAAGTCTACTAAAAATGATCTGAGATGTCTGAAGTCTGCCTGCCCATGATACAGATGGTCACCAAAATCTCCCCAAATCCCTGTGAGGATGGAGCAGGTGATTCATGCAGCGAGCGAATCCCTTACACAGGACCAATTTGTAGAGGCTCTAATCACTAATACTGAGGCTTTTAAAAATCATATTATCCTTCAATTATTTGCTCCAACAGCTCCCCTTGTATTTGCTTAATAAGCCAGTTTTGCAGAGTCTAGCTATAAGATGGATTGCTGACTTTGGCCTGGTCGTAAGGGAAAGATTGCCATTGCCATGGAAGGAAATCTGAGACTTTTACGGGGCTGCCTTGTAGGGTTCTCTAAAGCCTGGGTTGGCAACCTGCAGTTTTCAAACCTGAAAGGAAAGAAGATAGGGGTGGGGTGGGGTGGGGTGGGGGACGGATGGGGTGGGGAAGCTGCAATGGACGTGACAATGGGAGGAGGAGGAGGAGGAGGAGGATAGGGGGTGGGTCCTCTGCAATCATTTAGTTCAGACCTCAGACAAGAGCAATTTGTCCCTCCTCCAACAGCCCACTGGGCAGGAAGGGGAGAGATAGCCTTTCCAAAAGGAACTCGTGTGTGTGTGTGTGTGTGTGTGTGTGTGTGTGTGTGTGAAAGAGAGGGGGGAGGTGTAGCGGAGAGAGAAAAGGGGAGGCCCCCTGCATTTATGCCTTCTGGCAGATTACCCCAGAGATAATGTAGCCCTTGACTGTAAAAAGAGAGGTTTTCCCACCCACAAACAAATTAGTGGTTTATGTATTTATTCCACTTACATCTCACCTTTCTTCTTCTGCAGAGCTTAAGTAGGTATACATGGGATTCCTAGGCAAATCCCTGGATCCAGGTAGTGATTTAAACCCAGACACACAACGTGCCTACAGACTAACGCTGGGGATTTGGGGTGGTGGGGTGGTGGGAGGAGAGTAATATGGAGGTGCAAACAGGAGTGAGAGGTGCTTTGCGTTCTGACTAGGCCGACTGATATTGGTGCTTGGTGGTTGGCAAGGTGATTTGTGTGCCCTAAGGTGAGGATGTTACTAGGCAGCAGGTTGTATAAATGTTCCAGATCCCTTGGGAGACCCCCCGAGTCTCCCGTGGCTTTCCTGCAGGATCGCTTCGTAGCACAACAAGTGCATGTTGCTCATTTCTCCCCTCGAGGAAGCGATCTTGGCTTGGCGATGTTGATGCAGCACAAGCTGGCGAGAGGCTCTGTGGAACCTCCATGTGCCGGGGGAGTATATCACTGGATACCAGCCGCTGGCAGGGCCATGAGTTGGGGTGAAGCTGCTGCCTCAGGTGTCAGACGCTCCCAAGGCAGTGGTTCATGTTGGGGGTTAACAATGGGGGAAGGGCCACAGCACGGAGTAAAGCACCCACATTGCATGCAGAAGGTCACAAGCCCGGTCCCTGGCATCTCCAGGGCGGGTTCGCAGAGACCCCACCTGAAACAATGGACAGATGCTGCCATGTCAGTATAGACCAGGAGTCAGCAACCTTTTTCAGCCTTTTTAAGCCCCACAAATAACCCAGAGATGCATCCTATATAATAAAGTGCAAGTGTCTCTGCGTCCAGATTCCCTGTGTCCCTGTGTCCGCGCTACTGCGCATGTGCCCCACGGACACAGGGATTGGATGCAGAGACTGCACACACACGCACGCTCTCCCCACCCCCCACCTACCGTTTCCCTACAGCCGCCAACCGCTGCTCCCAGCCGGACTGAGTGTTGGCAGTGGGGAGGGGGGAGAGAGAGCGCGTGTGCGTCCAGCAAGGACAGGTCCCGGGGTTCGGAGAAGCGCTGCACAAGCGCTTCTCCAAACCCCGGGATGTTCTAGCACTCGTTTATTCAACGGGCTGAATTACACTAGTTTTAAATAAAAGGACACGCTGATTCTCGGACCATCCGCGGGCCGGATTGAGAAGGCGATTGGGCCGCATCCGGCCCCCAGGCCTTAGGTTGCCTACCCCTGGTGTAGACAGTCCCCAGTAAGATGGACCAAGACCTGACTCATTATAAAAGGGGCTACCTATGTTCCTTCTTCAGTGAATGAGCACATGATTCTCATGCAGGAGGTGCCAGCTTCAACCCCCAGCATCTCTAAATAGGTCTGGAAAAGGCCTGAAACCCTGGAAAGATACTGCCAGCTGAGCTAGATGGACCTGCAGTCTGACTCGGTTGTACCCTTTCTATGTTCCCGTGAGGACTATTGCCCTCACGTCCTGCTTATGGGCATCTCTGGGGGAATCCAAGGGGCCACCGGGGGGGGGGCAATGAGATGCTTGAATCGGATCCCGTATGGCTCTTCTTGTGCACTTAAATTCTATTTGCGTTGCGATTTGCAGCGCTGTCAGGAATGTGGCAGGGCAAGTGTCCCGAATGCCAGCTGGAGAGCAACATGCCAGATCCGCCAGCTGACTGCACAGGTCCAAAACTGCTCTTCTGGCAAGTCAAAGAACACAATCCTGCATCGCACAGGTGCTGTGCAAATCCCCGTCTTCCAAATCTGTCACACCTCCTGCCTTAGAACGAATTTCATAGACTCTGAGAGGTAGCCATCTAGTCAAATTACCTGCATTGTCCCAAGTCTGGGAGGGGCCTTTTAAAAAATGACAGTTCCTAAGATTCTTTGAGGGTAGTGTTGACTGTTAAAGTGATCCAAGAGTGCTTTAAATGTACAATGAAAATCTTTCTCTTTCTCTCTGTGTGCTACAGAAGTCAGGAGGAATGCCTTTGGTTCAAGGCTCTTCACCCCCGTTTCAGAGGAAGCAAGAAAATCTTATGTTGCAATCCTTCTTTTTTCATTTTCTTTTTTACAGAAGTTTTAAAATTATAAGAAAATGATTTTGATTTTTTTTTAAACAGAAGGCAAACAAGAAAGAGAGGAAAGGGAGAAGAATACCAGAAGGGAAGGAACGTGATTGCAGGAGAATATTGCTGAGGTTTAACAAATACGTCTACATATTTGGAAGAGACAATTCCACAGTAATTACCAATATGATGTGCGTGTGGTGGATCAAACAAAAATATTAATCTTAATGCCCTTGCCTTTAAATAATGCTGCAATCCTATGCCCACCTGGGACTAGACTCACTAGGGTTTACAACCAACCCCCATAAGCATTGGACCGTGTTTCAAAACCAGCTCAATCTGCACTAATCGAAACAGGTTTTGGAGTTTTGCTTTCTTTCCTCCCCCAATTGCAAAGTGCTGGTTTCTCACTTCCCTGGCTGAAGGGTAGAGGCTGAGAGAGGGGAGAGGATGAAAGCCGTTGGAGGAAACAAAGATAAGTTGTCTTGCCACCTCGCCAAGTGTGAACAGCGTGACAGCTGCTTCTCTTTATTGTCAGAAAACACAAACCTTTATTAAATACCAAAGAGAGCCTCATAAATCCAGGAAAGGCTGCCGGTGAGACCCTCTTCCTCCTCGTGACCGAGAAGTCTTTTAAAGCAAAACAAAAAGAAGAATGAGAAAAAGGGAAAGGGGGAGGGTTAAATCTAGGGTGTTCTGCCTTTCCCGCTGATTGTTAGCCAATGTTTCCATGACACTGCAGCAAAAGCCAAGATAAATATTTAATTATGGAAACAACCTGATAGTTAAAACTTGGAAATAGAGGTAGGGAGGTGGAGGGGGGTGGCGGCGTGCAGGGGGGAAGCTAGGAAGTAGCTAGCAGCAGGCTTACTTTGTAAAAACAAGAAAACAAAATAGCAGCCACAAAGCCACATTTCCATTGACGGAACTGGTTCTGCAGATGAAAGTTGGATTTTTCAAAGAAGAGTTTCTCACCATGTAGCAGAGGGTGGGAAGTTGGGGAAAAACTTCAGTTTTAATCAGGGCAGTCTCGAGCAGGTCGCGCGCCCTGGTGCTGAGGGGCGGAGATCGCTCCGGCACCCCAGCCCTCGCAGGGCGTAGCATGGTTTCCACACGGCTTTGCCGCGCGGCGCCCTGCCTACCAGTCGGGCGCCCTGGCGCGCCGCGCCACCGGGGGTCTACATAGAGCCGGCCCAGGTTTTAATAGCCCGAAAAAGGAGGAGCAGATCTGCAAAGGGGCAACTCATTCAGGGACCTCCTCGCTTCTCAATCCAGTTCAGGCGAAATGTGCATGTAGAAAAAAATGGGACTGGGTATGCAAGTACATTGGAAAGCTGGCTTTAAGCCAGTTCAGCCGTTTGTCCATCAGGGTCAGGGGTGGAGAAGCAGAAGCCAAATTTGGCCCTTTAGACTTCTTTGTCTGAACATCGGGACTCTCCGTAGGTCATGCTCCTTCACTGGCTCTGCCTTTTTCTTGCTTTGGTTGGGGACAGAAAGAGTGTGTGTGGAAACAAGCCTACTGGTACAAATGTAAACTTTTTATCTATTGCTTCACCTGCTGTTGCCTTTGGCCCAACCCATTACTGTACTGGCATATGGCCTCCAAAAAGTTGCTCAGCAGGGCATGTTGCCCTCTGACCAAAAATATTCCCCGCTTCTGACAGAACGGTAGAGTTGGAAGATACCCCAATGAAGGAATCACAGCTAACGAATCTCTGACAGATGGCCACCCAGCCCTGTTTATAGCCTCCAATGAAGGAGAGGCCACCACTTTCTGTGGTCGTTCATTTCACTGTCAAACAGCTCTTACTGTCAGAAAGTTCTTTCCAATGTTCAGTTGGAATCTCCTTTCGTGTCGTCTGATGCCATTGGTTTGGGTCCTGCCCCCTGGAACAGCAAAAAACAAGCTTGTCCCATCTTCCCTGTGCCAGACCTCCAGGTCTTTGAAGGCGACTATCATAACACATTCCAGTCTTCTCCTAGGCTAAACAGGCTCTCCAGTTGTTCCTCATAAGGCTTGGGATGAATTTTCATGTGGATTTTAAAAATAAACAAATTAGCAACTCGCTGCAGAAATGTGGAGAACTGAATTTAAGACTGGAGAAAGAAAGAAAGAAACTTTCTTTTGTGGCAACATGAGAATGGGCCTTCTCTGCAGTGGCTCCCCGTCTGTGGAATGCTCTCCCCAGGAAAGTTCACCTGGCACCTTCGTTCATATACACCTTTAGAAGCCAGGCAAAAATGTTCCTTTTTAACCAGGCCTTTGGTTGATCTGATTTACATCCAGGGCCGGATTTAGGTTTGACGAGGCCCTAAGCTACTGAAGGTAACGGGGCCCTTAATAGGTCCAGCTGTCCTTTGTCAATAACAAATTGTTGCTTTTTTGCGTTGAATATATGCTATATGGTAATTTATGGACCTAACAGGTATCTAAAGCCATTTGCATGTAACAAAATATGTATTTTATCAAAGTAATTGATATAGAAATGAGCAAACCAGTGATATTTTAGGGAGCAGGCTAGCAGGCTGCTTACTTACATCATAGGAGCCTACACAACACAAAACACTGTTGCTGTCTGTAGGTTTTATTTTGTTTTTTTATCTAATATTTTGGAAATGTACACCCAGTTTTTTTGCCTTTAAATTTTTTTGGGGCCCCCAAGAGAGTGGGGCCCTAAGCTATAGCTTGTTTAACTTATATGTAAATCTGGCACTGTTTACATCCTATGCCCATTTAAAATGTGTGTGTGTGTGTGTGTGTGTGTATTGGGTTGTTGTTTTTATTTTTATTATGTATCTTGTGGTTTTATATCTTGATTTTATTCTGTGAACTGCCCTGAGACTCCTGGGCATAGGGCGGTATATAAATTCAATAAATAATAATAATAAACTGAGAGGGCCAACATTGACCTCTCTATCCCTACTTCCAAGTAACCATGCAGAGAATACATTTGCAAGTGATGTAAATGCACATGGGTGACTCAGCCACTTGCTATAGCTGCTGGCCCCAATCCAGACGTGCATTTGTGTCACCCTGTCACACAACCAGCAGTTGTTCCAATCAGCTGTTTGGCAAGGACAGGGAAGGACTAAATCTGCTCCTCTGGAATGGAGCCCTAGCAAGCCTTGGGATTCAGCTGTTTGCGTACCCTGCAGAAGCATAGCTGCCAAGTACCCCGTTTTCCCTGGGAAACCCCCGTATTTTCTTACTGTTTCCCGCAGGTGTCCCGAATGGCAAAATACCCCGTATTCCCCCGGATTACGGAGCTCCTGCTGGCGGCCATTTTCTTCTGGTGCTGCGCCGGTCAGAAGTCGCTTCTACGCACTTCCGGACATGCGTAGAAGCGACTTCCGATGCCGCTGTGCCCATTTCCAAAATGTCTGCGGTGCCAGAAGTCGCCAGAAGTCGCTTCTATGCATGTCCAGAAGTGCGTAGAAGCGACTTCCGGTGCCGCGGCGCTGCGGATCCCAGATCTTTCAATCTGGAACTTGGCACCTATGTGCAGAAGGTCTCTGCTTTACTCCAGTGAAAAGGATCCAACAGTAGTGAAAGCCTGCAGGCTATATCCAGACATTGGCTATCAGTGGCTACTGGTCATGGTGGTTATGTTCTTCCTCCACTCTTGGAGACAGTATGTCTCTGAATACCAGTTGCTAGGAACCACAAGTGTGTTGCAAGGTCCTGCTGGCAGGCTTCTCATAGTCATCTGGCTGGCCACTGTGAGGACAGGATCCTGGACTAGATGGGCCTTCAACCTGAACTGGCAGACTCTGCTTATTTCCTTAAAGCGCATGTAAACTCGGAAGATACAATCTCAGAGATGGGCGCTGAAGTGTAGGTGGGTTCTCAGGAGGCAAGACACAGTGATAACAGCAAGAACCTTTATTGAACTAACAGAACTGGACAGCAGGAGCAAAGCAACTGCTTACCTTATATAAAGTGGTACCCTGGTTTACAACCATAATCGTTCCAGAGGTCCATTTGTAAACCAAAACAGGTTGTAACCTAAGATGCACTTTCGCCAATGCGGCCTCCATTCCCCCCCCCCCCGGGTAATAATAAAAAAGGGTTGTAATTAAAAAAAGGTTGCAAACCGGGACACGCACTTCCGGGTTTGACATGTTTGTAATCCAAAACGTATGCAAACCAAGACGTATGCAAACCAAGGTACCACTGTATATTTCTGAAGGCCTGGGCCACTCCCACTCTCAGCATGATTGGCTGTCTAAACTTCCAAGCTGCGAATCATGACTCGGAGTTTAAGGGCAAATTGCAGTGGCCCAAATCCTGAAATGTTCTGTGGTTGGATATCATGTATTGAATCAGAACACAAGGGGTCAGAATCCTTAGTCTAGACTCAAGCTCAGGCAAACACCGACCACTGAATACATAACAGGCGCGTCTTTTCCAATCATTTCCTCCAGCACTCTGTCTGCTCGAGAACTGCTCTCCAATTGTTCGCGTTAACAGCTGCGATAAAGATGCAGTGTGTGATTGATTGATATTTTGAGTGCTCCGAAATTTGTGTTGTGATTGAGAGGGATGCTTTTGGAGGCTGTTCTCCTGACAAAATAGTAAAGGAAGTTGAGAAAGAGAGAAAGGCAAGATCGGTGTAATGTCATTAGGTATTGTCATGGATGCCTGCTTTGTTTAGTTGATACTTATGGTCCGTGCAGGGGGAAAAAAGGAGGCTGTGCTTGCTTGGGTGTTTACTGCATCCTTTGCAATCAGTGCTGGCCCTACCATTGGGCAGTGTGTCTCAGGGCAGACTCCATTTAAGCAGGGCTGTCCCTGCTGTTCCCTGCCCGAGGGAAGTAATGTATGGCAGGAACTTCCTTGGTTTTTCCTGCCCTGGACGTTGTCCCCAACTCTGCTCTCGAATCTGATCTGGAGGAGGAAGAGGGCTTTCGGCAAGGGACTTCTCTTTATCAAAGGCAAGATGGCTAGAACCACCGCTGACACAGGCTGTGACTTGTAGAACTAGAGATTTAAGAACATGTGCCTGAGCTTGCTTTCCCTTCTTCCCACCTATTGTTTTTTCCTCTTGTGCCATGGCTTTTTAGATTGTGAGCCTGAGAGCAGGGGTCACATTAGAACTCATTTTTGTCAGCCACTTTGAGAGCCTTTTTTGGCTAAAGGACAAACCTCTTAGAAGCCATTTTGGCATGTAAGCATAACAACAACAACAACAACAACAACAACAACAACAACAACAACAACAACAACAATGCATTTAGGTTGAGGTATTTTAAAACGTATATCATGCATGCTTTTAAAACTGTAAGTCACTCTGAGACTTTTTGTAGTAAGCAGCTAATGAATGAATAACAGTAACAAAAATGAAACCATTTCAGGATGGGAATATCCATCCCTAGGAGGGACCAAGATGAAGTGACATATTAGCCAGTTTTAATATACATATATAATTTGGTCTGTCATCAGTGTTGTCATAATTAGCAAATGATGCATCCTTAAATTGTGGGCCTGCTTTCGAGGGAATGTAATTTTAAAAAATGGAAAAAATAATTATTTATTTTAAACCCCTTCAACTGAGGAGTTCAAAAAACGTGTCAACATGATCGCCTGTCTTTTTGTCAGGCTCTGCTTCTCCCATCCATCTCTCTCTCTCCCTCTCTCTCCCCCCCTCACTTTCTTTTGCCTTGAGGTGTTTTTAAGTCATTCCATTGAAAACACAGCTCGTTTGGATAAAAGCCTGTGCGATGACATCCAGAGGCCCAAATCCGCTCGCTTCAAAGGAGCAGTTGGGGAGAATTGATTGAACTGACAACTCCACCCCCCCTTCCACTGCCACCTCTCCCCTTCCCCACCTCCCTTATAAATTCATGAAATGGATTTTCTACAGCACTTGTTAAAAAGTAATAAATCCTATCTTTCCCCTCCATTCCCCAAAAGGTGGTAGTTTAAATTTCTTTCTTTTTATTTTTTTTTAAAAACAAAAACACCAGAATTGAACCTATGGTTGCCTGAGAGTAGATTTAGACCTCACAACCAGCAAAATCATGGTCCGTATCCTGTGTACCCCGATATAATGGGAATATGTAAGGCAGTGAAGGTTGGGCAAGATGGGATGTTTCACCATTTCCAAGAATGCCAACTTGGCCCTGAGACTGTGGGTGCCCGGGGCTGTGGGTGCCGTGCAGCGTTCATGGCCCTGAAATTTGTGGGTGCCCGGCCCCTTCATGGGGAATTTTGTGGGTGCTCAGGAGTTGGCACCTATAATCCTTTCTGCACCCATCAATTCTCCACTATGAACGGAAGATGTTTTCTCCCCAAATAGGGGCTCACTTTCTGTTTCGAAGGTGGGATTTGGGTTTAAAACTGCCGGGGGGGGGCATCCCCTCATGTCCACTGGTTCTCTTCTTAAGTAGGACTGATCCTACCATTAGGCAGAGTGAGGTGGTTGCCTCTGGCAGAAGATGCTGGTGGTGGTGAGAAACAGCAGCAAGGATGATGGGAGACAGAAATGTGTGCCACAGAGCTTGCTCTGCACCCCCTTATCCATGGGTAGGCAAACTAAGGCCCAGGGGCCGGATCCGGCCCAATCGCCTTCTAAATCCAGCCTACAGCTGGTCCGGGAATCAGCGTGTTTTTACATGAGTAGAATGTGTACTTTTATTTAAAATGCATCTCTGGGTTATTTGTGGGGCATAGGAATTCGTTCATTTTCTCTCTCTCCAAAATATAGTCCGGCCCCCCACAAGGTCTGAGGGACAGTGGACTGGCCCCCTGCTGAAAATGTTTGCTGACCCCTGCCCTTATCTATCTATCATCTATCTATCTATCTATCTATCCATCCATCCATCCATCTATCCATCTATCCATCTATCCATCTATCATATCTATCCATCTATCTATCTATCTATTATTACAAATATATTTTTAGCCTGCCTTTCCTCCCAATGGATCCCTTGGCAGCACATTATAGAGCAGCAAAGCAATACAATTAAAGCAAAACTGCCACATACCATCACAGTAAATATTTCACTGGGCCTAGGAACAGTATCATTGAACCATCAAATGTCTGGGTGAACAGTAATGTTTCAAAATTCTCCTGGATGTTAAATAAGGAGGGAGGCAGGTGCACCTCGCCGGGAAGGGCGAGGTCCCACCCCCGATAAGGCCCTGTCATTGATCAGCATCCAGTTATAGCACCACCAACCCAGCCTCCTTTCTTGATTGGAGGCCCCATGATGGTTGATATTGGGGGAGGCAGTATTTTAGGTAGTTGACTGGCAACCCATGTTGCCCTCAGGTGCAGTGAGGCCATTATCCCACTGTTGGGTGTCAAAGTTTTCCCTGTCAGTCTAGCCAGGTTCTGTACATGGAATAGAAGGAGGTGCCAGGGGCATACCCAGGATCAAAACTGGGGGGGGGGCAAGAGAGGGGAAGAGAGAGGGAAGGAAGGAGGGAGGGAGGGAAGAGAGAGAAGGAAGGAAGGAAGGAAGGAAGGAAAGAAGGGGTGAGAGAGAGGGGGGAAAGGAAGGATGGAAGGAAGGATGGAGCTCCTGCCCCCCCCCCCGAGCTCAGGCTGCTCCTCCCCCTTCCCACGTTCCTGTTGCTGGCTGCAGCCGCGGAGAGGGTGAAAACAGCCCGATTTCAGGCTGCCCCCCCCCCACATTCCTGTTGCTGGCTGCAGCCGCGGAGGGGGCGGAAACAGCCCGATTTCCATAACCCGCAGTGACTTTTCCCCTTCAGTTTTCGGAGGGAAAAAGTGTGGGTTATGATCTGTAAAATACGGCATTATTATTTTTGCTTCTGGGGGGGCAGCTGCCCCCCTGCCCCTCGCTGGGTACGCCCATGGGAGGTGCCATCTTGTTTTTTTTTACCTCCGGCAGAGAAATGCCTTAGGTTGGCTCTGCATGTAAGGGTTCCATCCAGGTGTGAGTCAGAATAGGCCCACTGAAACTAAAAAACACACACCACATGACTAACTTGGGCCCGTTAGTGGGTCTTCTCTGAGTAAAACTAGGGTTGGATGCAACCCTAGCCTCTCTCTCATCCCTCCACCAAACTCCTGCAGTTGTAATATGAGGGAAACAGGGCTGCCATCCTATATAATAATTTCCAAGTTGTCCCTGCGTCCAAGCTGTCCCGTGTGTCCCTGGGTCACTGCGCATGTCCCCCAGGGACACAGGGATTGGACAGCAGAGACTGGACACACACACGCGCGCGCTCTCCCCCCCCCACCTACCGTTTCCCTGCGGCCGCCAACCGCTGATCCCAGCCGGACTGAGCGTTGGCGGGGGGGGGGGGGGGGAGAGAGCGCGCGCGTGTGTGTCCAGCAATGTCTCCTTCCTGTCACTTCCCGTTTCCCGGCGGCGGCGGACCAAGGGGACCACGTTTCCCGTAGGCGACGGGGAAAGCCTGGCCGCCCTTGAGGAGCCCGGCGCCTCGCGGACAACCCTCCCTGTCTCCTTGCTGTCGGCGGCTGCGGGAGAGGTACGGAGGAGGAGAAAGCAGCGCTTTCTCCTCCTCCGTTCCTGTCCCCCTGCCGCCAACAGCAAGGACAGCAAGGACAGGTCCCAGGGTTCGGAGAAGCGCTTGCGCAAGCGCTTCTCCGAACCCTGGGATGTCTCCTTGCTGTCGGTGGCTGCGGGAGAGGTACGGAGGAGGAGAAAGCAGTGCTTTCTCCTCCTCCGTTCCTGTCCCCCTGCCGCCAACAGCAAGGACAGGTCCCAGGGTTCGGAGAAGCGCTTGCGCAAGCGCTTCTCCGAACCCTGGGATGTCTCCTTGCTGTCGGTGGCTGCGGGAGAGGTACGGAGGAGGAGAAAGCAGTGCTTTCTCCTCCTCCGTTCCTGTCCCCCTGCCGCCAACAGCAAGGACAGGTCCCAGGGTTCGGAGAAGCGCTTGCGCAAGCGCTTCTCCGAACCCTGGGATGTCTCCTTGCTGTCGGTGGCTGCGGGAGAGGTACGGAGGAGGAGAAAGCAGTGCTTTCTCCTCCTCCGTTCCTGTCCCCCTGCCGCCAACAGCAAGGACAGGTCCCAGGGTTCGGAGAAGCGCTGCGCAAGCGCTTCTCCGAACCCCAGGATGTTCTAGCGCCCGTTATTGAACGGGCTGAAATACACTAGTTAGTAATATTTTCACCTCATACCTTTCAGTTCAACGATATCCAATATGGCTAATGACCATTACAACAGACAAAAGAATACAGCTAAATAACAGAATAAATGAAAAGATGCAGCAGCTGGGAGGAAAAATCCCAGCAACATTTAGCCCCCTCCCTGGACTTCTGAAACCCAAAGTCAGGTGGGTTTTGAGAAGGTGGTAGAAAGACTCTTGGACCCTTTGGGAGTATCACACCTCCCTCCCTAAGCAGAGGTTTTCCAGGCTTTGGGAGGGGGGCACCAGGCTTTAATACTTTAATTTATCGGGATAGTCCAGTGTTTCCCAACCTTGTGCCTCCAGATGTTTTGAGACTACAATTCCCATCATCCCTAGCTAGCAAGACCAGTGGTCAGGAATGATGGGAATTGTAGTCCGAAAACAGCTGGAGGCACAAGGTTGGGAAACACTGCCTTAGTCTACTGACTGCACAACACTGGCTCATCCACCAGCTTGTCGTGTGCCTAGGAAACATAGGTCTGAACAGTTTCCCCTTTGCCGTGCTCCTTTCCCAGGGAAAACCCACTCTTTAGTGCTAAATCAGAGCAAACATCAATCCGGAGAGAATCCTAATTGCTGTTTGCTCTGATTGAGTACTAAAGAGCGGTTTCCCCCAGGTAGGGGGGAAGGAGTGGGACAAGGGGAAGTCTGGATGAACCCTGAAACACTGGCTGGACCCCAGCTAAGGGTTATTTTGTGCCAAGCTTGTTGTCAGAGCTGGGTTTAGCCGGGTGGGGCCTGCTGCTTTGACCTCATTTCATATGAACTGAAATATCCAGCAAAAGTTAACTGCATTAATTTTTTTTTCTGGCGGAAGATAGCTCAGATGAGTGAATGGAAACCCGCGTCTCTGACAGGGGTGAATTACATTTGCAATTTATGGATGCTTTCTACATTTTAATTCGGCACCGTGGGGAAGCAGGATGTTGGCAAAGGGTGAAATGCTTATTTGAGAGCAATTGGGCTTAGTGCTCTCTCTCTCCCCCCCCTTCCTCTTCCTCTGTTCCTCTAGCTGCCGGCTGGTCTATGCTGCTCGAGTAATTGAACTTTGCGCTGGGAGCTTGACTGCAGGAAAGTGGAGAAGGCTTAAGTATGTTTAACTTGTATCAAGCGAGGATAAAAGGTAGGATTGGCAGGATGGCGTGTGTTTTCAACTCCTGCCTTTTGAAATCACAAGCCTGGGCTTTTTTCCCTCCCCACCTGCACTTATTTCTTTCAGTTTTCCAAGGAAAGCTTAGCTTGTGGCACTTTGCTGCAGATCCAATAGAATTAAGATCCAGCTGTATGTATCCCAGTAGCCTTAAGTGGGGGATTTCAATGTCTGGTTCAAGGGGCTAGTTCCAGAGCTCAGTGGAATTCTTTTGGTAATGTTGAAGCTGTATTTGTGGTCAGCTGATCTGAGGCGGCAGCAGCGGCGTTGGCGGCGTTGGCGTGTGTGTGTGGACAAAAGCATAGCATGCTGCCTAAGAAGACAGAAACATACAGAACTGGAGACTTGGGGGGGACCCAAGGGTCATCTAGTCCAACCCCCCTGCAATGCAGGAATCAGAGCTAAAGAATTCCTGACAGATGACTACCCGATCTCTGCTTAAAAACCTCCAAGGAAGGAGAGTACACAAACCTCTGAGGCAGCCTCTTCCATGGTTGAACAGCTCGCCGTCAGTCTGATCTGCCAAATATTTCAACAGCTGCTGTTTTATCGCTGTTCATTTCATGACTTCTTGCTTGCTTTATTTTTGTTCTGAAGTATTTTATTGCGCACCACTTTTGTTTCACCAGAAATCCTGGACTGTAAATATCAAGCCAAGCTTCAACTCTTCCTTTAAGCACAGTTTAGCAGCGCTCCCTATTTCCTGTGACCAAGTTGTAAAGGCACAGATATCATGTGCTTGCTTTTGAAGGAACCCAGCTAGTGGGTGAAACTTTCTTTAGAAGTCCTTCTCTGGGTGCCCTTGCTGACTGAGTTAGATGGGTAATGACCAGGGAGGGGAGTTTCTGTGCACTTAGAACTTTCATCCAAAAGGAAACTCACCTGGCTCTTTTCAAAAATTCTTTAGGACAGATATGGGGAACCTGTACCCCCCCCCCCCAAGACGTTGCTAGACTACAGCTTTCATCATCCCTAACCATTAGCTATGTTGACCGGGGCTGATGGGAGAGCCAGTCCAGCAACACTACGGTGGATTTTCTGTTATCGGTGAGGCCAGCGTCACATAAGAAAGAATATGAATTGACTACAAAACGGGTAGGAATCAGTTAAGGGGTGACCAAACACCTGAATGTTATAGTGAAAAACCAACTCCAGATCATAGGTGCCAAATTCCGGATTGAAAAATCCGGGATCAGCAGCACCTCGGCACCAGGAATGGAAATGTTTTATTGAATATTTACAGATATATTATAAACAGATAAAAACATTGCCAGGATCATTGTAATAACCTGCAGTTTTATAAGAGTATATATTTAAAGAAGATGAATAGATGAGCAAATTAAGTTAATTAGGATATGCAGAAGATATAAAAAATAAATTTAAGGAACCGCAGAAAGAGGGGGAAGGAGGAAGTCAAGTTTTGTAATGCCAAAATGATTATAAAATGAGTAATGTATAAAATGAGTGAAATGTATAAATTTGAAAAGTATAAATAAATAAAATTTTAAAAAATTGAGTTGAGTGTTTCCAAGGAATGTGGTTGGGTGAGAGATGGTGGGGATGTCAGGAGGTGACTGGAGAGAGCAAGAAACAAGCAATAAGATGCACATTTTACCAATGCAGTCATACCTCTGGATACAAATGCTGCGGGTTGCGTACAACACGGGTTACGAATGCGCCGAACCAGGAAGTAATGGAACGGGTTACTTCCTGGTTCGGCGGTTCGTGCATGCGCAGAAGCGTTGAATGACGTAATGTGGAGAAGTGCCAAATCGTGACCCGCGCAGAAGCACTGACGCGGGTTGCGTACTGCTCTGGATGCGAACGGGGCTCTGGAACGTATCCCATTCGCATCCAGAGGTACCACTGTATAGCATGTGCCCTAATGGAAAGCTTTTGCAGATTCTCTGGGCAGACTCTCCTGTAATGTATTATTGAATAAAGTCTGACCGACTGGGAATTTGGTGTGAGCCTCTATACTTAAACCTGAAAGGGAATCCCCTCCCACAACACCTGGACGGCCCCGTATTTGGGAAGGCTGATCTTGGGCATGCACTTTGCAGTCCACACACCTGTAAGTTTGTTGGAGTCTAGCAATGTCTGGGGCTGGTTTTCTATCTCTCCAGTCTCTCCACTTGCTATATTTCTGCCATGTCAAAAGGCAAGAGAAGTCCCAGGGGATGCTGGTGGTGGGTGGGTTGGAGTTGACATCCTCCTAATAGGTATTTATTATGGGGATAGTTGGAGAGCTGGTTTGCCTTCCAGGGGTGATTAGGAGGCAACGGAAGGGAAGGAATAAAAGGAGGAAAAAGTGTGCTGAGAGACATGCCAGGCAGATTTGCACAGACTGTAACACATTGTTAATAGATTAGCCCAGGAGAGAGTTCAACAGGAGAGCAGGATTCACCTTGACTAAATTAAATTAGGTGCTGAAGGAAGGATGAATGTCTGTCTGTCAGATGATGGCACAAGGTGTGGTTCTGATAATTGAGCATCTCAAGACTTCCTAGTGAGTGATGCATTCCACAGCAGACAAGGCAGGGATGCCTTGAAGGTATTTCACAACTCCTGGGCAGGTTGGAGCAGTGGAGAGGGCGATCTTTGTTTTGAGTTGAGTCTGCATCCCTGAACTATCAACCATCTTAACAAGGATTCTCAGCGGGTGGGCGCAGACTCTCATTTTTAAACCTCCACTGTGAAAGGCAGTATGCCTCTGAACGTCAGTTGCTGGGAGCCACTTGTGTGGAGAGTGCTGTTGAGCTGAGGTTCTGTGTCTGGGTTTCTGATAGGCATTGGCCTGGCCACTGTGAAATCAGGATGCTGCGTGAGATGAGCCATTCCTCAGATCCAGCAGGGCGCTTCATAGCCTCTTATCCTAGGACCTTCTGCCTGCAAAGGATATACAGTACTCCACTGGAGTCTCAGGGCCTTTCCTTGTAGCGAGTTCAGATGCTGATGTGGAAATGTGGGGCACTGAATTCAAGATTGGAAAAATCAGAAACTGAGTGAAACCGAAGTGGACAGATTTCTGATTTTTCCAATCTTGAATTCAGTGCCCCTCATTTCCACATCAGCATCTGAACTCCACCCCCCCTAATGTCCTCATGAAATTCCATCTATGAATTTCTCCTAATAAACCCAATTTTGTTTGCAACTTTGCCTAACATATGGATATCTGCAGAGCCGTTTCCCTTAATACAATGCATTTTAGTATGCATTTTTCACTAATATATGCATTCCTATGCATACTATACCCTAACAAATGCTTTGTTTCTCCCAGGACATTCTATACAAGATCTCAAAGCAGCTGTTTTATTACAGAGAAATTTCAGGAACAGACTGGAAAGGGAAGTTGCTGAATTGGAAATCATTACCAAGCTTAAAACCATGGAAGCACCTGGGATGAATAGAGATATCGGATTCTTATCTCATTATGCATGATCAAGCTTTCTTTAGCACCTCAGCCCAGGACTAATTGCAGCCATCAGCAGCCATTAACACCCATCTACAGGTTTACCACTCCCATCAGCCCATCTCCCATTCCCACCCACCCCCACCACCCTCTGTATATATATAGGGTCTGACACTTCTGTTTCTAGTGTATCTGAAGAAGTGTGCATGCACACGAAAGCTCATACCAAAATATAAACTTAGTTGGTCTTTAAGGTGCTACTGAAGGAATTTTTTTATTTTGCTTCGACTCAGACCAACACGGCTACCTACCTGTAACTAAATGCTTTGTTTGTTTTTGGTACACATTACATGGCTGGAGAAATGCATTGCAGATCCAGGTGTTACTGGAGGGAACTGATTTTCTAGATCCATTTCATTCGGGGTTTTGGCCCTGTTTTGGCACAGAAACTGCTTTGATCAACCTGTTTGATGACCTCTGCCAGGAGAGAGACAGGGGAAATGTTTCCCTGTTAATTTTCCTTGACCTCTCAGCTGCTTTCAATACCACAGACCATGGTATACTTTTGGAGTGGCTGTCTGATTTAGGGATGAATGGCATTGCTTTGTGGTGATTCCGTTCCTACTTGGATGGTTGTTTCCAGAGGATGATGTTTCGGGAATGCTCGTTGGCCCTGGGAAGCTTTCAATGTGGGGTTCCTCGGGGCTCAGTTTTATCCCCTATGCTGTTTAGCACCTACAGTTCTACTTCTCGTTTACATCTGCAGCTGTGGCAGTGGAGGTATTGGACCATTTTCTTGTCTCTGTAGTGGGCTAGATGAGAGCCAACAAACTGAAGCTCAATCCAGATAAGACTGTGCACTGTTAGTGGGAGGCTCCTGTTAGCCCGCCTCCTGTCTCCCACAAACAGTACTTCTGTCTTGTCAGGATTCAACCTCAATCCGTTAACCGCCATCCGTCCTCCAACCGCCTCCAGGCACTCACACAGGACCTCCTTCTGAAGAAGGTTCAGAAACTTCAGTTGGTGCAGAATTTGGCAGCCAGGTTGCTCACCTGGGGAGGATGGTTTGAGCACATTGGATTGATCCTGGACCAACTGCACTGGCTGCCCATTAATTTCTGGGTCCAATTCAAAGCGGTTTTGAAGCCTTACAGTAAATGGCTCAGGACCGCAATATCTCAAGGACCACATCTCCCCATATAAACCTGGACCCTGCAATCAGCATCTGACTCCTTTCTTTGTGCACCTTCTCCACATGAGGTCTGGAGGGTGACAACATGAGAATGGGCCTTTTCTACAGTGGCTGCCTTTTTAGGTGCCAGGCAAAAATGTTTCTCTATAACCAAGTCATTGGCTGATTAACATTCAATAGTCTTTTACATGGGTTCGTGGGTGGGGGGTTATTGGTTTGTGTCGTATGTATTTTGTGTCCTCATTTTGTTTTTGTTCTTGATCTTCAGATGAAGGATGGTTAATAATAATAATAATAATAATAATAATAATAATAATAACAATAACAATAATAGTAACAATATTCAGAGAAGTGTGGATTTTGAATGATGGCTGCCTGTTGGTTCACACATTGTTTCAGAACGTGAAGGGAGTCAAATACGTCCCTCATCTCTATTTGTAGCTGTTCTCTTCCGTAGCTGTAGGCGATGCCTTCTGAATAACTGGAAGTACCTGACACCGTCTTTATTCATGTGAATTCAGCCTTTTGTAAGTGAACTTGAGAATGCCCCTTTAAGAGTTGGAGAGGCAAGATCCTCTTCTGTGCTGGTGAGCTGAAAAAGCAGATGAATTAATCTCAGATAAAAAGGCTATGATCTTGTGAATGACTCTTCAGTCTTTCTCACTGAATAGCTTTGATACTCTGCTTTGTAATTACTGGGTCATCCAGAATACCCCCCCCCCGCTCCCTCTGGCCCATTCATGAGTGCGGAGAACCTCTCCACCTCGTGATATGGAAATCAGCCACGCTAATGGGCCCCCCTCCCCTTCTTTTTCTGTGGTGTTAGACGTAGCCTGATGTTTCCATGCACAAAGCATGCTGGCTTTCATGCCTAATCAACTCTGCAGGCTGATGATAATCGCTGTCACATGGTCAGTGTCCTTGATCCAGAATTTGTCACAGTGCATTTTCAGTTCAGGGGAAAAAAATATTGCCTCTCAGCTAGCTCATTAGAGCTGATGACAAGACGCCGGAGCCAGAGACTTCAGTGTGTTCTGGCTCCAAGTGGCGCAGAAGTCTTCCTTGGGAATGCATCCATTTTTGTCTGCTAATA
Source organism: Zootoca vivipara (assembly GCF_963506605.1). Lineage (NCBI taxonomy): Eukaryota > Metazoa > Chordata > Lepidosauria > Squamata > Lacertidae > Zootoca > Zootoca vivipara. Next base: position 10,103,555 of record NC_083292.1, on the reverse strand, counting down.
AAACACTTCCCGAGGTTCAACAAGATCACAGAACTGGCCTCTCCCCTCCCCCTTCTTTCATGGCAACCATTTGCTAGAATCCTATATATCAGGCATGGCCAACAGGTAGATCGGGATCTACCGGTAGATCCCAGGACGTTTCTGGTAGATCCCTAGTAGATTGTGGGTTCCTTAGTGATTGCCAGCCTAAAAGAAAAGAAAGAGCTCTCCCCCTAAAAAAAAACTCAAGAACTCTTGTCTCTCCCCCACAAAAAAGCTCAATAACCATGGGCAATTGCAGGGAGAGCTCCTTCCCTCTTTCCAATACAGAGCTTACCAGTATGTGTGTGACTGTGTTAGTGCATTGCACAGAATGGCTGGATTTCTCCCCATCCCTCTTGCCTGCCTAGAGCTCCCCGGCTCCTCCTCCCTCATGCCAGCAGAGAGGGAGGAGTGTGTGTGAGTTTGTGTGTGTGTGTGTGGGACGGCTCTGCTTTCCTCAGGACGTAACAGGGCCTGAGTGAGTAGCTGGAGGAAAGCGGGAACCGCGACTCACAGAGGGACTCCCCCCCTGTCCCTGTCTCTTTGAGCCACTGGGAGCCGGAGAGAGAGAGAGAGAGAGGGAGAGAGAGAGAGAGAGAGAGAGAGAGAGAGAGAGAGAGAGAGAGAGAGAGAGAGAGAGGTGGATAGGTGCCCATAGCTGGCTCCCAGCTGTGGGGGGGAGAGAGATGGGTGCTCCTAGCTGGCTCCTAGCTTGGGGGGGGGGAGAGATGGGTCTCTTAGCTGGCTCCCAGCTTGTGGGGAGAGAGAGATGGGTGCTCCTAGCTGGCTCCCAGTGGCTCAAAGAGGCAGGGAAACCTGGTATATACCAGCCCCACACGTCAGCACATTTGCTTTCATGGGAATAAACTACCTCCCAGCTCCCCACCACCACCAAACAACAGCCATAGGTATCAGGGCTGAAATAAGTGCTGGAAGTCATATATTATAGCAGGGTTGGGAAACCTTTTTCAGACCAAGGGCCACAAGGCATGGTGGGCACCTTCCCATAGCCACATTAGAGCGGTGGGCAGGGCCAGTGGCAGAAATGGGCGGGGGCCATGGATGTGGCTCCTGCGACGAACCCCCTCGCCGACGTTGTCAATAGATTATGAGACGAAAGGGTACAGGGGTAAAGCAATCCCCACTCAATTCCTTTCACCTTAAAATAAACCCCTCAATTCTGGGCTTCTCAGTAAAGAGAGTCTAATTCCAGCTTTCGTGCCCTGATCTCACAAACACTCAGGGCTATTTGAATGAACAACCTCTTGCCTACAGAACAGGGACTCCCTCAACTCAGATCCCCACTGTATCAGTCTGCCATATCACCCTGGCAAACTTGTGGCACTCTAGGTTTTCACCATACTGCCCTTCCTGTGTGACTCTAGGACACAAACTATCCCCTTTTCCTTAGGTAAGTTTTGCCCTTTTCTGAGTCTCTACCTCTGTGAGTTTTAAAACACTGCTGGAATAACCAAGACGATACTCTTTGGCACAAAAAGAAGATGAATTTTATTTTCTTGAGAACATAGGTTTTTCTTTTCTTAACGATGCATAAGTTTACAAGCTTAGTTACAGTTATACATTAACTCTGTCAGACTTTAACTTCAAGTTATCCTAAGCCTAACCTAAACCACCACTATCCTGGCCCCACAACCTTCTTCTTCCCTCTTCGTCACCACACTCCCCCTCTTCCAACTGCCAAAACGGTTATTCCCTCCTTTTTAAACCGGGCACCGTCCCGCCTCCTAAAGATGCGCTGTCAGTCAAGCTGGAAGTAGATTAACTCTTTCTAATCCAGGGTGTAATAAATCTTCCATCCTGGGGCTAATTCGTTACAACTCCTACCTCTGTACAGTAGGCTGCATTTCAGCTAGGCCAACCTCAGGGGTTTCTACCCTCCTAACATTCACACGTCCAAGCAAACAGGAGCATCCATGCACTTAAAAGACATGTTCTAGCCAAACAAAAACATTCAGGAATCACGACTGGTGTGGGGTATGACTTGGGGAAGAGGTGTGGCCTGGAGACAGTCATATTAGATATGCCCGGGGGAAGTTCACCTTCAGCCTCCAAGCCTGAGGTGAAGATAAATGTCTTCACCTGGTGCTGGAAAACACACACACAAAAAGGGTGCCGGGGGAGACTCTTTTGAAAGGCTTTTCACTACCGAGAAGGCCCTCTGCCTGGTTCCCTGTAACTTGGACCAATGTAAGATGGACCAATGATCTACTCGGTATACGGCAGCACCGTATGCTTATTTTATTTCTGGGGGAGGGAGGGGGGAAGAAAAGGATGCTGAGCCAGTCCTCAAGTGCTTTTTCTTTATAAAACATGAAAAAATAAGTAAGTCCTGCAAATCCTCAGCGGCCCTCTTTTAATCTTGATTCAAACAACGAGCTTTTTGTGTCCTCCCTGATTGGCTTTGCTGTTGGGGAACGCAGCTGGAGAAAACCCACAAGGTTGTACTTTCATTGAACACGAAAGCCTTTATTTCATGTGCTGAAGAGGCCCGCTCTCTTTTTCTTGTCCTCTCCCTTTTGTGATGGGATTTATAGCATGTCTCCGAAGGCAATCTATAAGGCTATGATGTAATTCCGCATGACGCAATCAGCACTTCGTCCTCCTCCTGTTCCTCCCCACACCAGCTCTCTCACATACAAACTCACATCCCCATGCTATACTAACAAAGTGTGTCAAAGAGGGAGATTTATAGAATAACTGACTGCCCAGAATAAAGAAGGCGGGCTGACTCACACAGGAAGTGGAACAGACAAAAAGCCATTTTCCCCCCAGGGCAGGGGGTATTAGGGAGTGGCCCAGGGGTCTTTTGCACAAGGCCCCAGATCTTGTTTCTCTTCCCCCTTCGTGTGTGTGTGTGTGTGTGTGTGTGTGTGTGCTTAGAGGACAAAGTGCCATGTCATGCACCCATCATCTTATGCACCTCACTACACTATTATGTGGGTATTTATTATTTTATTTTAGACCACCTCTTCCTCTAAGAAGCTCAAGGCGATGCACATGTTTCTCCCCTCCTCACAACAACCCTGTGAAGTAGGTTTACTAGGTATAGGCAAACTCCAGCCCTCCAGATGTTTTGGAACTACAATTCCCATCATCCATAGCTAACAGGACCAGGGGTCAGGGATGATGGGATCTGTAGTCTCAAAACATCTGGAGGGCTGGAGTTTGCCTATGCCTGGTTTACGCTGAGAGACAGTCACTGGTCCAGGCTGGATCTAGACACATCAGAGAAGCAATTCAGTTACTGTAAATGCATTGTAAACTTCATACAGGGAAATCCCGTTGGTCGAAAAATGGGACTCCACAGCGCCACCTGGTGTCACAGTGTTATAACAAATATAAAGCGCTTTATCTTTACAAATGTAGCTGAGTCTCCAGTCAGCTTTATCGCTGAGTGAGGATCCAAACCATGGTCTCCTAGGTCATAGTCCAACACTCTAAGTATCGCACCCCACTGGGAGTGCATGGGCAGAAGTATTTTTATATTCCCCCTCTGCCAGGGCAAGAGCCTGCTCTGGTATAGAACTGGGCCCTTCCTTAGTGAGGAATGGGAGAGAAGCATTTGGGCAGGGCATTAGTGCTTCAGAGCTGGGGAGAGGACATTATGCAGGCAAGCTTGGCAGCCATCCTGTGTGTGTAGGTTGCAATATTGTTCAGTGTGAGTGCTTTGTGCAGGAGTGCTTGGTTGGTAGGGAGAGTGGAGGAAGAAGTGAATGACCATATACAACGTTTAGAAGATGTCTTCTAAACGTCGTATATGGGAGGTTTTTAATGCTTGATGCTTTTATATATAGAATCATAGAATCATAGAGTTGGAAGAGACCACAAGGGCCATCCAGTCCAACCCCCTGTTTTCCTATATGTTGGAAGCTGCCCAGAGTGGATGGGCCAACCCAGCCAGATGGGCAGGGTACAAATAATAAAATTATTAATTATTATCATTATAGCGGTTGGGTGGGACAGACGGTGACAGTGAGGCTGGGTTAAAAGGGCATTTATTTCGGTTGGGATTTTGCATCATGCTGCTTTGTAATGCTCTCTGACTTTATATTGTTTTTATGGAGATGGATATTGTGTGTGCATTTGCTTTTTTGTTTTTTATGTAAACGATTTGGCACGGTTGTTAATGCATTTTCTCTCTCTCTCTCTCTCTCTCTCTCTCTCTCTCTCTCTCTCTGTGTGTGTGTGTGTGTGTCTAAGATTATACTAGTTACAGGTAGGTAGCCGTGTTGGTCTGACGTAGTAAAAACAAAATTTAAAAAAATCCTTCCAGTAGCACCTTATAGCACCTTAGAGACCAACTAAGTTTGTCATAGGTATGAGCTTTTGTGTGCATGCACACTTCTTCAGATACACTGAAACAGAAGTCACCAGACCCTTATATATAGTGGGAGGGTGGGGAGGGGTGTTACTCAGAAGGGTGGTGGGAATGGGTGATTGGCTGAGAGGAGTGGTAAACCTGTTGATGACTGTTAACGACTGTTAATGACCGCAATTGGTCTTTCAGGAAAAAGCAAGGGGTGAGATGGCTAAAGAAAGCTTTATCATGTACTGTATAATGAGATAAGAATCCAATGTCCTTATTCACACCAGGTCTCTCCATGGTTTTAAGCTTGGTAATGAGTTGCAATTCAGCAACTTCTCTTTCCAGTCTGTTTCTGAAAATTTTCTGTAATAAGACAGCTACTTTGAGATCTTGTATAGAATGTCCTGGGAGATTGAAGTGTTCTCCTACTGGTTTCTCTGTCTTGTGATTCCTGATGTCAGATTTATGTCCATTTATCCTTTGGTGTAGGGTTTGGCCTGTTTGTCCAATATAGAGAGTTGAAGATTATACTATTTATTGTAAACTGCTTCAGTTACTGGCAGTGACGTCCACACTGAGAAGCCAGGGAAGCAAAGCAGCCCCAACCCACTCCATCACTTTGGCTGCTACTTTTATGTAACATTCTGTACTGATATGTACTGCCCACACTGCCTGCTGTGTTGTGTAATTCCCTCCCTACAGAGGTGCACCTGGCGAGCTCATTATGTAGTTTCCACTGTATGCTGAAGATGTACCTTTTTATTGTGGCCTTTGATCAGTGCCAAATTTACGTATAAGCTAAACCTTAAGGTTAAAACCCCAAAATAATAGCAATAATAATAATAATAATAATAATAATAATAATAATAATAATAATGTGTGGTTGATGAAAGAGTCTATTCTGTCAATGAAATTCCTTTTGGTAAACAGCTGGGTGACTTCAGGGGGCTGTTTTGGGCATGCCAGTGCCAGTGGGAGTTTCCCCTCTAACCCTTTTAATCAGATATTTCCAGCCCTCGATGACAAGAGAAGGCATTTCCTTTTCTCTCCTACGGTACCAAGATCAAGTACTTCCTCCTTGCCCTCTCGACAGGATTTAGCTTAGCACGCTGTTATTCTAAAACCATCTGAAGCTTAGCCATTAAATTGTATTTATTATAGCAGCGAACATCAATTATGGATCTATGCTGCTCAGAGTTTTATATCTATTCCCCTGTGCACACCCAGTCTCTCTCTCTCTCTCTCTGAGCAGGGGAGAAGCGCCAACCTATTTATTCCATTAGCCTAACAATGAGGCCCTGTTTCTCTATTGTCACTGGGCTTGTTGCGCCGAGCAGCTGATCAATTGTTCTTAATGGGCTTTTACAATGAGGCTGGGCTGGATGTCATTTAATACCCTTCCTGGGTGGCTTAGAAACTCCCTGCCTCCTCCCTCCCCCAGCATCCTGGAGCAGAGCAGGGGAAATTCAAGTCCATATCCCCTGTAACCTACCCCGGGTATATCAAGTGTAAGTTATGCCAACAGGCTAACTTCTACAGGACAGATCTGGTTTCCGCTGCACTTATGCATGGATAGCTTTTGTTCCTAAATTTATACCTTAGAACCCTCAGGGTGATTCTGCAGATTGCATGACAGCAAATCCACAGTTGCTATGGAGTACATGATCCGTAGGGAGCTGCGAGCGATCTCTGCAAGGTGCCTCAGTTGCACAACCCATCCGGACCTGTCCATTTCAGTGCTCTCAGGTTCCCATTTTTACCACCTTGAATTCGGTTCGCTACTGAATTTTGCAGCAATTTGTGATTTCTTTTAAATAATCAGAAAAAAAAAATCTCAGGAAAATTCTTAAGAATTTTAATGCAAATTACTCCTAACGAACACATTTTTTTGGGGTATGTCATTTTGACTAATGTACATTCCGCCTAATATAATGCATTTTGTGTGCTATTTTCATGAGTATATTCTTTTTATTATTATTAAACCATGTAAACGTAATAGGCCGTATAGCAGGCATCCCCAAACTTCGGCCCTCCAGATGTTTTGGACTACAATTCCCCATAATCCCTGACCACTGGTCCTGTTAGCTAGGGATCATGGGAGTTGTAGGCCAAAACATCTGGAGGGCCGAAGTTTGGGGATGCCTGCCGTATAGTAACAATCGCAAAGTTATTTACTTCTCAAAGATTAGATGCAGCTTCTTATAATGTCGAAATCAACTTCATGACGTAATATATTAAAGTAGCTTTTCAGTTGATCACCAAGTCCAGTATGTACAAAATACAAATCCTATTTTGTTAGTGCCGTAGTACATTCTTTTCTACATACTGGACTTGGTGATCAACTGAAAAGCTACTTTTTAATATATTATGTCACAAAATTGATTTCGACATTATAAGAAGCTGTATCTAATTTTTGAGAAGTAGTTTCTAGTAAATAACTTTGCAATTGTTACTATACGGCCTATTACATTTATGTGTTTTTTCAATTGAATTTGCATAATGCAGGCATTCTGGTGGATTTTGGTTTCATATTCATTTTTATGCACGCTTTCTCATCATATACGTATTAGCTGGAAAACCGCGCTGCAAATTCATATTAGTGCGAATTTTGAATCCCCCCCTTTCCCCCTTTTTTCCTTTTTAAAATTAATTTTGAATACAGGAACAAGCCTACAATCAGTTATAGTTCTTCTTTGTCCTCTTCCTCCCATAGCAATCTGAACTAGGTCCAGTTGCATTAGTAATAATAAAACAAAACATGGATGTGAGGGTGATCTGGCTGCGACATCTGTCACCCCATTGATCGCCAGGGTTGATTCGGCTGATCTGGCTGGCTAGGCGGGTGTCCCCTTCCTCCCTCACCGCTCCATGTGCGTCCCTCCCGAAGCTGCGCGCTCGGAAGAGGACGACCTTCCCAGATAGAAGGAGTGTACCGTTCTTCGGTCAAGGGTATACGGTAGCTGCGCTCCCCTGCTAGAACCTCCAAACAACAAAACATTCATTCAAGAGATGCTGATTTTAAAAGTGCTGTTCCACAGGTCCCCATGCATCTTTGGTTGTTATTAGGAAAGAATCATAGATTGTAGATTTGGAAAGGACCACAAGGGTCATCTAGTCCAACCCCCTGCAATGCAGGAATCTTTTGTCCAACGTGGGGCTCAAACCCACAACCTGGAGATTAAGAGTCTAATGATTTACTGACTGGCATGTTCTTTCTGCGTTGCAAATGAAATAAAAGTGGACCATGTTTTGTAAAAGTTTTGTGGATTCTGATGTTGTCTTCTTTATCATAACTTTTCTGCCAACTTTTCAATATTAAGTCCCAAACTTAATTATGCATTTAAAGTCCTCCAGTGCCTAGGAACGGCAAGATGTGTTGCAGTTAAAAGATGCATAATTAAGTCTCCGTCCCTAAGATCTTGTGCTTCATCTGCAAATATTGAAAGTAGTGCCATTTTGGGATCTAAAGTCATCAACTGAGGGGTGATTTGTTCCATTTTCTGATGACTGTGTTTCGATTCACATATTGTTTCGGAATGTGAGAATTTGAGAAATCTGAATCTGATGAATCTGATGTTAGATATCCTGCTAACTCATGAGTGGAGAACCTCAGGCCTCATGCCAGCATGTGGCTCTCTGAATCTCTCTGTCTGGCCCTCAGAACTCTCCTCAGCTCACACACACCATTGGCCTCGACTGGCCTGGCTTGAAGGTGCCCTTGAATCTCTCATTTTTTAACCAGTTGCTGGGAATCACAACTTCCCTATTCAGAGCTGCCTTCAGGTGGCTCAGGGGTCGGATAACTCTATATACTCAGGGGGGGGGGGGAAAGAAGGGGGGTGCGGTGGTGGCGGTCCACCCTGGGTGTCACCACTGAGGGGGGTGACAAAATGCCAGGTGGTACTCACCGCGGGGCCTGCAGCGTGCCCGAGCCATGCGTCCGTCTTGGGAGTGACGCGGTGGCTTGGGTGCCCGTAGGCTCCCGTGCTGCCCTAAACGGTCTGCCCACTGCCTCCCCCTCAGCTGAGTGGGTGGCTGAGTGGGAGGAGGCAGGCAGACTCCTCGGAGGCCCCGTAGAGCGCCCTGCCCCGCCCCGCGGGTGGTTGGCCCTGCCCCTGGGCACAGGGCATGCATGCCACCCCAGGCACCTGATTGGCTTGCTCTGCTGCTGTCTATACCCTCCAAGAGGCAGGCTGAAATTAGAGAGGGCAATGCCCTGTCTGCCGTAATGGAGCAGGCATCCATTGCACCTACCCCAGGGTTGTCTACTAGAATTGCCACCAGCCCTCCAGGCTCTCAAGCAGGGCCATCTTAAGCATGCCTGGCGCCCTGGCGCCGTGGTGCGACGGATCCCTCCACCGCCCCTGCCCCGCCCCATTTCCCAGTGCGGCGCATGGGCGCTGCATGCAGCACAGCAGCCGCCTGGAGGACCAGAGCCCTGCGCAACCCAGCCTGGCCGTAGGGCCGGCCCTGGGCCAGGGGGCACTGCCCGCCTCCTGTTACGACGCCCCTGTGCGGGGCGGAGGCAGCCCCAGGCCTGCGCGCCTCCGAAGAGCGGCCTGAAGCCGCTGAACAGCAGAGAGGCGCGCCTGGGGCGGCCTCCGCCGCACCTCTCAGCAGGCGCAGCGACGCCCCTGGTGGCCTGGCGCCCTGGTGCCCCACGCCACCGGACCCGGGCCTAGAGACGGCCCAGCTCTCAAGCTTAGCTTCTTCATTGCCTGCCAGCAGCCAAACCCGAAACCGTGCGTGTGCCAAGTGAGCTATGGACCTGGAAGTTGCCTCAAATCACTCTCCCCTCAGGACTGGATGCAAGTAGGAAGGCAGGCAGGTGCTGGCAGGCAGAGGGCAGACTAAGGTTGGTGGGGCAGTGCCCCATGTGTCCTAACGGACCAGTCTCCACTGACACTCAGCATAGAAGTTAATCTAGGTCTGGCTGTCAGCAGTTCATGACTGACTTTCCAGGGCTCTTGGCCAGGTTTCTGCCTGCCAGATTTTGCAAAGCCTCTTTGATTGTATGAAGCCCCTGCCTTTTATCTCTGTGCATTTGGGGCTGACGTTTGCTCCCTGTTCAACACAAAAGGGGCTTGTCTCCAGCTGATAGCTCTAGATAAAAAAACAACAAAAAACCCAAACAGCAACATATTGCTGCAACACAAACAGCACAGAAGAGAGTAATCCCCCCACCCCCATGTCTGTCAAAACTAGGATTTGCCTGGAGGGAGTCAGTTTTTACAAGGCTATCAGAAAAACGGCAGCTACATGCTGAAGTCTCTAAACATTTTATGTGCACGGAGACCTTTTTTTTAGCAGTCAAAAATGTTAGGTTCCCGATCCATGTTGTAAACAACTGGTGCTGGAGGCTGTGATCCCTTAGGCATGCATACCTGGGAAAAAGTTGTGCTGGACTCAATGTGACTGCCTTCTAACCATAACTGTCTGCTGGTTACGTTCAGCTGTTTTCATGCTGCTTTAAGATAAAGCAGTCTTCATGAGTCCTCCATGAGGTCAATGCAGGGTGGCCGGGGACAGCGGGATCCTTCCTTCTGTTCTGGCCATAACTTGATCTTTGCTCCTTCCATGGAAAAGTGGGAACAGGGTCCTATGAACACACAACAACCAGAGTCATGTTGCGCTTGGACATGGTAGGTTAACTGTGGAAGGTCACTGTCAGGGGTTGTTGCGACTACTCCAGAGTAACGACCTTCCACACGCTTGTCTTTTAACAGTCTTTATTGGTGCCCTCTATTTACAGTGTAACGAGGTGTTGGAAACATGTCTGCTCATTCCGATCCAGAAGCCGGCACTGCCCCTCTGCGCGATTTCCCCCAACATAATAGCCTCGGGACAGTGAATCTCCTCCCCTTTTTCCTCCTCCGTAATTCCGGAACCGGGGGAAAAGGTCTACGCTCTGTGCTTTCCCTTTCCCCCCTTTCCCCTTCTCTCTCTTCCCGCCTGTGAGCCGGGGATCTCCCATGCTTCCAGAGACCTGGCACTCTCTCTCCGCTTCCTGACTAGCCTTTTCAGAGCCCGCGCTTCCATCGCTGCTTGGGGAGGAGCTACTCCTGATGAGAGGGGGAGGTTCTCTATACTCTCTTCCCCTTACAGTCACTTTCAGGCTGTCAGAATTAAGTGGGAATGATCCAATCACATACCAGAAATTGAGGTTTGCCTAATTGAAGTGGCTGGAAATGCTCTGTTGCAACAAATGCTATTATTTGTTTTATGATTTCCACTTACAGGCCACTGTAAACCATCAGAGATCTTGAAGCAGTTTACAGTCTACTATATATTTTGGGAAATGGTTTACCCGTTTGCCTGTTTGTACTCTCTGCAGATAGACACCTCTTGAGATATCACCACCAATTTGGCGTGAGGAGTTTGCGGTGGAGGACTTTGTTGCTGTTTGGACACCAGATGCGGTTTTGAATCAAGATGGTGAACTGAAACTTCACTTCCACGTGAATTTGCCCATTTTGGGGGCATAGGCTTGTGGCTACCTATCAAAATACCTTCACCAAACTCAACCTGATGGTTATAGGGGTGGAGGGAAACACTTTGTTTTAAGGAAGGTTGCTTGCAAAAATGCGTTAGTCAAAACTTCAAAGAAAAGTCTGTTTTTTAGAAGAAGTTCACCCTAAAATGCTGATGGATTTTCCTGAGGATTTTGTTCTTTTTAATTCACAAACTGCTGTAAAATGTGGAGAGCAGAATTCAAGAGTGGAAATATGAAAAGCTGAGAGAACTAAAATAGACAGATCTTTCCATCCTTAGGGGCAGGTGATCTAAGCCTATGCCTGAGGGAAGTCCTTGGGTTCAAGGTTTACCTGCCATGAATTATCTACTCAAATGTTGAGTCAGCTGCTGAACCAACTAGTATAAACAGTCCATCTTCACTTGTAAAGCTGACAGCACTGCACTGCACTGCACTGCACTGCACAACACAACACAACACAACACTGTGCAGCCCCTTTTGTATGAATGTCTGTTCGTTTGTTCAAGAAAACTGTAGGAAAATCCCCATCATCAGTGCAAAAAGTGAGCATATGAACGATTGTGATCAGAGCCATACATGCAGATGCATTGTCTTGTATGCCAGGGATAAACCATACGGACAAAGAGACGAAGAGACAAGTATATATTCCAAGAAGTTGAACACATGGAAGAGGGGCACAGAAGATGCTCCTTGCTTGCTTGCAGGAGAACCTGTGAAATATTTGGCACATATGCTAGAGAGCTCCTTCCTTCAATTGCAAGCCCGGTGGGGAGACAGGAAAGCCCCCCCCCCCATCCAAAGATGTGGAGGTCACAGTAGTGCATCTTTATCGCCCAGACCTCTCTCTTTCTTTTTCTCTTCTTGCCAGTTAGCAGCCATCCCAGCCAGGGCCTTCAGACTGCTGACTTCATGGTTTACGCTCCCTCGCGCACTCTTTTACCCTCTTCCTCCGGGGGACAGCCTCTTCAAACACTGGTTCTGCTTTCTGCTGCATTAAGGTTTGGATGCTTGCCATTCATCGCAGCTGTGTGTTTGAACTTGAGTGATTACATTGGGAAGTGAACCATGGCAATTTCCCTCCCTCCCTCCCTCCCTGTCGGTTTTATTGGAGAGAAGTCTATGCTGGTGTCTTTCCTTTCCCTTGCAGCACCCAATTGCCTTGTTATAAAATGGATAATGTTTATCTGCTCACTGAAAGGGGGCGGGGAGAGGAGAAGGTGAACATTCTCTCCCTCTCTCTCTGTCATGTGTGTGTATGTGGACACACACCAGCTCCAGGGATATCAAAACATAAGAGCAGCCCTGTGGGATTAAGCCAACAAGCAATCTAGTCCAGCATCCTGTTCTCACAGTAGCTGACCAGATCCTGTAAGCAAGACGCGAGGGCAACGGTGCTCTGCCCTGTTTGCGATTTCCAGGAACTGGTATTCAGAAACATCACCCAACAGTGGAAGCAGAACAGAGCCAGTGTGGCGTAGCGGTTTGTTTGTCAGAATAGGGCTTGGGAGACCAGGGGGTTCAAATCCCCACTGGGCCACTGGGTGATCCTTGGGCAAGTCACTGCCTCTCAGCCTAACCCACACCCCAGGGTTGCTGTGAGGATAAAATGGGAAGGAGGAGAACTATGTATTCCAACTCGAGCACTTTGGAATAAAGGTGGGGAACAGACACAATAAATAAATAATGCCTGGTAGCCATCATTAGCCTCCATATCTCACATATAGTTGAACTCCGAATGCAGTAAAGCTGAAAAACCCCAGCAGTGTATCCCAGCCTCTTTGAGACACACAGACTTGTATGTGACGAATTCTTGCCCTGCTGTTAAATTTGTGATCTTTAAAGTGATGTAGTCTCATGGGACCCAGGTGGCGCTGTGGGTCAAACCACAGAGCCTAGGGCTTGCTGATCAGCAGTCAGCGGTTCGAATCCCTGTGACGGGGTGAGCTCCCATTGCTCGGTCCCAGCTCCTGCCAACCTAGCAGTTCGAAAGCACATCAAAGTGCAAGTAGATAAATAGGAAGGTAAATGGTGTTTCCATGTGCTGCTCTGGTTCGCCAGAAGTGGGGTTGTCATGCTGGCCACATGACCTGGAAGCTGTACGCCGGCTCCCTCAGCCAATAATGCGAGATGAGCGTGCAACCCCAGAGTCGGTCACGACTGGACCTAATGGTCAGGGGTGCCTTTACCTTTACCTTTACCTAGTCTCATGTTAAGCTGCATGGTTGGGAAGCAGGACAGGCTGTGAGAGATTCCTCCTCAGACTCTGAGGATTATGGGAGGGCCATGTCCCCAGACCAGAGCAGCATTTAAGGGTGTGTTGAGGGCAGCAGAGGGTTAGGGCTACTGGGGTGCTGCCCCACTAAACTCTGCCCGCCCTGGGCCAGCACCCACCTGCCTGCCTTCCAGCCAGTCCAGATGGCAATGCCTGTCAGCTTTCTCCTCCTTGGTCTCAATGTGAACTTGGCAGGGAGGAGGAAGAGGAAGGTAAAACAACAATTCCTGGGCTCTGCCTGTTATTGGCTCTGCCTCCACTTTCTGTTGGGCTCCCAGCTTTCTGCCCCACCAGTCCCAGTGGACACCAGCTATCACTGGCCGAGGGTTTCTCCTTGGGTGGGGTGACTGATGCCCAGTCTGAATCCAAGTCATCTCAAGGCCAACACCGGGACCCAGAAGCAAATGCCATGGCACCAATCTCTCTTGCCAAATGTCAGGGAGCCAGCCAGCAATAAATCACACCGATTGAACAGAGCATGCGAAGTTAACTCTTTATTGGAAGAAACAAGGTCTGAACAGGAGTGCCAGGCACAATGAGCACAGCAACTCTTCTCGGAAGGTCTTGCCCCTATAAGGCAAGGTTCCCGCCTTCCCATAGCTGCCTAAGTCTTCTCCTCTTCTGGGTACTTCTCAAGCAATCTGAGACTACACTAGTGTGCCTGTCTTTGCTCCTCCCACTTTATATCTCTCCTGGTTCTGGGAGACCTGTGGGAAGGGGAGCTTGTTGCAGCAGCTGGAAAGATACCCTGGCTTCTTCACCAGCTGATTCATCTCTGCCTCTTGGCCTTCCGCCTCTCCTGCTGCTGCTTCTGCACTTCCTTCTGCCACAGACTCTCCCTTCTTTCCAAGCCCTGCTACCTCTTCAAATTCTGACACCTCCTCTTCCCCATCTTCTTCCTCTGACCACGCATTGTTGTCCTACCACCACTCCCCAAGCTCTGAGCCTTTATCCCTTTGGTGGTTCCTAACATTCCTTTGCGTCCAGCCAGTCCATGACACCAGAGGTCTGAAACAATTGCTTGAAGAGAACTATCCTCTTTCCATTGCTCCTTTTGTTTGGGATTTCCATAATTTCCCCTCCTTCTGTCCCCATTAAATTAGACGGAGGGCTGCGTGTTCACCACACCTATTTTAATTCATGCAACAAAATAATGCAATATATGTTTAGGGAGTTTCAGATGTTTAGGAGCCACCACCTTGTTGTAATCCTGTAACAGCTCTCTAAGATAAGTCAGTGCAGTACAATTGTACTGTTAAGTCAGTACAATTATCTCTCCCCTTCCCCATATTGCAGGCTGAGAGAGAGAGAGAGAGAGAGAGAGAGAGAGAGAGAGAGAGAGAGAGAGAGAGAGAGAGAGAGAGAGAGAACTGCTCTTCTAAGAACACTTAGCACTTTCATGGCTGAGGTGGGATTTGAACTGGCAACTTCCTGAGTCACAGCTCAGCCTCTTCACCACGATGCTGCATCAGCACTCACCGAGAACAGGATTTGCTTCTCTCACTCTTGTGACCTTCAGTCTGACCAATTTTGAATGACAGGGAGCTGAAGGAATTACATTGCTGCCTGTCTCTGGAAGCAGGCACACATCTCTGTTATGTTTCTGTTCAATCAATAAACCAGGATTTCGAAATAGAGAGGGAGAGCGAGAGAGAACACTTTTAGGCTTCTGATGTCTTTGCAGCTGATGTTGAGTGGCAGCTTGGCCCATAATGAAACATTGAGTGGATCGCTTCTCCTTCCTTCCTTCCTTCCTTCCTTCCTTCCTTCCTTCCTTCCTTCCTTCCTTCCTTCCTTCCTTCCTTGTTTATCTTCTTTCTCTTTTTTGCCTCTGGATTAATGTTTTAGTCTTAAAAAAATGGTATTTGACAATAATCTTTGCATTTTTCTTTATAAACTCTAATAATTAAAAACAAAACAAACCCAACAACCTTGAGTGGCAACTAAGGAATTTCCCAATTGATTGTTTCTTGATTGCTGAAATTAACTATGTAGTTGGAGACCAAACAAACAAACAAACAAACAAACAAACAAACAAACAAACAAACACCTTTTAGGGATTGGGGTTTCTTTGAGGCCTGCTCTTCTGGGGATCAGAAGCAGGGAGAAAGCTCTTGCACTCTGTCCTTGATGGTGGGCTCCCATGGACACCTGGTTGTCCACTTTGAAGCAGGATGCTGGACTATGGGCTGATCCAGCCAGCTCTTCTTATGTTCTTAAGGGGGTTGGGCAAATTGATGGGAGATAAGGTTATCAATGTCTACTACAAAAAGGACAGAATGGGATGGGATGCCATGTGATGACGATGTTCGAACATGACAGTCAGAAACAGTGTGAATCCTCTGAATGCCCTGGGGATCCTGATGAGGGGAGTGTTGTTGTGTTTGGATCCTGCTGGTGAGCTTCCTGTCAGTATCTGGCTGACCACCGTGAGAACAGGATGTGGGACTAGATAGGCCTTTGCCCTGGCCCAGCAGGAGTCTTCTCAAGTTCTCATGCAATGGCCCCAGCTTTCCTGGGCTTGCCTTCATCTACCTGAGATCTGGTGTATTTCTGGTTTTGTCTTTAAGTCGTGACTGTCCTGCCTCTTGGTTTGCTCTCTCTCTGATGTAGCGATCAGAGGATTAGAAAAGTTTGTGAAGAATAAGGCTCTCAGTAGCCGTGATGGGTATGTTCTCCCTCTTCTGTCGGAGGCAATATTTCTCTGAATACCAGTTGCTGCAAATCGCAAGTGGGAAAATTGGCTGTTGTGCTCAGGTCTTGTTTGTGGGCTTCCTATAGGTTGGCTGCCATGAGAACCAGGATGTTGGACTATGATGGGCCTTTGGTTTTATCCCTCAGGACTCTCCTCATGTTCTTATGCTTGAAACTGGAGCACACAGTTCACAGTTGATTAAAGGAACCACAGAGGATCATTCTGCTCTGTGGCGGCCACCACCATTTAAAATTTAAAGTGGTCTGCCGTTTGAGCTCCGGCACGCATGAAGCCAGGCACCCCACGCATGAGAGCGAAATCACTTTGCATGTTTAAGCAGACTAACAAATTACAGATGGAAATGGGCTTCAGAATATTCCACTGTAATTGGATTTCAGCTGTTTGTTGTTTTGGCATCTGCGTCCCGAGGCCGTGAAAGCAAAAGAGATTTCACCGAAATGCTTTGGAACGTTCTCTGGCACACTAATGCATTGCAATTACCTTTTTGAAAGGGAAGCCTGCAAGTTAGAACAGTACTAAATCTGGCTTCTTTTCTCCCCCCCCCCTCTCTTAAAAAAAGAAAATGAAAGTCACCTCCCTGAAGGCTTTTCTTCTTTTTATTGTTCTACTCAAAGGATCTGGTTCCTGTGTTAAGACTGTCTGTTCCCTAAAGCACTCTCATGACATAATTATATAGGCCAGTTAATACTGGTGAGTCAGGCCTTGTCGATTCCAGAATTATAGTCTGTCTCTCTTTGTACATTCTTTGCTTTTTTTGGGGGGGGGGAGGCGGGGAATTAATTTCTCCAATTTTCGTGTGATTGGAACAATGCTTGTGTATTGGATAAAACTCCCTAAAACTAGTTAATGTGTATGCTTTTCCTAAAGCTGGTGTCTTAGCTCCAGAGGTAGAGGACTCTGCAATTGGGATCCAGGTCTCTCTCTCTCTCTCTCTCTCTCTCTCTCTCTCTCTCTCTCTCTCTCTCTCTCTCTCTCTCTCTCTCTCTCTCTCTCTGACACTGTATCACAGTCCTAAACCAGGGATTCCCAATGTGGGATCTGCCAGATGTTTTTGGACCCCAACTCCCATAATTCCCAGCCAGCATCTCCAATGGCAAGGGATGCAGTCTATAGCATATGGGAGGCACCATGCTGGAATACCTGGGAGTATGTATCACTAAACTCAGTGGGGCTTACTTCTGAATCAAGGGATTGTGTATGGGATTGTGCTGTCAATCTCCTAGCTACTAAGGCAGGGATGTGGTCCTCTATATCTTGTTGAACAGCAACTCCCATAATCCCTGGCTATTGGCCACGGTGATTGCGGCAGGTGGGAGCTGTTTAGCAATGGGTTCCCTGTCACTCTTGTATCTCCACACATGCTCCAACTGTCTCATTTTACCAGGGAGAGTTCTTTATTTCTGGGCACTCCTAGCAGCAGTTCTCTGGGGTTTTAAGCAGGGGACAGATACCAGCCGTACCTGGAGATGCCAAGGATCGAACCAGGGGCATTCTGCATACAAAGCGGATGCTCTGCCACTAAGCTGCACCCTTTCCCCAAGGAATGACGGGACCTGTAACTCAGCAACATAGAAGAACAGAATCATAGAACAGTCGGTGTCAGGGGCTGGACTGAGAAGGAATGCTGGGGACCGCCCCCCCTTCTTCTGAACCTTCCCGAGAACAGGAGGACAGTATAGATTTACAACAGTGGTTTGCAGAAGGTCATAGTTCAGAGGCTGCAGTGGGGAGGAGCTGGGAAATATTGTGGGGTGAGCAGGAGGAAGAGGACGCACCAGGGGAGAGACAGCTGACAGACTCAGTGTCTTTGGACAGCATACCTGACCCCTCCTCTCCCACAACCAGGAGAGCATTACAGGTAGCAGAACAGAGAGCTCAGAGGCAGAAAGCACAGATCAGCCGATGCAGGAATGACACAGAATAGGAGAGATGTAGGGGGTGGGACTTTACTTGGAGCAATGCCATTATCTAGATCAGGCACCCCCAAACTGCGGCCTACAACTGTTTTGGCCTACAACTCCCATGATCCCTAGCTAACAGGACCGGTGGTCAGGGGATGGGAACTGTAGTCCAAAACATCTGGAGGGCCAAAGTTTGGGGATGCCTGATCTAGAGAGAGACCACATTCCTTTGTCTCTCGCTGCGATTATTGAATAAACTAATTGGTAAGAACTCTTCCTTTTTCTTTCTGCTTCTTTGTTGCCACCATGGGAGGGATAGGGTCCCCCAAAGCCTGACAGTCAAGTTGGAAGGGATCCCAAGGGTCATCTAGCCCAGCCCCCTGCAATGCAGGAACCATCACCTAAAAATCAATTACAGATGACCACCCAGCCCTCTGTTTAAAAACCTCCAATGAAGGAGAGGCCACCACCTCCGGAGGGAGTCTATTCCACCGTTGAACAGCTCTTGCTGTCAGAAGGTTCTTCCTAATATTTGTTCGGACTCTCCTTTCTTGTAATTTCAACCCATTGGTAATTTGAATCCTACCCTCTGGAGGGCCGCAGGTACCTTGCCTCTTTCCTACCATGCCCAGGTTAGAGACCAAAAGTGGAGATGGCTTTTCTCCCTCCCTTTTCCATTTGCTGCAGAATCCTGATGGGAAGCTGGGTTCCCTCTGGCCTTTTGGCTGCAGCATCTTGCAAACATGGCCTTGCTAATCGCCATGGATTTGTTGTTGCTTTCAGTGGGGAGGAAGCTGCATCGTGGGATATAAATCTACCCTTCTTGTCCATGGCAACTAGTTTGCTGCTTTTTAAATATTTTTTTATAAACACTCCAATTGAGCGTCTTGACATGGCAGTCAGATACAGTTAATCTTTCCCTTGACCTCCTGATACTGGAGAGCGGGCTGGAACTGCTAGTCAAGCACGTCCGTCTCCCGTTGTACCATTTGCGCTCCAGCGCATCGCCTAATCAAGTGTAATATATCTCTGGGTAAAACACACACACCCCGTGCTTTTCACAGCTATTTAAACAACCTCCCTCCCTCCACCAGACACCCACCCACCCACCACCCGCCTGTGCATATGCGAGACACACTCCTCTTCCTCCCTCTCGGTTAACAGCTGAATTGTATGTCTCGTGACAGCCCTCAAGGAACGGACGGGAAGGGCAGCGTTTTCAATTTCAGAGAGGAATCAGGCACTTTGCCCTCTTCACCCCTTGACAGGCTCCGCACGGTGACCTTGGGTGCCGGCGAGATTGCAAGGAGGCCGCATGTGTACTTAAAAGGCCACTTTACAACGCAGGAGCCTTTTGCAAACAAACTCGGGTGACCTTGAGGGATGCAAGAATACGGTGCGCTCTAGGGAGGCAAGAAGAAGGCCATTGGGGCGACAGTGGCTGCTCTGGCGTAATGGGCTGGGGGCTGAGATGGCCTCCTGGAGAAACAAGATTGGAACTTAAAGGATGTGCTTGCTGCTATATCTTTATTTGTGACCTTTCTATCTTGCCCAGAGCAAAGAGGCAGGAGAGTACAGGGGCACCAGGGGGAGCTCTAGGGGCTGCATAAAACCTGGGGGCATAGGAAGCTTCTCTAGACCAAGTCAGACTATTGGCTGATCTAGCCCAACATAGTCGACACTGGCTGGTAGCAGCTCTCCAAGGCTTCAAAGAGGGCTTGTTTCCCAGCCTACCTGAAGATGCCATTGGGTTCAACATGGGACCTTCTGCATGCAAAGCAGTTGCTCTACCATTGAACTACAGACCTGACCTTAAATAAGGTCCATAAGAACATTTTTTATAAACGCAAGAGCCCTGCTGGATCAGACTGCGGGCCGCCTATGCTCTGGTAAACTCTAGATCAGGCTCCCTCAACCTTGGCCCTCCAGATGTTTTGAGACTACAATTCCCATCATCCCTGACCACTGGTCCTGCTAGCTAGGGATCATGGGAGTTGTAAGCCAAAAACATCTGGAGGGCCGAGGTTGAGGAAGCCTGCTCTAGATTACTGCACCATGTTAAACATGGGGCTGCCTCTGAAGATGGTTTGGAAACATCAGCTGGTGCAGAATTCAGCGGTCAGGTTGCTCACAGGGACAAGACAGCAAGATTATAACGCCAATCCTGGCAGAACTGTCAATTGGTTTCCAGGCCCAATTCAAAGAGCAGGCTTTGACTTAGAAAGCCTTAAATGACTAAAGGCCGGAATACCTCAAAGACCGCCTTTCCTCATATGAGTGGACCTGGACAATGTGACCCTCGTTTCCATAACTAACCCTATTTTTCATGTACCTGTAGAGCAGATATTCTTCTGGGCCAAATTTGCTTGGCCTACTGGGTGGTGGTGAGTTTTGTCTGGGGGGATAAAGAGAAATTGAGGCTGGAAAGAGTGAGGGAGTCTTGCATATTTCTGAATAAGTTTACTCATTTATTTATATCTACCTTTCAACCAAAGGTATATATGCCTCTCTCTCATCCCCCCTTCAGTTTATCCCCACAATAACTCTGTGAGGTCAGTTAGACTGACGGTATTGTCTAGCCCAGTCACCTAGTGAGCTTCATGGATGAAAGAGGAACTGGATCTGGGTCCTTCTACCCTATCCTAGCACTCTAACCACTACACCGCATTGGCTCTGCCGCTTCATCCAGCTGCATGCAGTTAATATGTATAGGTGTACTTTAGAAATATTCAGTAGGCTTATGGTGGGATGCACAGTCAGTATATAACACTCCCCAACACACTCAAGCTATGGCTGCATACACATTCAAAGCATAATCCTTTTCAAAGAATCACAAAAAGTGGTATTTGCAGCACTTTGAGTGGTAAACTACAGTTCCCAGGATCCTTAAGGTGTGTGCTTTTAATGTAAAGTGCTTATGCAGCCTCAGGCTAGTTAAACAAAAGAAAAAAGGCAGAACATTTTCCTGCTCCCACATGGCCCCCCGAAACTTTGCTGGATGCATGCTTTGCCTTTTGTGCTCTGTAAATCCGAAGAGATCCACTGTTTTGTGTGGGATGCTTCTTTTGATTTCATAGTTTATATTATCATTTCCCAGGACACCCTCACCCCCCCCCCCGCTGTCTTGGTTTATGAGCAGTTCCCAAGTCCCCTCCCTCTCTTTCACATCATTTTAAGGCAAGGAAAGAGAGCAACCCCTTTTCATCTTTACCAGTAGTAATTAGATCAGAGGAGAATCCTTTGTGTAACAGGGAGCAGAGTGGACATCCCTCCTCCATCCCAGGAAGAATGGTGCTTTGTCATCCATGGCCTTTTCTCCAGCTTTTGCCTTGAGTGCTGCTGAATAAATGCACTATGAGTTCTGAATACCAAAGATGTCTCTTTGTTTTAATTAGCTCCCTAATAACTTCTCGAAGGCAATCCAAAGTAGTCTGGTAAACGGCTCAGCTTAATTTTTAGGGAGTAGACTTGTGCTAATGGGTCACCACCACCTTTGCCTTGTGGGAAGGGCTGCAGCTCAGCAGCAGCTGAGCATCTGCTTTGCATAAAGATCCCAGGATCAATCCTGCACATCTCCCCTGCCTGAAACTCCCAGAGAGCTGCTGCCAGTCAGTGCAGGCAATACTGAGCTAGGTGGAGCCCAAATTGTCTGACTCACTATAAGGCATCTTCCAATGTAGATGGGGGAATCTGTTACCTGCCTGATGTTGGAGACTGCAATTCCCATCAGCTCTGATTTTTGGGAAACTCCTTAAGTGATCCAATTTTCCCCTAATTTAAAAGCCATGAAAGTTATTTTGGTTATGGATATACATGTACCTTTAAGCTCTTGAGCTGACCTCTCAATCTCTTTGTTGTTTAGATTGATACCTGTTAGGTTGCATCCTGTTTACAACCTCCTCCTCCTCCTCTTTTGGATCTCAAGGTATGAGGTCAAGCTGGAGCTATCCTCTGGGAACAAAAGAGCAAGCAGGGCTGCCTTGTTTTTCTCTAGATTAGTTAGTTAGGTTAGAAATGGAAACTTTTCTGTCCAGGTTATGTGCTTCATACAATAAATCACTGTACTTTGTTATTTCACTCACTCTACAAGCATCTCTCTGAGTCTGATTGCAACAGGTATCCAGATTCCAGATTCACAAACTTTACACTGCACACTTGGGATACATTAGGTAAGTGGGCACACTCGTGGGCACACTCTTCCAGTAATCATGACCTACCTAATTTGCACTCTCTGAAACTATTTGCAAACTAAAAAAACCAGTTATTTTTGGAAATGTGCACTTTTCTCAATTATAAGATGCAGTCCTCCAAGCAAACAGCGTGTGCAAAAATGCTCATAGTAGGGCGAAGCTGGCATAAAAATACATATATTAGTGAAAAATAATATGCAACGTGCAGTATATTATGGGAAAGTGATTTGCAAAAAATGTATATATTGGGAGAAAGTTTGCACAGAAATGCAGATGTGTTTTAATGAGGATGCTAAAAAGAAATGGCAAGTGATGCAGAAAAATGAAGAGTGCAGAAATGAGAAAGAGAGAAACCAAAATTGATGGGTTTATCCATCTCAAGTGGCTGTGGAACACTCTGGCTTATTATGAGGGAGAGGAAATTGCTGGCCAAGCTCCAACTTGGTGCATCTCATAGGCAACATTTCTGCTAACTCATATCTGATATTTTCCAAATGTAGCAAGCGTTACCTCCACACACACACTCTCCCCTCCCTGGCATCCTGATAAGCTTTTTTTTTTATTTGTTCCCATCTGCTCCATACAGATCACTTTTGCAGTTTATTTGAAACAAGAAACAGCCTTTACAAATCCCTATAGATGGCTTTTAAAGGCTTTGTGAAAGGTAAAGATAAGATCAAGAAAACCCTGTGTGTTTGCTCAGGGCAGGGGCTTGAGGTGGGAGCGAATGGTGGGAGAGATAGGAAATGGGATATTTGTTTCTCTCTACTTCTGCATTACAGCTGCAAACCATGTCCAATCAGAGCATATGATATGTTTCCATTTCTGCCTGAAGTGTCCCTCGAAAAAGGCAGTCTCGCTTGGCTTCCAGCATGCAATTGCTGCTGGTGAAGCGAAGGCTCCCTTCCTTTCAAGCATTCTAGGAAATACGGGCAAAAAGCACAACAATACATTGCAGTAAATCCTCACCTTTCTACCAAGATTTCTTAAGGGCTGTTTCATGGAAGATGGGGCAAGCTTGTTTTCTGCTGCTCCAGAGGGTAGGACTCAAACCAATGGATTCAAACAACAAGAAAGGAGATTCTGACTAAATATTAGAAGAAACTTTATGGGGGAAATTGCTGCTTGACAGTGGAACAGACTACCTTGGATGGTTGGTGTATTCTCCTTCTTTGGAAGTTTTTAAACAAAGGTTGGTTGGTTGTTCATCCGTTGGGGATTCTTTAGCTGAACATTGGGGCAGATGGGAGTTGCGGTCTGGCAACATCTGCAGGGCACCACATTGTCTACTCGTGGGTTGCATTTGCCAATTAAACCACCATTTGATAGATTTCAAAAGTTACCCAGTTCATTGTGCATCAGGCTGTTTTTTAAAGAATGATTTCAATACAAGGTGTTGTGTTTTTTAAAAATATCTTATTGAGGTTCCATGGAGGAACGCACGCTGCAGCACCACGGAGAGCTCCAAATGAGCAACTTGCTCTTATGAGGCAGGGATGGGGAACCTTTTCCACCCTGAGGGCCACATTCCTTTCTGAGCAACCTTCTAAGGACCACAAGCCAGTGATGCGCAAGTCCAGAAGCAGAAGTGGGTGGAGCAACTAATGTAAATTTTACTTTTGTACAACAAGCTACTAGTTTCTACACACACTCACGCCCCCCTCTCTGTCCTCCATCCAAGCAAGCAAGAGAAATAATATGAGTTCAAGGATGCATTACAGCCTGGCAGAAACACCCATGAAGGAAGGCCAAAGAGGGGGAGAATCCGAAGGACCAGATAGAGTGGTATCTAGAGGGCTGCATTTTGCCCCTCGGCCTGAGGTTCCCTATGGTTGCCACAAAGGTTAGAAGTAAACTGAGGTCTTTTGAGCTTCTGCCTTCAGTCAACCTCTCCTAGGCACCAGCTTCTATTAAAGAATTACAGTCCTTAAAAGGCCAGTGCTCTGCCATGAAGAAGGACACTTCTCCTGTGCTCCATGGTCTCTTGACCTTGAGACTCCCTGTGCTCTTGGAGTAATGGGGCAGTTTGAGAGGCATTTGGGCCTAGGGTAAGGTGACAACGAGTATCCCAGCTCTGACTCAATGGTTCAGGGGGCTTCCGCCCACCACTAGCCTCTGGTTTAGTGGACCCATTGTCACCAGCATCAGACCCAGAGTCAGGAACCCAGTCTGGATTCCTGGCTGGTGACTCTGTAGCCTTTGACTTGGTGTTCAGGTTTAGTGGTGGCTGGTGCTCAATGGGACTCATGGGGCAGAAGACAAGGAGCTAGAGCCAATGATAGGAAGAGCCACTCCCTGAATGGCTGTAAGCAAGAAGGCAGGTGGGGGTTGGTGGGGAACTGCTAACCCCCACCCACCACCAGTTGATAGATGGGATGAATGTGCATATCAATCTCTAGATCTATGGAGAAATGAATCTGGGATGAGTTCCTGACTTATTTATAGACTTGCAGGGGGTCTTTATGACCCCCATCTTTTTTTCAAAAAGAGCCAGATTTGATGAATTGAACATGCATGAGGGCCGACCCAAGTTTGAGCTTTTTTTAGGTTTGAAGTTGCTGAGCTTTTTAAAGGATTTTACGCCGGGGAATATACTGCCACACTCCACAGGGGCCGGATTTAATCGGCCAGCGGGCCGGATTAGGCCCCCGAAACGGACTTTGGACATGCCTGGTATAAACACTTCATTGGTTTACATCTTTGTTATATGACGAATGTAGGTTGTTATAATTGGAGCTTTTAAAGACAAACTCATTGATTCTCCCCCTCCCCTCGCTGGTCTGCAAGATGCCAACAGAGTTCCACTTTCGCTCATCTTTACCAAGTGTTTATGCACCCAAAAACAGCCACTGTGTAGAATGATTTTGCATCCAGGCTACGAGTCTGTAAAACAAATGTCTGTTGCAAAAATTTTTAAACTGCTACAGCCAAGTGCCTAATTTGCAATGAATAATTAATCGGACGATGAAGCTTCCCTTCTGTGGAAGGGAATACCCATGAATGGAGAAAGCAGTTGTGTTCGTTTTTTTTGTTTTTTTAAATTATGTGGAAATGTCTAGGAAGGCTTCTCCTGAAAGTATACTCTCCCAATCTGGAAAGCATTTATTGGGATCCAGATCCTTAGACCACCACATCCAGGACCAGGGACCAAGAGTTGACATGTCAGGCATCTGCTGAGGATCCACACCACCCCTAAATAAAGGCCCTCTTACAAGAACCTCCTTGACCTGCTGCAATGAGGACTCACTGAAGGAAGGAGAGACATGGAGAGTGTCTTGACTTGGGATCCTCCTCAGGCTGGAGTAGACATTGACCCCATCCCCGTTTGCCAAAGGAACATAGGAACCTGCTTTATACAGAGACAGACTAGTGGTCCATCTAGTACAGAACTGTTTACATCAGGCACCCCCAAACTTCGGCCCTCCAGATGTTTTGGACTACAATTCCCATCATCCCTGACCACTGGTCCTGTTAGCTAGGGATCATGGGAGTTGTAGGCCAAAACATCTGGAGGGCCGCAGTTTGGGGATGCCTGATGTAAACAGTTCTGTACTAGATGGACCATGGAGGCGTCACTCCAGGATTTCAGAGATGCCAGGGATTGAACCTGGGACTTTCTGCATGTAAAGCAGGTGCTGTACCAGTGAGCCATGCCCCATCCCCACTGTAAAATCAACCGAGAAGCCTCTGCAAGCTGCTAGGGAGGGCAGGCATGTATTGAACTATCCCTGGCATCTCTACGTGGGGCTGAACTTGTGGCCCTCGATACTGTATTTCACTGCTAAATAGCCTCCCCCCCCCTTTGGGGTCCCTAACATCAGTCCCCAAACATTCACCACGCAATAGTCTCAGGGCATTCTCAGTGCGCATTCTCTGTACCAGCCGAAGGTGCAAGGGCAGCGGGTGGGGGGGGCAAAGCTGCCATGAGCAACATAATCTTAACTATGTTCATCAGCAGTCGTTAACAGCCATCAACAGGTTTACCACTCCTATCAGCCCACCACCCATTCCCACCACCCTCTGTATATACATAAGGGTCTGGCTCGTCTGTTTCAAGTGTATCTGACGAAGTGTGCATGCACACGAAAGCTCATACCAAAATAAAAAACTTAGTTGGTCTTTAAGGTGCTACTGAAGGAATTTTTTTTATTTAACTATGTTCGTTAATAAAAATAGTTTCCTCGCATAGTGGTCGCACCTCGGGTTTTCCCCTCGCATAATAGCCATGCCTCAGCTTTCTAAAAAGAAAAATCGGCATTAAAAATGTGACCATTATGTGGTGAAATATGGTAAATTGTGGGACTGCAGCTCCTGGCATCCCCCGACCATTGACCATGCTAGCTGGCGCTGTTGGGAGTTGGAATCCAACAACATTTGGTGTGCAACAGGTTCCTAAGATAAGATATCTTTATTGTCATTGTCCCCTTGCGGGAACAATGAAATTACTAAGCCCTAGAGCATAGTGTGGAACATGGAGAGAGTACAGTTTTTAAGAAATGAATAAGAACTACCGCATCTAGATCACTGTTGTTTTCACATAATGGATGTGAGTTTATCAGTGCTAGCTATTTATAGGGGAAGGGGAGAAAAAAGAATGCCTTTTGTATGAGTGCCTGTGTTTTTTTTGTTAAAAAACAAAAATAAAAAGCAATATCATTCCATCTGAAAGAAATGTTTAAAAATCTTCCACCAGCTGTTTGCAATTTTGTTCCGCTACTAGAAACGAAACGTTGGCTGTGCAGTG
Organism: Zootoca vivipara; assembly: GCF_963506605.1. NCBI lineage: Eukaryota > Metazoa > Chordata > Lepidosauria > Squamata > Lacertidae > Zootoca > Zootoca vivipara. The sequence continues at coordinate 10,076,891 of NC_083292.1, read as the reverse complement.
TTCTGCCTTAAGGAATCCAGCTCCTTCAAATGTCCTTCTGAAGCTCCGCACTGGTTTATTCAACAGCCATCTTCTGCTGAGAAATCTTTAACTGAGCAATCATTTCTACATCTGGGCCTGCAGCTGTTTCCCGAACACCCTAATAACCTTTCCCAATAAGAGCATTTGCTTTTCAACTGTGTATTACTCTCTCTCTCTCTCTCTCTCTCTCTCTCTCTCTCTCTCTCTCTCTCTCTCTCTCTGCGTGTGTGTGTGTGTTTCTGTCTAGTTGCACTCAGGCTTGAGCCAGGCTACTTAGAGTCCTCTGAATTTAAGCTACATTATGTTTTCTCAGTGCTGCCTAGGGCAAACTCCACCACCAGGCAGCTGATGTGTGTGCTTGTGGGGGGGCGGCAGCAAGGAGCTGGGGAACAGGACAGTGTGTACAATGCAGTGGTGTAGCATGGGGGGCATAGGAGCGGATGCCCCGGGGCACAAAATTGTTAGGAGGTGCACAATTTCAGCACCTGGTGCTGCCTCAACACAGCTGTGCGCTTCTGTCGCTGGGCTTCATTGAAAACATATTCTCCATATGAACCAGGAAATGACCTCTCCAGACAACGGAATGGCTCTCCTTTCCTTATCTCCACAGCTCCATTCTCCTGGGTGACATATCTAGCTGTCTTGGGAGACAAAGGAGGAGTGTGCCTTTGGGGGTGAAGTTAAACTGTTGGAAGGTTGCAGCGCCTGCTGATACGGGAGAGATATGTTTTGTTGCAGCTAGAGCAGATGAAGGTGTCTTCACCGATATAGACATTTTTACGCACACTTTCCTCTAATACACAATTTGCAAGCCCACGCGCTAAACCTTGTCCTTGGAGCCCCACAAGAAAGAGACTAGACACAAAGGTATGGGTTCAAATTAGGCCACAACTTTATTGAATCTCAGATGTAGGAAACTTGGCCTTGGCCTTGGAAGGTATCCGTCTCAACCCACCGGGGCTGAGGATGTGCAGGGTCAGACAGGTGCCGTGTGAGGGAACTGTTAAGCGTGAACATACACAGCGTGCCCACGCACTGCACCTAAGTTGGGAGTTTGACCTACTTGCCGCCGCTCTAGGGCCAGTGACTCCCACAATCACCCTTTAATGGGCCCTGCGAACGCCGCTGCATGGCGGTGCATGAGGTGCTCCCTCCCAAACTCGAAGATAGACTAAAGGATACCCAACAGGCCCCCCAAAAACTGCCCAAGTTGTGGTGAATTGCTACAGGGAAGGCAAAACCTGTCAATGCAGGGAAAATTCCTTCCCGGTTCTGAATACAGCAACCATCTTACGACCATAGCAACGCCCGCTAACCTGGAACACAAAGGTTAGGCTGCAAAAGAAGAAAGGGGTGACAAGAAAGCTGAATTCATTATTTAGGGGGGTTGGGTGGGTGATCCTGGAAAAGAAGGAAGAAGAATGAGCATTGGCCGAAGGATCAGCCCCTGTACCTGTCCCAGGCCACAACCCCACCAGCAGCCCATTGGGTGGCACCCGGCCAGGTAAGTCCCGCATGGGGTCGCAAACTCCACCCACCTGTTGGGAGGGGGTGAGTGGGAATTGTGGCTTTTTGGGTTGGGGAACTGTATCACAAAATTTGGAAAATTGTGGCTATCAAAAGGATAATGATAATAATTTATAATAATAATTTATTATTTATACCCCACCCATCTGGCTGGGTTTCCCCAGCCACTCTGGGCGGCTTCCAACAGAAATATTAGAATACACTAATTTCTTAAAGATTAAAAGCTTCCCTAAACAGGATAGCTGTTTACTGTTTCAAGAAGTGAGCATCGGGCAGATTTTCTTTAAAAGGTGAACTAAACCAAATCTCTCCTCCATCCCTAATACGTAGCATCGTATGGTTACTCCATTCACTCTGTGATCCTTGATTGGGTGGGTTCAGCTTATGTTACTCATCCAAGAAGGAAGCAGCAACAGCTTTTTTTTTGTGTGTGTGTGTGTGTGGCAGCGACGATGAGGGAGTAGCGTTCAATGCGGCTGCAACAACCAGAGTAAAAATAACGCTTAGTGGGATTTTCAAATGAGTGAATATTTGCAAAATCTCACTTTTTTGTGAGGGAGTTAGACATCTGCTTTGCCTGCCTAGATTTTGAGCATCTAAAGCTGGGGAATACTTGGCGCAGTTTGATTCTGTTGTGGGTTTTTTAAAGCCACTCCACAAAAGGAGAGTTCTACCTGCACCCTGTCAGTATTTCTCAGACAACATGGGGAGTTTTTACAGCTGGGTCATGTACCAGAATATGCCATTGATATTTGCACTAGATAGGCAGGTGCCTGGCTGGCTGCTTCAGAGTGCACTGGAGTTGTTTGCAGATGTACCTTCTGTCTGCCGCCCTCAGCAGAGGTTATCTCTTCTGCTTTTTAAAAATCTCCTCCGTATGTACTTTGAAGGGCATTTCGTTTTCTGATTCACCTGCATTGGTACCAGTTGGGTGTCTTGCGCTACTGCTGTTTGAACTTATGAGTTAAACGAGAGTGCAGGGCATTCCTGTTTGCTTAGCGTGAATTTCTCTGAATTTACACATTTTTGTATGCATTTTATGCTTAATACACACGTTTCTGCAAAGTGATTTGCCCTAAAATAATGCCTTTTTGTATGTTATTTTTAGTTTTATATACAGTGGAGCCTCGGTTTATGAACACCTCGGTTAATGAATTTTCGGTTTACGAACGCCGCGGACCCATCTGGAACGGATTAATTCACTTTCCATTACTTTCAATGGGAAAGTTCGCTTCAGTTTATGAACGCTTCAGTTCATCAACAGACTTCCGAAACCAATGACACCCATGCTTCGGGTTAAGTATGCTTCAGGTTGAGTACTCCGCGGACCCGTCTGGAACGGATTAATCCACTTTCCATTACTTTCAGTGGAAAAGTTCGCTTCAGTTTATGAACACTTCAGTTTATGAACAGACTTCCGGAACCAATTGTGTTCATAAACCGAGGTACCACTGTATCTGCATTTCAACGTACACTAGCATATATGTTCTTGTAGTATAGGTTACTTGGCAGGAGAACTGCATCTGGCTGGAAAAGTGCAAATATTGAAGAATGGCTTTTGTTTCAGAAAGTGCGAATTAGGTCTGTTCACCTTTAAATGAATCAGATTTTTCTCTCCATCCTTAGTTGTAACTGTAATTCTTGGCCTTGGTCCAGTATACCTGAAGGAGCGTCTCCACCTCCATCATTCTGCCCGGACACTGAGGTCCAGCACCTTCTGGCAGTTCCCTCATTGTGAGAAGCCAAGTTGCAGGGAACCAGGCAGAGGGCCTTCTCGGTGGTGGCACCCACGCTGTGGAACACCCTCCCATCAGATGTCAAAGAGAAAAGCAGCTACCAGATTTTTAGAAGTCATCTGAAGGCAGCCCTGTTTAGGGAGGCTTTTAATGTTTCATAGATTATTTTATTTCATTTTTCTGTTGGAAGCCGCCCAGAGTGGCTGGGGAAACCCAGCCAGATGGGCGGGGTGTAAATAATAAATTATTATTATTATTATTATCATTATTATTCTTGCATTGTTTGGTTTGCTGTGATTACTTGTAATTGTCACCAGCAACACTTGCACTTTTTGGATGGTCTGTGGTCCAGATACCAGCCAATCCTGGCCCTGGTTAACTTTCCAGATGAGCCAGGATGAAGCCTGCTGGTGTCAATGCACAGCCAGTTATCAAGATACAGCTCCAGGTATGTGGAAGGGGGAAATCGGTGTTGCCATTTAGGTAATTTAGACCCTGGGCTTATTATTTATTTGTTTATTTTGTTTATATCTCACACTTCCTACCCAAGGAGCCCAGGGTGGCAAACAGGCACTCGATTTAGAAACAAAGCAAGAACGTTCTGAAGCTGATTTAAATATTTTAAAAGCAATAACAACTAAAACCGTTGCAGTTAAAAACATTCTACCAAATGTCTGGGTAAACAGGAACGCTTTCAAATGTTTTAATGATTTGCCAGGAAAGAGTGCTTTTTTTAAAAAAAGAAAAAAAAGATGGCAATGTGTATTATTAGTTCACCAACTATATATTTATAGGTGCTATCGCCAGGCATGCAGCAATGTGGTGCAAATAAAATAAAATAAAATAAGGCACCCCTCAAAATGAGATTAAAACAAATAGCATAGGGAGTGCAAGATCATTGGTCCATCTGGCTCAGTATTGTCTACACTGACTGGCAGCAGCTCTCCAAGGTTTTAGACAGGGAATCTCTCCTGGCCCTACCTGGGCTGAACCTGGGACCACCTGCATGCAAGGCACAATATTGCACAATCCATTGGACTTGTGCCCGAAAGTCCTGCCCTGATGGCCCCAGTGATGGGAATAAGTGTTGGAATCCGAAATTTGAGGACTTCCTGTTTGCTGCTCAGATGCTCTCTCTCTCCTCTCAATTGCCTTGGCTGTGTAGCTGCTGCAAAGAATTGGCACAGCCTGTCCTGCAGAGGTTTAATTTGAAAGGCAGCTGGGAGGGTCTACTCACAGGTACTTTGACACATTTCCATGCTGATGCATCGGATGTTGCCAAACGCCCATGTAACAACAAGTGGGAGGACAGTGGCGCATTTAAATTTTTATCAGGTCTCACTAGCAGGGTAGCGATGCGCAAGCATAGGAAGGATCCCGTTTCGGAGACTCCTTGTCTATCTTCCCACTCACAGGCCCCAAGGGAAGGAAAGCTCCCGCCTAATGAGGAGCTGTGTCTGAGTGCCGCTGTAAACATGAGAGCATCTGCCTGCCTCCTTCAGCTAGCGCCAGGGTCTCCCCCCCACCCCGCTGTGTAACCGTGGGCTTTGGAGCTGTTATAAGATGTTCAGTGGTAAAGCTCTACTTTGCATTTAAAGACTTGAGGTTGGCCTGAATGCTGCAGCTAGTGCAAAATATTCAACCGCAGAGTGCTGTGTGGTGCAGTGCCTGGACTGTTGGGCTAGGACCCGAGAGACCAGGGTTCAGATCCCTATTCAGCCATGGACCCCACTGTGTGACTTTGTGTTAGTCACTCACTCTCAGCCTAACCTACCTCATAGGGTTGTTGTAAGGACAATATAGGGAGGAGGAGAGCCATGTATTGAGCTTGCAGGAAAGGTGGAATACAAATGTAAATAATAATAAAAACCCTGCTCACTGGGGCAGGCTATTGCCACCATGTTATGCAGCTTCTGAAATAATTGCACTGGCTCCCAGGTAGCTTCCGGGTTAAGCTTTAAGTTGCTAGCACAGATGTGCAAAGCCCTATACAGATTAGGACCAGGATATCTAAAAGATCACCCCACTCCTTATCTAGCCGATGGATCACTGCACATTGCATCCAGCAGATGATATCTCATGAAGAGGTCCCGACAGGAATGAGACAGCAGTAAATCACACTGTGCAAGTTGGCGTTGACCATCTCCACTATGTAGGTCTCGCCCCCCCCCCAAGAAGTAGTTGCTGAGACTGAAGATCCTTACCTCCCCATAGCTGCCCAAGTCCCTTCTTCTCCAGGGATTCCCCCAAGCAATTTGAGACTGCTCCTGTGTGAAACTAATGTCTCCTCTGTCCTTTGCATACTTCCCTTAGTTTAGGGAGATCGGGGTGGTGGTGGGGAAGCTTGTTGCAGCAGAAGAGGGAGACACCCGTGTCTCTTCACCAGCCAGACTCATCTCTGCCTATTGGCCTCCATCCTCTCCTGATTTAGCTTCTGCTTCTGCTTCTGGACTTCTCTCTGCCACAGACTCTCCCTACTCACTAAGCCCTGTTACCTCTTCAGCTTCCGACATTCCCCCCTTCCCCTCTTCTCCCTTTTCTCCCTCTTTACCATTCACCACTGCCCCACTACCAATTGTAGGACCATACCTGCCAAGTCTCTTGCGGAGAAATCCGGGACCGGCAGCCGCGCGACACCGGAAGTTGTGTAGACGCAACTTCTGGTGTCGCGTTGCCCATCTATGGGCACCAAAAATGGCCTGCGCTAGCGCCGGAAGTCGCATCTACGCATGTCCAGAAGTGCGTAGACGCAACTTCCAGTGTCGCCTTGCCCATCTATGGGCACCGAAAATGGCCGGTGCCGGAAGTCGTGCCTATGCATGTCTGGAAGTGCGTAGATGCAACTTCTGGTGCCGGCGCCGGCCATTTTCAGTGCCCATTGATGGGCAAAGCGACACCGGAAGTTGCATCTACGCACTTCCAGACATGCGTAGATGCGAATTCCGGCGCCGGCACCAGCCATTTTCTGGTGCCCATAGATAGGCAAAGTGGCACCATAAAAATGGCCACCAACAGGAGCCAAAATAAGGGAGATTAACGGGAGAGGAGCTAAAACGGGAGACCGCCGGGAAACGGTAAGGAAAAACGGGGGTTTCCTGGGAAATACGGGGTACTTGGCAGCTATGCATAGGACTCCTAGCCCATCTTGTCCCGCATCCTGTTCTCACAATGGCCATGGGTCCATGGAGATCCTGGGGTATGACTTTGCACCCACTGAAACTTATGACAAAAATATTGTCGGTTTTGAGTGGATCCAGATTACACCACATGCCTTTATTTTGGGCTGCTGAAACATTTTATTATCGATTTCCTGTACCAATGCAGAGACCTATTTCACCTTAAGTTCCTGCAGTAGCTTGGCAGGGCTAATGAAATAGCCTCCAAACTCCACCCATCTCTGGGATTGATTAGGTGGTTAATCTAATATGCTGTTGGGTTTCTTTGTTTTTTTGAAGTTTTCTTTCTGCCATGGCTAAAGATACTTTATCATATTATATGAATGACACTTCCCATTGATAAATATTTATTCTCTGCAGCGCTTACTGACGCATCTTTTTGGACTCTGTAAGTCCATTGATACAGGCACAACAATGCCAGTTGTCTTCACCCCGCTGATCCCCGCTTTTATTTATTTATTATCGACTAATTGCCTGCCAGATTGTAAATATGATCGGGGTTGGCATTGTGCTTTGATTAACTGGATGTTCAGAGTAGCCCCAGAGGAGTGTCATCCCAGCCTCTAAGCAAATCTGGGCATGGCAATAAATTGCGTATTTGGAAATTGGCTACGTGGTGAGGAGCTGCATTGCTAGTTAAACAAGCAAAGCGGAGGACTCCCCTCCCCTCTCCTTTCCAGAGGCCGTTTATTTTGATGAATGTGTTCCCACAAGCCTCTTGCTGCTGTTTACAATGGATTTGCTGTTATATTTACAATAAACGAGGGCTAGGCAAGAGCGTTTTAATGCACTTCAGCAGGTTACTTACGCTTCCTGGAGGAAATAAATAAATAAAGTGAAACCACCAAAGGAGGGGAAAAAAAAGGGGGGGAGGCAAAAAAAGAACATAAAACAGCAAAAGGATGGCTCCATTCTCTGTAATGCCTTTACAGACTGCTTCTCCCTTTCCTTGACTGTGGACAAATGTTATAGGACTTTGGGCTTGTGTATTGTATTATAAGTTACTCTACCACGAGCACCTTAGGGACCCAGGTGGCGCTGTGGGTTAAACCACAGAGTCTAGGGCTTGCTGATCAGAAGGTCAGCGGTTTGAATCCCTGTGACGGGGTGAGCTCCCGTTGCTCGGTCCCAGCTCCTGCCCACCTAGCAGTTCGAAAGCATATCAAAGTGCAAGTAGATAAATAGGTACCACTCCAGCGGGAAGGTAAACGGCATTTCCGTGCGCTGCTCTGGTTTGCCAGAAGCAGCTTTGTCATGCTGGCCACATAACCCGGAAGCTGTCTGTGGACAAACGCCGGCTCCCTCGGCCTATAGAGCGAGATGAGCGCCGCAATCCCAGAGTCGGACACGACTGGACCTGATGGTCAGGGGCCCCTTTACCTTTACCTTTTACCATGAGCAGCAGAGAGGGATTTAGGAAACTGCCTTGTACCAGATTGGACCATTAGTCCACTTAGCTTAAGGTCCACCTGGCTCATTGGTCCACCTAGCGCAAGGTATTTATGCAGACATTGGGCAGCGATTCAAGCTCCCTTCCCGCTCTAAGGTTCTGGTCCGTAGCTCTGCTTCCCATAGTGCCCAGCGGTATGGCTCTGGGCACCTCGGAAGCAGATTGAGAGAGAGCCACCCTCTTTTGCTTTCCCCACAGCATTTGGTGAAAGGAGGCCAGTTGCTGCCTAAGAAGATCTGGATGCTGTGAAAGAGAGCCACTGATAGTGATATCTCTGAAAGTCCTCTAGGCGAGACTCCACCATCACCAACTCTTACGGTACCAGCTCCTTTCGGTTTCTGCCGTGTGCCTTTCAGTGAGTGTGGATGCAATTAATTAATTGACTTCTTTCTCCTCCCCGGCTGCGGAGCCCTTAATTAACACACGGAATGAATAGGTGAGCCAGGGTTAAAAGCTGTCGTCAGCACTTAAAAGGTTGCAGAGAGCTGTTGCTATTGAATTTGAGTGTCCATTCTGTGGGGCGGCTGGGACAGATTCCTTGACAGGCCTTTGGTTCCTAATCGATGGAAGGTTAATTTATTTCTTCTAACTAGGAATCCCACACACTCTGCAACCTGGAAATGCTCGTCCGCTGCCTATGCAGTGGGGTTTGCTCAGGAGCAGCTCACCCGTGAAACAGAGTGAGGCAGCTGCAGCAAGAGATGGCAATACGAGCCACTAAGTGGTAGAAGGTAGAAGTGCGTGTAGACGGTCCGAGGTTCTAGCTCTGAAATCTCCAGGAAGGGATGGGGAAGTCCCCTGCCTGAAATCCGAGAGTTCTGCTGCCGGCCAGTGGAGACAATACTGAGCTAGATGGAGTAACAGGTTGACTCTGTAGAAGCCAGCTTCTCCTTTGGGATGGGCCATGGCTCAGTAGAGCATCTGCTTTGCATGCAGAAGGTCCCTAATTCAACCCCCAGCATCTCCAAGTAGATTTGAGAGAGACCCCTGCCAGAAATCATGGAAAGCCACTGCCAGCCAGTGCAGACAGGACTGAGTTAAGAGGGACCATTGGTTTGACTCAGCACATAAGGCAACTTCCTGTGTTCCACCACCATTTCCCCTGATCCCCCTTTAACTAACCCACTCTGTATCTCCTAAGCTAGCCTAGTGCCTTCAGGTACAGGGGAAGATGTCCAATCCACTCATCACAAGGGAGGGGAGATAATTTTTTTTCCTGTTGACATTTTAATGCCTAATACAGGCATCCCCAAACTTGGGCCCTCCAGATGTTTTGGACTACAACTCCCATCTTCCCCGACCACTGGACCTGTTAGCTAGGGATCATGGGAGTTGTAGGCCAAAACATCTGGAGGGCTGCAGTTTGGGGATGCCTGGCCTAATACCTGACTTGCACTTCCCAAACCGATGCTTGAACCAAAACAACCCCTTGAAATCCACACTTCTCTGAATTTTGCAATACAAATCCTTATGCCCACCAGAGGAAAGTGTACCCCAAAAGAAAGTATTTACACAAATGCATGATATCAGGGGAGATTGCTTTCAATATATTAGGAGAAATTCATAGGGTAATGCAAATGAAAACTCTCATCCAACAAACTGATGCAGGAATGGAGCAGACTTAAGGCCGGCGCTGGAAAAGTAAGAAATGGAGATAAATTAAAACCAACAGATTCACCCGACCCTAATCATTGCCTTTGATTTGCAAGCCAAAACTTATCACAGGAGAATGCTTAGCTTAGCCTCCACTCTAACTACAGGTAGGAATGGGCGGTGGCTAGTTTCCATTGGAACTGGTGGGTTTAAAGCAGGAGGCCAATGACAAGCAGAGGCAATGAACTCCGTTCCCTCCATTCAGGAGTTCAAACGCAGACAGATTGGTGTCAGAGCTTGCAATCTTTGAACGACGCACTCTCCGTATTCACAAATGCTGTATAACTGAATAGAGCAATTGTTGCAGACTCCTTAGAGCCTGATGTCTGCTGCATTCAGCCACTCTAACAAAAACCTTATCATTCAGTTATTCAAAATCCAAAAGGGTGCTGGGTCTTTTGGTTGAAGTGATTTACCAAATAATAGTCGTCCTATGATAGGCTATCAGTAGTTCAGAGCATCTCTCCGCAGGTGCAACAGTGCAAAATGGGAGACTGGGTGCGCCGTGTTGCCTTCCTTTTGGAGGGCCACAGATTCAACGCACCACCCTTAATTTCCATGTGCATGGAAACAGATCGATGTGCACTAGAGGCAAGACAAAAACTTGCAACATTTTAACAAATCTCTCCCACTTCCCCCAAATTGTTGTTGGCATCCGTCCATTTCGAGAGACAATGGAGTACACCTCCAGGGGTGAATTCAAACTGCTGGACAATCACAGTGTCTGCTGTGGCTGCTTGCCTTCAATGTTCTTTCTGCTGCATTAGCAGCACCAAAGTGACCTCTCTGGGGCACAAGCCTAGGCAGTGTGTCTGGAGGACCTGGGCTGCCCAGATGACAAGACGTGGCCTTGCTGGTGTGGTCCAAAGGAAACAGAGCAATACGTTTGGCAGCGGCTTGGCTGCAGGAGTTGCTGGAAGGAGACATACAATGCATATTTGGGACTCCTCTCCAGATTTGTATAGGATTTACTCCTTAGCCCAGGGGTCAGCAAACTTTTTCAGCAGGGGGCCGGTCCACTGTCCCTCAGACATTGTGGGGGGCTGGAATATATTTTGGAAAAAAGATAGTGAACCAATTCCTATGCCCCACGAATATAACAACAACAACAACAACAACAACAACAACAACAACAACAACAACAACAACATCATAATATATTATTTATACCCTGCCCATCTGGCTGGGTTTCCCAAAGATGCATTGTAAATAAAAGCACACATTCTACTCATGTAAAAACACCAGGCAGGCCCCACAAATAACCCAGAGATGCATCCTATATAATAAAGTGCAAGTGTCTCTGTATCCAGTTGTCCCGTGTGTCCCTGGGTTACTGCGCATGTGTCCCAGGGACACAGGGATTGGACAGCAGAGACACACGCACGCGCGCACTCTCCCCCCTGCCTCCTCCAACCGCCGCTCCGGCCGGACACCGCCTCACTGCAGGGCACGTCAGGGAAGTGAGGGTGGAGGCCGGCGGAGGCCTCCTCCTCACAACCCTCCCTGGCCCGTGAGAGGAGCGGCGGGAGGCCGCGAAGCAGCGGCGGCGAGGTAGGCATCCCGCGTCCTTCCTGTCGGCGGCTGGGGGGGCAGGGCTGCTTTCTCCTCCTCCGTTCCTGTCCCCTTGCCGCCGACAGCAAGGACAGGTCCCAGGGTTCGGAGAAGCGCTGCGCAAGCGCTTCTCCGAACCCCAGGATGTTCTAGCGCCCGTTATTGAACGGGCTGAAATACACTAGTTTTAAATAAAAGGACACATTCTACTCATGTAAAAACACCAGGCAGGCCCCACAAATAACCCAGAGATGCATTGTAAGTAAAAGCACACATTCTACTCATGTAAAAACATTAGGCAGGCCCCACAAATAACCCAAAGATGCATTTTAAATAAAAGGACACATTCTACTCGTGTAAAAACACCAGGCAGGCCCCACAAATAACCCAGAGATGCATTTTAAATAAAAGCACACATTCTACTCATGTAAAAACACCAGGCAGGCCCCACAAATAACCCAGAGATGCATTTTAAATAAAAGCACACATTCTACTCATGTAAAAACATCAGGCAGGCCCCACAAATAACCCAAAGATGCATTTTAAATACTGTAAAAGGACACATTCTACTCATGTAAAAACACCAGGTAGTGGGTATCCCTAAATTAAGGAAGATAATTTCTCAGGGACTATATTATAGGACCTGTTGCAATGTGGCTGCCTGTGCATCACCAAGACAAAGAAGACCAAAGAGGATTTGCAAGGATGAGGAGCCTGTGATCCTCCAGATGCTGTTGGACTCCAACTCCCATCAACCTTGATGATGCTTGCTGGGGTTGATAGGAGTTGGAGTCCACCAGCATCTGGAGGCCCATAGACCATTTAGACCCATTTAGAAATAATTACTGTAATACTAAACTTCTCACGGTATTGGTGATGACTGTGGTCAAGTCACCCCCATGTCTGTTCAGTCTGGTGTTAACTGTTGATGGGCAATTGCAAGGCATCTCTTCTGTCTTCTTAAAGGTAAAGGTACCCCTGACTGTTAGGTCCAGGCGTCCAGATGACTCTGGGGTTGCGACGCTCATCTCACTCTATGGGCCAAGGGAACCGGCGTTTGTCTGCAGACAGTTTTTCTGGGTCATGTGGCCAGCATGACTAAGCCGCTTCTGGCAAAACCAGAGCAGCGCACGGAAATGCCATTTACCTTGCCGCCGGAGCAGTACCGATTTATCTACTTGCACTGGCATGCTTTCGAACTGCTAGGTAGGCAGGAGCTGGGACCGAACAACGGGAGCTCACCCCATCGCGGGGATTTGAACCACCAACCTTCTGATTGGCAAGCCCAACAGCGCCACCCGTGTCCCAATTAGGACCCAATCTGTCCCAATCTGTCTTCTTAGGTTTCTTTATTTTAAGCTGGTTTTGGACTGGACAGCCCTTTAAATATGATCCTTTCAAATAAAGGGTAGTCTTCTGGCATCCTTTCAGACAAAGGATGGTCCCCTGTAAAATAGTACATATAATCACCCTACATGCAAAGGATTGTCTCCACTCTCCAGTGTTAGATTCATTGAAAAACAGACATTACTTAGGTCCATTAATTTCAGTGAGTCTACTCAGAGTAATAATTAGTTAGAAGCAACCCATTCTTTCCCAAAGCTTCCATGTTCAGCTTGGCTGATATTTCCAGCTATGCGCTATATGCCAGCCAGAGGTTGGAATGCCAGCCAGAGGTTGCACCCATCTCTCTTTGAGCTTTGGCTTCTAGCTTTGGTTTCTTAAGTTCCCAAATTTTAAATCTGCGCCGCGGCTCGACATTTGCGGAAAATCCAGCTTTGCGTACTTTTGCTTTAACTTGCTTAACGAGGCCATAATTTGACTCCCATTTACTTCAATTAGTTCAATTTGATTTTGTTTACTTTCAGATGTTTGATTAAACTTTGCTTAAAATGGAACTAATCAAAGGAGCAGTTCAACTTAGTTAAACAAGCAAACTAAGTGAATTAACACTAAGCTGAAGCAGATGCTCTTATTCCGACAGCTCTGGATGCTGGCAAGGAAGCAGAGGGGGGTTGATAGAGGGAAACAGGGTGTTGGACCCAAGAGATCTACTTCAGGTCTTGACTGGAGGGTAGGTGCCTTGGGTGACCTTTACCAGCTGCTCTCCCTTGCCCTTCCCTTCCTGCTGTATCCTGTGAACAAGGAATTCCTAAATGGAATCAAGCAAAGAGCAGAAATTGGTTCCATGTACTATGTCACTGATGGTCCCAAATGCCACTTCCCAAACATCCTGCTCCACTACTCCAACGTTTTGTCACAGGTTAGTGTGACCAAGAAAACATGACTCAGGGTGGGGCTCTGCAAGGGTGGTTGATTTCTGTTCAGGGCATGGGACAAATAACCAGGCAATGGCAATTTCTGCTTCCATTTCTCTTTCTCTCAGAATTCTCCAACATCTCTGGATGGGGAAGGTGGGGAGCTTTCTTTTCTTTTCTTTTCTTTTCTTTTCTTTTCTTTTCTCTTTCTTTCTTTCTTTCTTTCTCTCTTTCTCTCTTTCTCTCTTTCTCTCTTTCTCTCTTTCTCTCTTTCTCTCTTTCTCTCTTTCTGTGCTGTTTTCATTTTTTGTCTTGTGGCAAATACTGTACTCTCTGCCTCCTGGAAGTTTTATTTCCCTGTTCTTGCTTTTGCTTTTTCTCTGCATCCTTTAGGCCTAAAAGAGATAAAAGACTGTGTATTATTATTATTATTATTATTATTATTATTATTATTATTATTATTGAAGAGGAGGTGGATAAGATGCAGTGAAAATTCAAAAGCTGAGATGGAATAAGGAAGCAAACAGATGGCTAGGTATTAAACCACAGTCATAAAGCAACATCTGGCAAAATATCACCCACCCACCAATATCCTTCAGGAGAGTGCCCTGATTTAAGTAACATGCTTCTCATTTTGGTGCAATTAACACTACAATTTGCATAGCAAAGAGCAGCAGTGCTCACTCACGCTTGCATGGTTTCCCACAAGGAGAATGGGCCAATGGGCTTCTGTGGTATGGACACAGGCAAAGCTTTTAATAGCTCACTTTCAGGCTGGCCTCAGATGGAGAAACCATTCCTTTGGCTATGTTCAATCTAGCAGATACAGTTGCCAAGATGGAAATTAAAAGATGAACGGGGGACAGGTGGGAGAGGACAAGTGGAACAGTATTAGCTTTTCCCCTCACCTTGATAAAGAGGATGACAATTCCAACCGCAGGCAGGATTATCAATCCACTTGTGGTTAGATCCTTTTGACATAAATCTTCTCGACTGCCTGCCAATTCACACAATTGGCTTTCCTCCTGCCACCATCCCCACGTCAGTAAAGGTTGCTGAAAACACCTTGTGCCTTAGAGAAGATGGCATCTTCGTGCTAAGTATACTGATATGCCCCAGTGTTGTCAAGTTGATGGTTAAAATAACCACAGCCTATAGGATCTGTGTGGTGTTCAGGAGACAGAGGGGTGGGATATATTGGGTTCCACTCTAAGAGCACAAGAGGTGTCCTGCTGGATCAGGCCCATGGCCTGTTGGGATCTGCAACAAAATGTTGCAGTGTGGAGCCTTCCAGTCACTCCCATCCCCTCCCACCTGGTTTTCATGCCTCACCTCCATCAGTCAGTCATTAAGCATGCTGTGGCTACTGAGCACACCCCAAATTGGACTGGTTTGGGTTACCCCCTTCTTAATCCCCTTTAAGGATTTTTTTGGGGGGTACTTTGCAAATCTTGGGGTCTTCCAAGCTACCTGACTCCTCCATGTTTCTGTGTCTGTTTGGTGCCATTTTGCATAAATTAGCATTGGCACTCACTGTCTGAACATTGAAGCTAGAGGGGATAATGAAGGAAGGCAAGGAGAGGCTGTTAAAGGAAATATGTTGGTTGGGACCCAAGAACAAACTCAGTGACCTCATTGCTATGCATGTACCTGCTATTAGGACGAGCAAATCTGTTGATTTTTGTTTCTCATTTTTTCCAATCTTAAATTCACTTTCAAAGTGAAGGAGGGCTGAGCTTCCGGAAGTGTGAATTTGGCAAATGTGAGCAGAAGTTTCTCCTCCACCCCTACATGCCTCCCAAAGCTGTTCTCAAGTGCATAAAGATGACCCATCCTCTGGCAATCCATCCTCATCTCCCGCTTAGCGCAGAAATTTCTTTTTTTTATAAAGCATTTTATTGAGTTTTCCAAATACACACATTAAAAACCATAAACAAAACAAACATTCAAAAACAAATACAACACACACACGTATCTTTTTAGCAATTCTTTCCAAATTTCTCCTTCCCAATGCTCTGCCGAGCTTGACTTCCCTCCCTCCCCTCATTTGGTTTTCTATTTAACTCTTATCTCGCAGTTCCTTTATTCCGTCCATTTCAAATCAATTCGTAGGATTTCTTTCTTTCCTGCAAGTGTCTTTAAACTTCTACAGTTCTTTTCCATATAATCCACAAATTTACTCCAGTCTTTTTGGAACCTTGTTTTCCCCTGGTTCCGGATCCTGCTAGTCAGTCTCGCTAGTTCCGCATAGTCTATCATTTTTGTCTGCCACTCTTCAATCGTCGGTAAATCCTGAGTTTTCCATTTTTGGGCTAACAAAGTCCTAGCCGCGGTTGTCGCATACAAAAATATTATATAATCCTCCTTTGCAATCTCTTGTCCGATAAGTCCTAATAAGAATGCCTCTGGTTTTTTGGGAAAGGTATATTCACTTAGCACAGAAATTTCAGTGTACTTGGGTCCAGACTCCAGCTTGTGGATTGTGTTGCAGGTGTGACTCTGGAAGAGATGATTGACAGAAGAAGGGATTTTCTCTATCCCCCCTCTTTTTTGGGGCGAGCAAGGGAAGGAGAGGGAGTGCTGCATTTTTGGTAATTGTGTTTGTTCTTTTACAGCAGCTTCCTTAACACATAATGCAAATGGCAGGTGTTTTCATAAGACGTTTACTTAGTTTTAACAGAGTGTTTGGCGGGACACAGTGGTGTTCAGTGCCAAAAAACATGGGGATTTGCCCCTCCCTTTCCACCACCAGCATGATTGTATTAAAGGCTCAGTAATGCTTCAGATCTCAACAAAAGCATGGTACTCCTGCTCTTTCCCTATTTCTTAACAAGCCACTACTAAGAAAATAGGTGTCATAACCTCCCACATTCACCCGTTTAATACACTTGCTTTTCCCAGGTGCATTAAACCGGAAGACTGACTTCTGACGGAGGATCCCCACACACTGTCATTCTTTTGCAAGAGGGATTCAAGCATATAATGTGAATTTAGGTTTGTGCAACTGAAGTGGACTAAAGTGCTCTGTCTCCCTGGTACCAGAGATACACACACAGGCACAAAACAGACTTTTTGCAGTTAGGAAAGTGATGGGGAAATGCATTGAAAAGTGTGCAGTGTACACATGGTTAGTGCCCTCGTGCGAGCAAATCAAGCTGAATGCATGATGTCATATAGCCACCCTGAAAATGATTCAGAACAAATGCTCAATAAAGACTGGTTATCATCTAACCCAAGGCAGTCCAACATTTCATACCAAGTGGGCTGCAGCAGTACTCTGACACGGAACCCGCAGGCTGCATACTGGCTTGTTGTGCATGCATGTACTTGAGTGTGTGCGTGAGTGAGCCCCAAATTAGATACACACCCCAGCTCTTGCACTGCCTTCCCAAAGCTGGCTAAGTGAGGTGTCAGGTGCGCCGTTCCCGGCGCTGCCACCCAAATATGTGACGATCCCACCCCTGCCACCAAAGATGCGACGTACCTCCCTTATCTATTACTAGCAGTGTGGCGAAGGAATTCAGTTATTGTACAAACAACCCACGATTCCATCTTTCTCCCAAATAAACTCCCTGTTTTTATATGGGTTTGCTAGTACATAGGGTACAGTTCCAGCTTTCCAAATAACGTGGCTCAGTATCCTTAATAACTCCAGGCAAATGTTACAGGAAAAATCTTGTGCCCTCAGTAAGGTTTCCCTCTCACCTCAGGTTCACCTCAGCAGCTGTTTGCCTCAGCACTTTAGCTACTTTGTGGCACCCTTTCCCCCCACTTGCCTCCCCTGTGCCTGACTTTGAGATGTAAACTATTCACCTGCTCCTCGGGCTTAGTTTTATCTCCCCTCTTCAGTCACCACCCTTTTGAGTTTAGATACGTTGCTGGAATAAGGAGGAACATCCGATTTAACACAACATAGAAGAAAGCTTTATTTAACTGAAGAACATGTATAATTCTTTAAGGTTTCATTTGTATAAACTCTTAGTTCATCATCTTCTTTTCATATAACTCAGACTAGTTAATACAGCTTCTGCCAACTTCTCAAACACTCTACTCTCCACTACCACCCACACGCTCCCGCTCCCAAAACCCTCTCAACTGAATTAACGGCTACCCATCCCCTTTAAACCAGTGGCTGTCCCGCCCCTCATGGAATGGAATGCGTCAATCAACTAAGAGGCTGGGTTTAACACTTAACACCCTGGAGTTTTACTCAAGCCAGCCCAATCCGTCACATCAGGCTTTGGGAAGGAGGTGCAAGGCTCTGGGAGGGGCCTAGAGCCCTCATGCCTCCTCCCCAAAGCCCAGTGCCTCCTTACCCGGCTTTGGGAAGGCAGTGTGAGGACTGCAGGGACTGCAAGGCTTTCTACTGTGTTTTCCTGAAATTAAGACACTGCCATATATTTATTTTTTCTCAAGAAGACACACTATGGCTTATTTTCGGGGGGTGTCTTATTCCAGCGGGGAGGGCTCCACACAGTGCGGCATGGCTGAGAGCAGTGAGCTGTTGCCAGGAGGTGCCGCATCCATGTCTTGTTTTCGGGGTATGGCTTATATTGCTGAAATGCGTAGAAATCCTGCTATGGCTTATTTTATGGGTATGCCTTATTTTGAGGGAAACAGGGTAGTTGTTCAGCAACAATTCACAAAGAGTTTAATATATTCTTCTTTATCATTGCTATTTTTTTTTATTAAAAACATCTAATTGTAGCAGGGGCGAATTATTGGTGTGGGGTTCATAGATGGACAGACTAGGGCATTTCCAGGCTCAAACTGAAGTGCAGATGCTGTTTTTTAAGGCCGAAATGCTATGGGACTACAGACAAACAAATCTGTCAGTTTTGGTTCGCTCTGTTTCTCATTTTCTCGGTCTTAAGTTCAGTTCTTCACATTTCCGCAGCGATCTTTTTTTTTTTTAATGTCCTTTGAAAACTCATCTGCATCATTGATGCAGATTTCCCCTGAGAACTGTAGTTTGCTAAGAATGCTGAAAATTGCTTGGGGACCCCTTTCCCCCAGGATTCAAGTTGATGTTCTTGCACAACAAATCCTCCCCCTCCCCCCAGGGATTTGGTGTCATAAGGAAAGCAAAGGGAAAATACACGGGATAATGCGAGAGAAGAATTGCTTGAGACAACGTTGCCGAAGGCCGTCCTGAAAAATTCATCACCGTTTCGGTGCAAATTTCGTCTAATATGCAACTTTCCCTAACAAAGATGGCAAAGCAATTTCCCTTAATGCAGCACACCTTTTGGTATGTTCTTTTCATAAATTTTTGCATGTTTTAATGCACACTTGGCCCTGGAAGGTGCTGTTTTTCCTTTAGATACTACTTGGCTGGATAACTGCACTGCAAAATTCAGAGGATTGCTGTGTTTCCACTGGCAGCCCTCAGAGGGAGGTAGGTTCAACTGGTTCTGCTTATCCTATTGCCAAGATTGCATTAGAGCTAAAAGTGTCACCACCTGCTGAATTTGCACCCCCTGTAACTGTGGAGGGCCTTGTCTTTATTGCAAAGCCTTGCAACGCCACCCCTCCTTCTCTCCTGCTAGGTTGCTATTCTGGGCCTGCCACTCAACGCCAAGCCTTTCACCTTTGAACTGCCATTTCCCTTGGCCTTCCTTTGCTTCCCTTGCATAGACAATGAGAGCTAGCTGTCCGGGCTGCATAGCTAATCTGGCTTCTGTCTGCCTCCGCCAGGCAACCTTCCCTCTGATGTCGTTAGACAGTGGGGCTCCCCGCTGTGTCCCGTTGCCAGCTGCCAGTTCCAGTCTGTTAGCAGTTTATGGAGCAAGCCTTTCACCCACCCAGCACACATTCTCTCTTTTGCTTTCCTTCCTCCCATTCAAGAAAGGCTGTGTGTGTCTGCATAAGGGAGAGAGAATGTATTTCAGGACCCCTGCTGGGCATCAACATTGCTTTTTTAGAAAGTCAGAGGTCCCCTCCCCAGTGCAAAAAAAATAAAAAAATAAAAATCTAAACACTGCAACAGGTTCACTGGAAGGTTGTCAATTAATGTGGGAGAACAAGAACAAGGGGGAGATGCAACAAAATGTTGTGGAGCGGAGTGCTCCTCTTCAGGGCTCCCACTAGCCAGACAGTTCCCTTTCCAAAATACTCCACTTCTTCCCTTTCATTTGCCCCCACCCCCACCCTGAGCTTGTTCAGTCTTTATAGGGCTTCTTTCACTTCTTAGGATTTCTTTGCTATAGCTTTTGCTGTACTTTGCAAACCTTCGCAAGCCTGTCGATACCTTCCTTTTGTGCATGCATGGTGCTATCTTAGCTGCAAAAGGATCTGCACTCAGGGAACGTGTTTGCCATTAGTATATAGCAGGGGAAGCCAAATGTGGTGTCTTTCGGATGGTGTTGGGCTACAACTAACACATAACACCGGTCCTGAGAGATCTACACTGGCTCCTAGTACGTTTCCGAGCTCAGTTCAAAGTGTTGGTACTGATCTTTAAAGCCCTAAACGGCCTCGGTCCAGTATACCTGAAGGAGCGTCTCCACCCCCACCGTTCAGCCCGGACACTGAGATCCAGCACTGAGGGCCTTCTGCCGGTTCCCTCATTGCGAGAAGTGAGGTTACAGGGAACCAGACAGAGGGCCTTCTCGGTAGTGGCACCCGCCCTGTGGAACGCCCTCCCAGCAGATGTCAAGGCAATAAGTAACTATTCTACTTTCAGAAGACAGCTGAAGGCGGCCCTGTTTAGGGAAGTTTTTAATGTTTTATGCTGTACTGTTTTTAATATTCGGTTGGAAGCCACCCAGAGTGGCTGGGATATAAATAATAAATTATTATTATTATTATTAACTCGTAAGAACATAAGGAGAGCCTGCTGGATCAAGCCAGTGACCCATCTAGCCCAGCATCCTGTTTTCACAGTGGTTGGTTCTCCCATAACCAATTGCCATGTGGCTGGTACTGCAGGAGTCCAACAACATAGCATTTGATACACTTCTCTGTCATTTCTGGGTCGTCCCTAAAATAACACAGATCTGCAATGTTGGAGATGTGTGTGCATTTTCTGGTGAATTTGCACTTAGGGGAGTGGCTGGCTGTTATTTTTTAAAAATATAACAATGCTGTAAAAATATTAAGTGGTTTATAAATGCCTTTAAAAGTTCATGATGATGATGAAGACAATGGTGTTCCTTATGCACCCTTCACTGCAATGTCCCAGAGCAGGTTACAATGGTTTAAACAACTTAGAATCCAAAGAAACAGGTGGCCCTAAAGACATGTATATTTCAGGTGTCAAAGGCCAGTATAAAATAATGTGTCTTCTGGGTATGATGTGAGCTCTACAATGAAGGTGCCAAGCATACCTCTGTGCAGCGGGAATTCAAAGGGCCCAGGGCCCAAAAGCAGCCCTCTATCCCTCTTTACTTGGCCCCTGAAATAATAATTTATAATAATAATTTATTGTTTATACCCCACCCATCTGGCTGGGTATTCCCAGCCACTCTGGGTGGCTCCCAACAGAATATTAAAAACACAACAAAACGTCAAACATTAAAAACTTCCCTGAACAGGGCTGCCTTCAGATGTATTCTAAAAGTCAGAGAGTTGTTTATTTCCTTGACATCTGATGGGAGGACATAAAACTCTTTCTTGGACCCCCCCCTCCACCTTTTGCCATGGTGAAATTTGTCCTTGACCTCTGATATTGCTTCTTGCTTGCCTAGATGGAAGATTGAGGACGAGTGTGTCTAGGAACCAGCCTGCTCTACACAAGTAAAATGTATCCTTGCCCCAGCCACTTTTGCCCCTGGCCCTACCAACCACTGGTATGTGGCCCCCAGGAAGTCACCCTGCAGCGAATGCAGCTCTCTGGCTGACAAAGGTTCCCTGCCCTTGAGCCAGACGGACAGCAGGGGTATGCATATGAAAGGCTGGGAGAGAAAGGATTTCTCTGAAAGAAGGTGCCTGGTCACGGAAGCTGCCCTTTAGAAAGAATCCCACTACCTGCCAATTTGCAACCTGCTCCCTTCTACACTTGGAAGGTGACCCAGTTCTAATAAGCTTTCTATTGCACAAGAGAGGGAAGGTGGATGAGCATTTTATATACAAGTGCTCTTGCTTACAGAAATTTATTGGCTTAATACTCCTCAAAGGGCGAGGTGCCACTTGCATTGACCCACTTTGGTGCGTGGAACACGGGCGCGCTCAACAACTCTGAATCATTTCGCCTCTGCTCCTGCTTTGTGCAAGGAAGCAGAAGGCTTGGCTAAGCTTGACTTGGCAGCCCGACTCCTTAAAAAGAAAGATCTGTTCAATATTGAGCAGGAGCCGGGGTTGGAACTGGTCGCCAGCTTG